>NC_139026.1:45255549-45761825 GCF_964662115.1 Mustela nivalis
TCATTGTGACAAGATGGTCAAATATGTTTGGCCATTCTTCCCTGTCTCTGACCCTACTCTTGCCGATGCTGTGTTAATGGCCGTGTCTGGAAATCTGTAATAGGGGTTGGAGAGCTCAGTGGGAGCAGATGACTCTATATTGGAATCACCTCAGGACCTTTATGGAATACTGATGTCTGGGTCCCATCCCCAGAGTGCCTGAGTTGATGGGTCCAGTATGGACACTGGGATGTTTAAAACCTGCCCTAGTGATTGGAATGTTCAAGCAAGGCTTAGAACCACAGCACAGGAGGAACCCTAAATTCCCAGATGAGAGCTTTGAGCTCTACAACTCACTCAGAGTTTAGGAGGCCTAATTGTTTCCTAGGAATAGAGTTCTGTCCAAGCAGACAGTCTCTCTCTCTTGCAAATGTCTTTGTTGTTTGCAACTCTATTGTTTTTCTTCATTTGACAAATCTGAGTTGAGCATTAATTGTGGGTAAGTCTAGGCACACAATGGAGAATCAATCCAAGTCAGCTTCAACTTTTCCCTTTCCTCCTGTCCCTACGTCCATAAAGATATCCAGTATTAATTCTATAGAACTTTCTTCTGGATCTGGCCTCCCTTCCTTCTTCTTGGCTTCTACGTTTGGTCAAGTCCCTATTACATGAATAACCCTTTTGCTCTTCCTGCTTACTGTGTCTCCTCATACTGTGTCTAGGTCACCTTCTGTACCATGGCCAGACGGGTCACCCCAAAAAGCCCATCTATCTGATCGTCACTCCACTCAGACCCACTGTTAGCCAGTAAGAAAGGCAAACCCTCAGGTGTACCCACAGGAAAAGGGGTCTCCTCTGGAGTTGGGCATGATGAATGACAGAAAAGCTCACTGAAGCAGCAGAACAAGGTGACTAGTTTGCAAGCAGAGCTTGGCCTGGAGTTCAGACCCTTCGGAGGTGTCCCTGTGCAGGGCAAACCTCCCAGCTCTAGCCATATGGACCTCCTCCATCTGAACTTTGGCTGGCTCCAGGCCTCTTAGAGGAACAAATACCCAAACTATTTAGGTTCTTCATGATTTGGCCTAATGCATGTTTCCACCTTGATTTTATGTCACTTTCCTCTATGCAATGTGTGGTCCACTTAAATACTTGAAATTCTTGCTATCCCTTTGCATCTGTTTTTCACATGTGATTCTCTTTCCCTAGAATGCATTAGCTTCTCTATTTCCAAATTCCTACTCCTGTGCTCCCCCACCCTCCCCTCACCCCCATTTAAGATCTAGCTTTACGGACCCTTGTGTTCCAGTCTTTTGTCTTTCCAGCTTAGTCTTCTATTTCAATCTCTGGTCCTTTGATACTTCCAGTATTAGAGCTTTGTCTTAGCCTAAGAACCTAGCTTACATCATGCATTGGTCACCTGGATCACTACCTCACCAACACCCTCAACCTCCTGGTCCCTTGTCTTTTGTTTCATTCTCCTGGCAAAATCCCAGCTCTGGAAAAACACCCTAATTCATTTTCTCTGTTCCTAACCCAGGGTACTGAGTGCTACTAGAAAAGAGAAACTCACAAATGTGCCGACTGGGGACTATAAATTCATGGTCTTTGTGGGTTCTCAACACTGCTGCACAATTCTGTTATTTGTGATTGCTCAATGTACTCCCTCAGGAACTGTGGCCAATCTTGACCACTTGCTTCAAACCTCTTAATCAACGACTCCCATCATGATACACCTTCCTTCTCACTTCATGAAAACAACTGAGATTCTTTAGACCACCACACATGAAATAAACCAAATTCTGGTTCTTTTTTGTCCCCTGCTTACTATACCCATACTTTTCTACTTGCTTAGCCTTGCTGATGGGTCCCATCCTCTTTAAAATGCCATAGCTCATTACTCATGAATAATACCCCCCCCTTTTTTTTTGAAGATTTTATTTATTTATTTGACAGAGAGACACACAGCAAGAGAGGGAACACAGCAGGGGGAGTGGGAGAGGGAAAAGCAAGCTCCTTGCTGAGCAGGGAGCCTGATGGGGCTCCATCCCAGGACCCTGGGATCATGACCTGAGCCAAAGGCAGACACTTAAAGACTGAGCCATCTAGGTGCCCCTGAATAATTCCTTCTACTTCCTCTATTTTTTTTTTTTAACCTATTCTTCCCCTTCCGTGTACAAACAGAGTCAAGTCTTTTCCTCTACTAAAACTGACAGGAAGCAGGATCTTTCAATCCCATGTCTTCCTTTACTTGTTGCTCAGTCTTTCTCAATCCCTTTGGTATGTTTATAGTCTACAGTTGCAGCCCCCACTTCCCATTCCCTTTCTAACCCACAATACACAGACTTCCATCCCTACACTCCAATGAAATTGCTCTTGCCAAAGAAACAGGGACTTCCATATTGTCAAATTTAATGAACACAGGACTTAGTGGGCCTCTCTCCTGCATTAGATTTACTCTTCCTGGAAACTCTGTACTCCATTGGTTTCCAAGTCATCATTCTCTCAGGATTCTTTCCATACTTTCCGAACTTTCTACTTTATAGGCTCCTTTGTGGGATTTTATTCTATTTATCCCTTAAATGTCAGTGTCCTCTGGAGTTCTGCCCTTGGCCTAGTGCTCTTCAATCTCTGCCCTTTCTTGGAGACTCTTACTTACTTCCCTGGGTTTAAGTATCTCTTAGATGCCCATAACTCCCCCATCCTAGCCTTAATCCCTCTTTCCTAAATCTTAATCCTTCTCTCCTAAATTTCAGAACCATAGTTTTAATTTCTGTTTCCTAAACTTGAGACCCATATATCTAATTTCCTAGTCTTAATCCCTCTCCCCTAAATTTCAGAACCATGTATCTAGCTTCCTTCTGCATACGTCCAGTTAGCAATCTTACAGGAATGTGCCATGCGTGACCATGCACCATGTTCAAAATGGAAATAATTACTTCCTATTCCGTATTTGTTTCTTTTTCTGTTGTGCCAGTTGCTAGTTAGTGCCATTGACATCTTCCTTCCAGGAAAGCCCAAATCTTAGATACCCTTCAAGTCTTCTTTCTTGCATTTTCTCTGCCTATCTCTTTTTCTCTCTCTTTACTTTTCCCTGCTGCAGGTGTTCACCATCTCTGCCCCAGTCATCCGAAATTGCCTCCCCACTCCCCGGTTGCCTGCTATCAGTCTTTTAGGCCTTATTATTCTTTTAGGCCTACCCTCTAATGGTTAGAGAGATCCATTTAAAAAATGCAGAATTAGACAAAACACCACCCTACTTAAAACCTCTTCTTCTTTTTTTAAAACTTTATTGTTTATTTATTTACTTGACAGAGAGAGAGAGAGAGTGCACAAGCAGGGGGAGCAGCAGGTGGAGGGGTGAGCAAGGAGCCTGATGTGAGACTCGATCCCAGGGATGACCCAAGCCGAAGGCAGATGCCTAATGACTGAGCCACCCACGCACCCCTAAAACCTTTCAATGAGTGTCATTTTCCAAATGAAATCCACGCTTTTTACTATGGTACTGCAAACTGCATTGTGCAGTACACAGAAGCTTTACTACTCTGCCATATTGATTTTCATTCATTGTTCCAGACTCAGGTAGGGTGTCATCTCCTCCAGGAAGCCTTCGCCTGGCTGTAAGGTTAGGGTAAGTGATTTGTTCCCTGTCTTCCCATATCACCCCACACATTTAATGGCATCATACTGAAGTGATATGTTTATGTGTCTATCTTCTACAGTAGGCTCTGACTCCTCATGGTCTTTTTTGTTGTTGTTGTTGTTGTTGTTTTGTTTGTTTTATAGTATACTTCTAGTGTCTGAAGGAGTCTAGCCTTATAGAAGATACTCAATGAATGCTGACTTGAACTCTCTTCTACTGCAGCCTTCCTATAAGCAAGTAGATGATCTTACCCAATCCATTTTTTTTTTTTTTTTAAATCATGTTTCTCATCAAATGGCTACACTGCTTCTAAGTGTGATGCATAAAACTCTTCTACTATGAAACACTATTGGGAACAAAACCCACTTTGGGTATACCACCTCTCAAAAAGATTTTTGCTCAGAATTAGGGTTATGGTTTCTCTCTTCAGTCAGCCTTGTCTGCATTCTGTCCTAGAGATTCTTCAAAGATTCTTGTCCATTGAATGTTCCCCGTCTACCCTCATACTCAAGCATCTCTACTTGAGCTGGCGCTAGTGCTTCTTCTTCCCCTCCTCCTCCTTTTTCTTTCTCCCCTTCTTTCCCTCTTTGTTCCTTTTACTTTTCCTTTTCTCCTCTTTCTCTTGCTGAAACACCCTTCCTATCATTTTTATGGATTTGTTGCGGGAGAAATGCTTGCATTAGGTACTTACTCCACCATCTTAAAATCCAGGTATGGTTAATATTTGAAACCCGGTACAGGAATCAGTGAACAAAGAGGCCATTCCTTATAGTGTGACTATAAAGCAAATTAAGAAAACAACCCCCCAAAATGGTTCTTTAATCTCCGCCACAGTTGAAGACAAATATTTTTTTCTTTAGCAGCGTAGTGCAATTCCCATTTCTTCTAAGTACAATCATTTAAAATTTGTCTTGGGAGATCCAGTAGCATTTAGCTTTCTGCCAGATACCTTTGTTAACAATGGATCCAGGCTGGAGCCATTCCAGCACTTTTTAATTGATCACTTTTCAAATATACTTCTAGAGATAAGTCGTCCTGTGAACTTCAAAAGGAAAGGTGCAGGCCGGAGTAACATTTTATGATAGTATGAATAATGTTATTTCCACATACTTTTCTCATATTATTAACTCCAAAACAATGTATCTTTGAAGAACATTTTTATTGAAGTGCTATATGGGAAAATGAACAAATCTTAAGTGTCCAGCCCAGTAAATTTCCAGTGTGAACATACCTTCACAAATCAGCACAAAACCAGAAATGGAACATAATCATTGCCTCAGAAGCTCCCTTATGTTCCCTTCTACCCACTTCTCCCCAGAGGGAACCAGTCTGCTGACTTCCAACACCTTATATTAGTTTTGCTTGGTTTCGATCTTTCTATAAATGGAATCGTATAGTGCATAGTTCTTTTTTTAAAAAACACATTTTATTTTTTAAAGCAGTTTTAGGTTCACAGCAAAATTAAGAGGAAGCCATAGAGATTGCCCATATACCTCTTGCCTACCTATGGGCCCAGCCTCCCCCATTATCCACATTCCCCACCAGAGTGGTATATTTATTATAACTGATGAACCTACTGACGCTTCATGATCACCCAAACTTGGTAATTTACATGAGATACACATGCTGTTGTACAGTCTATGGGTTTGGACAAATGTATTCACCATTATAGCATCAGACAGAGCATTGTCACTACCTACAAATCCTCTGTTTTCCATTTGTTCATCCTTCCACTCCCCATACCCAATCCTGGCAAGCCTGAATCTTCTATTGTTTCCACAGTGTTATATAGTTGAAATCATACATGATGTAGCCTTTTCAGACTGGATTCTTTCACTTAGTAATATGGAGCAGAGTTTTTTGTGTTTTCCAAGCTTCTTTCGATCACTGTGTTTATAGTTATCCACGTGTTACATTAGCAATAGTTTATTCCTTCTCAATCCAATATACTATCTTGTTTTATTATTATACCACAACTCAGCTATTGATGGACATTTGGATCAGTTTGTGTCTATGATGAGTAGTGTCGCTATAAACATTCTATTTTTTAAAGGATTTTATTTATTTATTTGTCAGAGAGACAGAGAGCACAAGCAGGGGGAGTGGCAGGCAGAGGCAGAAGCAGACTTCCCGGTGAGCTGGGAGCTGGATGCTGGACTCGATTGTAGGACCTCCGGTTCGTGACCTAAGCCGAAGGCAGATGCTTAACCGACTGAGCCACCCAGGCATCCCTGTTATAAACCTTCTTAAATATGTCTTTTGTTGAGCATAGATGAAGTATGTGCATATCTGTTAGGTATATATGTGAGTATATACTCATGTATATACATATATATACATATATCTTGTTGGGTATGTATGAGAAATGGTTGCAATTTCTGTTGGGTATATATCTAGGAGTGGAATTGCTAGGTCTTGGGGTATGCATATACTCAGCTTTAATAGATCCTGCCAAGCAGTTTTCTAAAGTGGTTATGTTGGGTCATACTTCCACCAGCAATGGATGAGCATTCCAGTAGTTTCATACCTCTTTTTCTCCATTTATTATCATCAAAATTGGCATTACTTCTCTTTAAAATTTTAGTCATTTTGCTAAATGTACAATGGCATTTCATGGTGGTTTTAGTTTGCATTTCCTGCATGTCTGGGAGAACCGAATACCTTTTCATGTGACTTTCAGCCATCAGGATACTCTTTTGTGCAAAGCGTCAGAAGAATGTTTTATTTTATTTGATGACCTTCAAGTTAAAAATAAAACTTACAAGTTGTAAGTGAAATGATTTGTTTATATGTAAAGAAAGACTAACAATTTTTTTCATTTCTTTTCTAATACTATTATTCTTCCTGAGGTTTCAACGGTATTCTTTGAAATAGCTGGCAGTGTAATAACTAGGAGACGGTATTCTAGAGGTATCTTGACTTAGTCTGAGTCCTGGTTTTGTTATTTCTAAGCTGAACATACTTGAGCAAGTTATTTAACATCTTTGTGCTTCAGTTACCTAATCTGTGAAACAGCAATAATGATACTATCTGCCTTACAGAATTCTTATGAGAAATAATTGAGCTAACAGACGGAAGGTACTTGAGTAGTATCTGGGATGTTATAAGCACTGCATAGTTTGCTATGATTATTATTATAACATAGAACCTCTTAGTGTTTTTACACATGAAAACTTTTACCCATAGAGATGTAATAGGAGTGGAGAAATGTTTGCTTGTTGATATTGGGTTACCTTGAAAAACCTTTTTAAAATTACAGTATAATTTTAAAAATCTTTAGAGATAGCTGGCTTATGTACTTACGTATGGGTCCCTTTGCTTTATTAAATTTTTAATGAAAACTTTGAAAAGACAGAGCCTCAAAGCAAACTCATTTGAACATTTTACATTGTCACCCTGATCCAACAGACATAGTTAATGTGACTGCGTAGTCATGAACCTTATTTACATTCTGTGAAAAACAAGAGAAGAGACAGATGTAGAGGCCACTTTTAGGCACACGGTCTTGAGCGATGGAATGTAGAAGGGACCCACAGCACCCCCTTCACTGAATTACATAGGCCCATCAGGGGACCCTCCTCAAAATACCCAGAGGCCCCCAGTGACCAATGGGCCACTTACAACCAGGCCCGGTTACCAGAAAAGGGAGAATTCCATACCTCACCATACTTCCTCACCTTCCCTCTTTTAAAAACAGCCTCCTTCCATGGCCTCCTGGCAGACAACCTCTCTCCTCTGCTGTCCTGCCGTCTGCTCCCTTGCGGTATAGTCAATACACTTCTATCTCCCTTGTCCTGCCTCAGGTGAATCCTTTCACCCAATAGTCAGTAGCACTGCATTTGGGGCCCCCAACTGATCAGACAGACACCCCATTTAGACACCACAATAGATGTAGTTCTCTGTGAGTGGACCACTTATCCAAAAACTCGTGTCCTCGGAACACACCCCAAGTAGATAAGCAAGCAGACAAAACGAAACAAAAACAAAGGGACAAAGGAAGTGATGACAACAAACCAAATCTTTCTACAGCTGTCAAAGTCGAAGCCCACAGAGTTAGTCATGAACGTTTGCACGTCTCTCAGAGGAAGAGGTCTCAATCAGAAGCGAAATATTCTTTATTTGGGCATTCGTGATGGGGTTTTTGTTTTGCTTTGTTTTGAAATTTACTGCAGCGAATTACCCGTGGGAAGCAAACGTGACAAGGTTGACGACGAGGTGGGAAAGCAGATTTAAGAACCGGAATGTCGGGACGCCTGGGTGTCTCAGACCGCTAAGCATCTGCCGTTGGCTCAGGTCATGATCTCAGAGTCCTGGGATCGAGCCCCATGTGGAGTGCCCGGCTCAGCAGGGAGTCTGCTTCTCCTTCTCCCTTTGTCTCTCCCCACCGCTGGTGCTCTCTCTCTCTCTCTAACAGTTGTCTGTGCCCAATCACAATAACTAGCATCTTTCTCTTTTTACCCCTTTCTCTCTTTCACATACACACATGCATACACACAGACACAATCTAATGAATCTTTGGATAATAACCCATTTTACAGATGAAGAAACAGAGGCACACAGAGATTTAGCTTTTCTAGGATGACGCTAGCAGTAAAGTGGCAGAGCCAAGCATGGTCTGAAGCCAGTCCATCTGACTCTATAGCTTGTGGGATCAGCCCTTTGCATCTGCACTGTATACTGGAATCCATGGTCTAATTCCCTTAGATTCCTTAATCTAATTAACTTCTGGTCCTAATATTTGGTTGACCTTTTTGACTTTTAAGTACCACGTATGTAAGAAGAGACCTCAGGGAAAGTCTCTTCTCTACTGTTCACACCTTTGTGTTGTATCTCTGGCTGCTTTTTACCTCTTCGCCAGCCCCTGGGAGTGACTATTCGAGAACACCTCTCCAGCCCATTGACTCTGCTTTCATTTAGACTTTGGATATATCTCTTGGGTCCTTCTTGGCTCCAGGGTGTGTAGCCTCTGGCCCATTTCTCTCCCAGCCCCAGATCTCAGAATTCCAGGGGGAACCCTGGGCCTTTCACACATCCGGGGTGAGCGGTCAAGCAATGCAATGAGATCTTAGCAGTCCTCTCTGCCTCCGATCTTTCCCCCTTCCCAGTCCATTTGGAGTCATCTTGATTTTTTTTTTCCCTGAAGGATAAAGGAGCTAATATCTTATATTGTGCTCCCTTTTTTCTTTTAACAATAATTCTATTTGTTTGTCTAAACAGTTTACAAAGCTTGTTTATGCCACAAATTCGTCTCTGTGTGAGACAGTTGAATATGGATATGAGTAGAGTCCTACTGAAGACTGGGCTATCATTCACAATAGTAATGTTCATGTGAGTAATAGATTCTGTTTTTCCTTATGCTTAGAAAAAAAAAAATCAAACAACCCACTTTGGAATTAGAACAGGGTTTTTCAATCTTGATATTCATTACTGACATTTGGGGCTTGACAGTTCTTTTTGCTGTGGGGGGGGCTCTCCTGTGTATTGTAAGGTGCTGGGCAGCATTCCTGGCTCTACCCACTAGACGCCAGGAACACCACGACTCCGCCAGCTGTAACCACCAAGAACTTGCAGAGACTGCTGGGTGAATTCTATTCTGCACCCTCTCCCCCCATTTGTAGGGAACTTTTAGTGCTCTGTAACTCAGAATGTGACTGATTTGGAGACGGGGTCTTTAAAGTGGCAATTAAGTTAAAATGAGGTCATTATGGTGGATCCTGTTCTGCTATGACTGGTGCCCTGATGAGAAGAGGGCATCTGCACAAAGGGACAGAGGGACAACCAGGTGAAGACACAAGACGAAGAACCAAGTCGAGGAGAAAGGCCTCAGAAGAAAACCACGCTGCCGACACCTTGATCTCGGATTTCCCAGCCTCCAGAAGTGTGAGAACACAAACTTCTGCTCTTGAAGCCACCCGGTCAGTGGTGCTTTGTTATGGCGGCCTTGAAAAACGAACATATAAACGTTGCCAAATAAATGATCCCTAGGGTCAGAACGCCCCTGGCTGAGAATCACTGAACTAGCACACATGAATCACACACAGACTATTCATTTTGCCTTTTGCGATGACAGAAAAAGTCATGTAATGACTTTTTTCTTCAAAAGAGGAAATTCAGAAAAACCTTCTCTCCCTACTCCTCTTTCACATCATAAATGTCTTTTAGCAGATAACTTCATTACTTAATCATTGAACAACAAAAATACGAAAAAGTCAAGTGAAAAGCTGTAAGATACAAGTGTGTATACATATACAATATATATACATTATATACATACATTGTACATATATCAAATTTTGGACCCATGGTTGTGTCTGATGGTTCCATAATCACTACACTGAAAAGACTCTCAAGGCAATGTTTCAAAGGAAATCTTTCAAAAGCTTTGGTTAAAGGAACTAGATCTATTTTATTTCACCCAGGCAGAAATTCCTGTTGTTATTTATTTATTTATTTATTTATTTATTCTATGCAGTAAGCAAGTTGCCGAAATATCTTGCAACGAACATGGTATGACTAAGGGATCCTTCCTTTCCAACAGAATGAAATCTTTCTCTTCCACCCATATTCCATCTACTCTCCTGGAGCACATACAAACAATCTGGGCTGATGATCTGAGCCATCATCCTACCTTAGCCCATGGGATCAAAAAGCCTTTGCTGTTCACCCACCATTTGCAAAATGGAGCCCAAGTACTATTATTTAGCTGAGCTATGTGGAAAGGAAAATGGGTTACAGATTTGGGAAAGAGGTCAGGGTCTCAAATGATGGTTCTGTCACCTTGCTATCAGATTGTGTGTGTGTGTGTTTTCTTTTGTGGCCTTAATTTCTTAATGTTGTATTTTAACACCTCTTTCATGCTGCTGTGGTGAGGATTAAATGAGGTAAGCTTGCTGGGCCCTCCTGGGCTCAGTGTCTAGCACTGGAAAGGGCTTCCGGGCTATGGTTGAAGTCTCCATGGTCCAGTCCTCATCCTCTGGGTTACATTTCCCTCTCTAAACCTTTCCAAATACAGATCTTCCTTCCCTTATCATGGCGTTACATCCTGATAAAGCCATCATAAATTGAAAATACTGTATACTGTAACTCAAAAATGCATTTAATACACCTAGCCTACTCAACATCACAGCTTGGCCTGGCCTACCTTAAATGTGCTCGGAATACTTACATAGCCTACGGTTGGGCAAAATCATTCACACGAACCCTATTTTACAACCAAGTGTTGACCATCTCATGTGATTTATTGAATACTGCACTGAAAGTGGGAAACAGAATGGTTGTTGAGTGTATGGGCTGCCGACCCTTGTGATTGTGGGGCTGAATGGCGGGTTGCCACTGCCCAGCATCACAAGAGAGGATTGTACCCCATGTTGCCAGCACAGAAAGGAGCAAAATTCAAAATTCCAAGGGTGGTTTCCACTAAACATGTGTTGCTTTTGCCCCGTTGTAAAGTTGAAAAATCACTACGTCCAACCATTGTAAGTTGGGGACCAACGGTCAACTCTATTCCAGTCATAACAGACTATTTATTTTCCTATTGTGTCCTGAGGTTTTGCTTTTTAGACTGACATGGGCAGTATGTGTCCAATGAATTTTCTGTTTAGGCAAAGGCTTTGGAAGAATCTTATCCTGTGTTTTCCTACGCCCGGGCTTTGCCCGGGTTGTGAAGACTAGAGAGTCTTCATGGCAAGGGCCTGACCAAGGCTGGTCCAGGGGAAGCAGCCATCACCTCCTAGTCACCTAGGCCTAGGTCCTACTCAGTGCTCGTTCCTAACCACTCTTCCCTTTCTTGCTTCTGTTCCTGGCCCCCTCCACAGATGCTCCCCATGGAGGCCAAACTTAGCTTTTCAAAACAGAATTAGATAATTCCCTGGCACTGCCTGAAATCTTCCAATGGATTCCTGCTCGCTCTTAGATTAAACCCAAATGCCTTAGCATGGCCGACAGGCCCTGAGCGCCTCACCCCCCCATTCTCATCCTGACTCACTGTCCTTTGGCTCCCTGCACTCAGGATGCAGCTGCCACTGTGAGGTTCCCCCATATCCCAAGGACTTTCTTCCTTGGGCCTGTCCTGTCCATTCACCTTCACCACGATGCTCATTGGCACCTCACCCACGCTTCCAAAGGCTGGCTCCTCTTCATTCTTAGATTATCACTGTTTCAGATGTTCCTCTTGGCCTTGCAATCCCGAATAAGTCCTCTCCCACCTTTCCCTGCTCTTCCTCCAGCCCACCCTGTCCTCTTCCCCCCTCTCCCTACTTCCCCCCACCATTCTTTCCACTTAGAATCGTCTGTGGTCACATCTTTATTTACTTTCCTGTCTTCCTTTCTTGAATGCCATGAAGGCAGGGTGTGTTCAATCACCAGCTTTTAGCACAGCATCTGGGACATGGTTAACAATCAATAAATACTCCTGTTGAGTGACTGACCAGCTGAATGAATGTTTCATTCTCTGGCATTATTCCCTTCCTTTCTTATTTTTGGGAGGATTATTTTTACTAAGTATGTTTTTGTGGGTCTCCGAGGAGAGTACAGCAAGCAGATTAAAGGATACTGGGTCTACTTTGTGTTTCCTATAAACAGTTGGCCACAATGTTTTAAAAATAACTTTTAAAAATAACATTACTATGAATGTTGATCTATTTTATCGAAAAGATATTAATGAACAACGGCTAGGAAAAAATAAAAGGAACTCAGTATGTCTCGCTAATTTTTAAGTTAGTTACTAGCTGAGTGTGGAAGATGTAGAAACATGATTGCATTTTAAATAGAGCATAGATTGTATTTTTATTTTTCTATTGAGCAGTATGTGAACCTGCATAGACCCACTTCACCCTAAATTGAATTTTTCCTCCCACTAAATGGAAAAATCTTTCTCGTTCTTACCTCAGTGATGTGGGGAATGTGAATGAAATATTTATAAAGCATATTCTGAGATCCTTTGAAGTGCCTACTTAATACTTAATGAAGTCCTGTTATTTTTGCAATGCTTTTAAGCATTTTAAACTCAAAACAAAGTAGTCAAAACAGAAATGTAATTCTCCAAAAGAACAAGTGAATTGAATTCAACTACCCAAGAGCTTGATTTAAGCATTCCTTTTCTTTAAACTAGAATAACCCTCTGAACCCCACATCAGACTGCTGCTTGCATTCAAAAGATGAAAGACAACACGTATCTTCATGTGGCGGCACTTTGCTATTATTCGATGGGAGTCATCTTCTAGCTTATTGTTTGTCTTCCTTTCTCTCGGGGACAGCTAGACCAACTCTAAAGAGACACTATTCCATATCAGATAAACTGTTTTCCCACTCAACCAAGATTCCAGGAGTGGAGGCAGAGTCAACGATTAGAGAAGAGAGACTTTAAAACCGCAGACACTTGATGGTGACCAGATCAAATGCTAAATCAATTTGAGAAAACTGGAAGACTTCATTTTTGCTACCTATCACATGGTTTAGCTATTTACCTTCCCCGGGACCTGTCATAAAGGTAACTGCCTGACTTTCTTAAACATTTGCTGTGGAACATTCATTTGTATGCTCAGAGTGCCTCGAGAGCCAATAAGTCACTGATGAACTTTTAAAACAACCAAAGGCATAATTATTTGTTCTTATGGGTTAATGAGTTGCAAAGCTTAAGGAAATGTAAAAATAAGTATAACACTTTAGACCAAGTGTGATTACCTATATCATTAGAGATGCAAAATGTCAGTATAAGGTACATCAAAGGTATAATTATTAACTTAGAAAAGAAGGAAGGGAAAAAAATGGGAAAACTTCAAAAAGAGAAAACCCATGCTTGTATTTTTACAATGAATCTTGTCAAAGGCACTGAATCCTACATGGGAATTCAACAAATGGCTATTGAGGATTAAGCTAAACAAGCAAAAAGGCAAGGAGTTGTACCAGCCGTAAGGAAGTGAGTTCACAAATCTTACTATAAATTCAACAGTAAGAAAGCAAGCTCTAACACTCATGGATACTTGCCATCACCTGTCCCATTGCCCAGTCCAGCTGCCCTGGAGTCGGGGCATGCACAACTGTGTGTGTTTTCTTTCTTTCTTTTTTTTTTTTTTTGAAGATTTTATTTATTTATTTGAGGGGGGGGGGAGAGAGAGAGCGAGCGAGCGCATAAGCAGAGGAAGGGGCAGAGAAGGGGGAAGAAGCAGGCTCCCTACTGAGCAGGAAGCCAGATGCAGGGCCAGATGCAGCCACTTCACCAACTGAGCCACCCAGACACCCCAACAGTGTGGTTTTATGTGACAGTCCTTCCTACTATGGCACGTGCAGTTCAGTGTCAAGAGAGGAGGTCATCATTAAAAAGAAAAATTCCCTGCGTAGCTACTAGAATAAAGTATTAGTGATAAGGTAAGAATTTCCTTCATTGATACCATGCTGTGTATTTTAAATTGTGTTTTCGTGAACATGAAGCTTTTTACTTTTTTATTTTACTTCTTTAAATTAAAATTAAATTTCAGTTTTATTTTAGGTTGAAGTGATTATATATTTGCACCTAGATACATAGGCATTATATCATCCATGTTATGTATATAGTTTAAACAACTACAAGCCTTAGAATGAAAAAACAAATACAAAAACAAAGTCACCATACCCCTTCCACCGCTGATTCCCACTTTCCAGAGGCAGCCATTTGTACATCTTAGCCCAGAGTCTCTCAGGGCTCACTCCCTTCAGACTGGAACTTTCCAGTCTTTGACCAGGCTTATTGTTTGTGCTGAAGTTTGGGTGGTGAGGAAATAGTTGTCTGGCTGTGTGAGCTAAGGGAGACATTTAGCTGCTTATAATTAAGACTTTCAATGACTCTCCCTATTTTTAACAGTAGTAGGACCTTCAAAAGTACTCTTTTTTTAGGAATTGGGTTGGTTCTTGACTAACACTATGCGGTTTCTCTGCTAAGTCATTTCACAAATTTTTAACACATCTCCTCTATTATAATTTTCTCTCCTAGTCTTTTTGTCTTTGTGGGTTTACCCTTTCTAAATTACTTTGCTGCCACTCACGATTAACATATGTTTAATCTTCTATGTGTTTCTGACATTTTTCTTAAGGTGAAACCACATGCCCATTATTCAAATATCTACTTGTTTTAGGTATAACATCTCATTACTCCAACCCATGCCAGCCTGATTAAAAATAGCCACAATATATCATTTACAGGGTATTGCTCCCAGTCACACTTGAGAACTTTAGTCTCCAACAGATTTCCTTCCCCAGTCATTCTGGAAATTCCAGCCTTAGCTGGGATGTCTCATCTGCAATGCAAGAACTAGTGTTTGCGACCACATTATGGTAACTGCTGTTGACCCCTTCTTCTGCCCTGAGTTGCCACCACTGTATCAAAATGCTATCAATGACCAGTTAACTGTGCCCTAGGTACTTATCCCAGGCATATTCCACCTGAAAAGTTCCCAGGGCTATGTTAGTACGGCCATTGCCCAGCTCCTGACCCAAACCTCTGCAGCTAGACACCATTTCTTTTTGATACTTCCTAGGAGGTTCCTCCATGCAAATAAACTCGTCCTCCATCATGCTAGAATCCCAAAGTAGGTGCAAGGTAAGCAATTTACCCAGACTGATTCCACTTAGAAGTCTGTATACCTCTAAGAACATGTCCTTGATTCCTGCAAGTTCAGAAAGCTATCAATGCATTTTCCATTAGTTAGGGAGGGCTTCTTGAAGGAGCTGAGTTTTCAGCAGTGGTTTTCATGTCAGAATAGTAAGGTAAAGTGGTATTTAAAGGGAGTAGGTGCTGGGGTCCCTGGGAAACTCAGTCAGTTTAGTGTCTGACTCTTGATTTCAGCTCAGGTCATGATCTCAGGGTCATGGGCTCGAGCCCTGCAAGAGGCTCTGTGCTCAGTGCAGAGTCTGCTTGAGATTCTTTCTCTCCTCTGCTCCTCCTCCTGCTCTCTCTCTCTCTCTCTCTCTCTCCCTCAAATAAATAAATAAATAAATAAACAAATAAAATCTTAAAACAACAAAGGGAGTGGCTGGAGTTCCAGTTGGTAGGTTTGGGTAACTTTGATGTCCACTTACTATCTGGCTGGCTGACAAGTGTCTTAATCTCCCCTCATTGATATATGACTCCCATTTGACCTGCATAAAGAGAACGACCCTCCTAAACAAAGGAAAGCTATGTTTTAATCATTGATACATTGGTGATTTTTCTATCCTATTAGCATCTCCAAGCTAAATCTCAAGATCCTAAGGTGGGAGTAAAATGACCAAAGAGGAAATGACGTGTACAGAATAAAAGTCTTCATTTTCTAATAAGATAAAAAATGGTAAAAGTTTCTTAGTCCTATAAACTCCAATACAAAACCAATCTCCCCATGAAATCCCTCCAAGATCTTAGCTGGTTAGGAATTAATCTCTTCTGCCACCAAACCCTCAGAGAACTTTTTATTTCTTAAACTTATGTAACACAGTTAATCACAATGTTCCTAATATCACAGTTCTAAGAAGCACCAACACTTAAATTGAGGCTTTGAGAGACGTAAGGGCTCAATTGAAGGGAGAGGTGAGAGACGGCCGGCATTTCCGGTAGCAGAAGAGGATGCACAAAAGCAGAGGGGCATGAGAAAGTAGGCTGTTCTCCAGAAACTGCAGATGGGTCGTCAGGGTTGAATGGAAGTGCTTATGCCGCAATATGACCCAACACAAGGCCCCAAGAGCGTCAAGGGCCAAAGCCAAACCAAGCTGGCTTCATATGCCATGCGCAGAAGCTCAGACCATCCTGGAGGCTCTGAGAACCAATGCAGGACTGGGTTGGAGCGGAGAAATCGTCTTTGGATTTAGTAAATCTCTTCAGTGGTAGTTCTTCTTCTTTTATTTAAAGATGTAAAAAGGGAGTGATGTTTTATTTTGGGGGGATCATGGAGTATATTTTGCTTTCTATTCTCTGTTGAGAGCAAGCATTGAATGTTTTGTCACGTTTGTGCATATTCCTTATTAATTTTGAATTAGACACACTAAGGGGCTTAAATTAGAACAGTTCTTCACACGTTCTTTCCTTTGTGGCCAGGCCATCTTTCTAGCTGCATTTTTAGGAGAATTTACATGTCTGCTAGCCTCGAACTGACTGTAAGAATCTTCCAAACCCTACTTGCAATTCCAATTAGTCATAGATCAAAACATTAATGTGGACAGATTAAAGCAGAAGTCCTCATGCTTTACTTCCTAATATCATCTGTCTTTGCTTTGAAAAGCACACCAATGGAATCTTCTGCATCTGTACACCCCAAAGGCAATTTAATCTTCCTTGGCCAACATTACAGCTTTAAAGTAACTCTATGCTATGATGTATTTTTCCTCCTTTCCCAAGTTGAAGCATTATATAATTCCCTTTTTTATCAGCCTCTTTCTTGTAAGTGGTCAGTCGCCACATTGTTTATAGCTTTTAACACCATCTAAAAGAAACCTTACAAGCTTCAAGTTAAGTAAATTGATTTTCTACATATTGTCATGTGAAATGGAAGATAGGCGAGGACATAATCTAGAGTGTATTAACCTGTGTTGCTTTAAAATATTTTTACTAATCTAGGATTTTCAAAGATTTTGAAAGTAAAGAACACTCATGTATAAACTTTAAATGTGAAAACAATTTCTCCTACTTTACTGGATCTATCTGAGAATAGATAGTCCATACATGTGGGTTTCCTACTTAAATTGAACCTTATCCTTCAAAATGTCCATTTTTTTTTTTACTGTTAAAATTACATATAGAAGGCTTTAAAATTTTGATTCTATATTGTAATGCCATCTTAAACAAACTAAAACTTTATTTTTTTTTAAGATTTTATTTATTTGCTAGAGAGAGATACAGCAAAAGAGGGAACAGCAGAAGGGGAAGGGGGAGTGGGAGAGGGAGAAACAGGTTGCCGGCTGAGCAGGGAGCCTGATGTGGGGTTCCATTCCAGGACCGTGAGATGACAACCTGGGCCGAAGGCAGACGCTTAACGACTGAGCCACCCAGGTGCCCCAGATTAAAACTTTTCTTAATTATTCTTGGTTCCCATCATAAAAACACCAGTCAGTATCCACATAGAAACTTATTTTGAAACTATTCAAAAGTTTCCTCAACTGTAAACCAAATGATGGTAAAGAGGGTTGTTTTATTTGGAGCGACTAGTTTAGGAATTCTTCCTTTGTTATTGATTGGGTTATCCGTTGATAGATCTCACAGTTACCGGTGAAAAGTGAAAGACTTCTTAGTGTTCAGCTTTTTATGTAATTGCTATTTGTACTCAACATACATTCAGAAACAAAATAATCAACCTTATAAAGATTATACATAAAAAAACCCCAAATGGAGTGTGAAAGAGAGTCAAAGCCTCCTTTTCAAAGAGACTTAAGTGTATGGGATTTGTACAGTAATAGTTGATGCTCAGCGTCCTATTACATTTCCTGGCTCTGTGTAAAGAGGGGAAAGTTGCTGGAAAACTGACCTCTGAGAAAGCGAGTTATTGCTCATCTGCCCTGTATGACCCCAACTCTAATGGCTCCTGATGAACACAAAGTGTATGGAAGAGATCTATATACAGAAGATATAGATAACTGTTTCATAATTGAATGCCATATTCTGAACCATACTTCAATTTCATTGAAAAATCCTTTTCTCAAAATTAAGGATGACTTAGGCTAGCACCCCAAATTTACCTCTCTTTTTAAAGCAAATCTTAAAAGTTTTTTTTAAATGAATTAAACAGATAGGACACTGGAAATTAATGAAAACCTTATTCACCTTTCAGTCTCCTTCTGAACAACCCACCTTGTCATATTAATTCATTTAAAGTCCATTCGTCCATCATTCGGCAATTTATTTATTTAATTTTTAAAAACTGAATTATAATTGATGTACAGTATTATATTGGCTTCAGGTGTACAACACAGTAATCTGACAATTACATATATTATGAAATGAATTACAAAATGCATTTCAAGTCCATTCATTCATCATTCAACTAACTAATAATGAACATTCCTGAAAGTGTTGAGTAGATGTTAATTCATAAATACCCAATGAAATTTCTCCCCCAAGTGATAATTCACTCATTCACTCAGTTACTGACTCCACCAACATTTATTGAGAGCCTTCTGTATGCCAAATCCACAGGAAATACTGGGAATGCAAAATCCAACAAGACACGGACACTGTTCAAAATCTGTCAGATGAGATTGTCATCTCTTTGACAGCAGAGATTTAGTGAGAATTCAACACTAAAATATGGCTCTGCTCACATATGAATTATTTATAATTTATAATCTCGTATACGTGGGCTGAAGCTCTGACCTATGGATTCACTGAATACTCTCGGAGAGAGAGAATTTAATCTGAAGCCCCATAAACTGTGTTCCCAGATGTTCCAAGTGAATTCTGCTCTCCACTTGGGATTAGTTTTGCACTGTCCTTTTTGATCAGACGACGTGCTTCCTACAACCCACTTGTGCTGCCTTATGCACATGCCATGTGTAACACATTCTTTGCTACTGACTGCAATGATTGAAATCAGATGTTATAAGCACAATTCTTCACGGTGTCGTAATGTTGGTGTTGAGAGAAGAGGATCACACTTTTCTGCTCCAGACCCCCCAGGCCTATCTTTTCCGAGGTTTTATTTGTTTAACAGCATTCTCGAGACAAAAGACTCTGCCTATTTCCCATTTTGAAACAAGATTTCTTACCATACAATCTCAGACAGGACAGGAGGGCCTGTGTGGGCAGTTTCACGTGGGAGGTGTGTTTAGATAAGGAAAGCATGGTGGAGCCCATCACCTCCATTGGGACAGTTCTCTTGATGGGCAATTGGCCTATTCGTTGGGTATGTGTATGTCAGCACGTTGGCATATGGGACAGCCTCGGGTACCAGAAATGGTACTGACGAAGGGGTTGGAGGCCTTCCATTCTCCACAGACAAGGTGCAGGGAGCTGAGCAAGTTACCCTCTCCGTGCACACTTTCACTTGTCTGTAAGTCAGGGTAACAATAGTTCTGCAGATTAAACCAGAACATAATGGGCATATATGTGTGCATTTTATGATGAGGATAGCTATTAACCATGAATATTATATATGCTGTAAACATGCCACCATTCATGAAAGAACCAAGACAGTTCATATTACAAGTATGTTAAAATAGGTCATCTTTCCCCCCATGATTCAGAATATACTACATCTTTTAGCAATCATGATACATGACATTTTTTGAGTGCTATTGTTTCTTGAAAGATTTTATTTATAGAGAGAGAGCATGAGAAGGGAAAGGTCCGAGGGAGAAGCAGACTCCTTGCTGAGCAGGGAGCCCCATGTAGGACTTGATCCTGGAACTCCAGGATCATGACCTGAGCCAAAGGCAGTTGCTGAACCAACTGAGCCACCCAGACACCCTTTGAGTATTATTATTTTGCAGGTCTGTGATGGGTACTGTGATTACCTCTGTTTTATGGAAGAGAAACTGAGTCACAGATAAGATTACTACATTGCCCAGGATCACTACCTGGTAAACTGTGGAGGATCTGACGATCTGACATGGAGCCTTCACTCTAACAGCTTTACTGAGATATAATTCACACACCATACAAGTCACCCATGAAAAGTGCACAATTCAATTATTTTTTTAGTATATCCACAGTTGTGCAACTATGACCCAAATCTAATTTTAGAATATTTTTCTCAGCCCCAAAAGAAACCCTGTGCCCATGAGCAGTCACTAACCAGTACTGTCCTCCTCTCTTAACCCTGAGCAACTACCAATCTACCTTCTCTCTATATATTTGCTATTCTGGACACTTCCTACACAAAGCTTATTTGTGCTGTAACACATATCAGCACTATTTCTTTTCATTGTCAAGTAATATTCCATTGTGTGGATATACCACACTGTATTTCTCCATCTTTTAGTTGACGGACATTTGGGTTGTTCCCATATTTTGGTAGAGCCCTCATTCTCACTAGTTAAAGTAGGCTGCATTATTTATAAATCATCTATTTTACTATTATTAAGGTTTATTTATTAGCTATCCTGCTCATATGTCTTCCAGATAAAAATAAGGTGTTAATTGATCAAACACTTATTGACCAAACATTATATTCCAGACAGGTGTGTCAGAGACCTAAAGGAAATTCCTGGTCTCATTGGGGTTTACTGAATAGGAGGAGAGAGAAACAACCTAAGAATTACAAAAGTGAGGGCGCCTTGGTGGTTCAGTTAAGTCTCTGCCTTTGGCTCAGGTCATGATCCCAGGGTCCTGGCATCGAGCCCTGCATCGGGCTCCCTGCTCTGTGGAGAGCCTGCTTTTCCTTTTCCCTCTGCCTGCCGCTCTGCCTGCTTGTGCTCTCAATCTGCCAAATAAATACATAAAATCTTTAAAAAATTATAGAAGTGATACATGCTCTAATAAAGATGTAACCAAGATATTATGGGAGCTCAATGGAGGGGACCCTAGTTCAGTCAAGGGTAGCATTTAAAATAATGAGGCAGAAAGACTTTCTTGTGGGGTGCCCTGGTGCTCCAACTGGAGCGGGGGATGAGTAGAGATTATCTAAGTAGAGAAGAATGAGGAAGACAATCTAGAAACAGAGACAGCCCATGCTCTACAAGGGAGCCCAGTGGGTACTATGCATGGTACATGGTACATGCATAATTTCACCATGGAGGATTTGTCATGATTTGTTACAAGATGTTTATGAGGCAGTGGAGGGAGTTGAGCCTCTCTGGAGACAGAAGTGAGTGAAAGATTATAGAGGGATTTACGGGCCATGGAAGGAGTTTGGGCTATATTTCATAGCTCTGTGTTTCCTAAACTACTCAGTCATTATTCTGCCATTTAAGGACAGTAGCTGAACTCTTATTTTAAATATCTGCATACATATATATCTATATATACACACACGTACATATGTATATACATATATAATTTTTGTGTATTACATATGTGCATGTGAATACGTATATACACATGTGTATATATGTATACACATGTGTATATGCATATGTATGTATCTACATATACATACATATGCATATATAAGTAGATATATATGTGTTGATGTATCTACAGATATGTAGAGGTATATTAATTGACTTAAACTGCCTAGGTAAGTTTAATAAGAATGGAAGGTTTATATCACTACCTGTAAGTAGAAAATCAGTATCACTTCTCATAAGTAGAAGGAAACCGTTAAAAGTATATACACTGAAAACCAAATGATGATATTAAATTCTAGTTAGATTCCTACCTATATTTGCCAAGTCAGACTGACCCTGAAAACTCTTCCCTTTGATAAGAATGGAATGTAGTGCGCTTAAAAGAGATGTTGAAGACAAACCAGCCCTCGATGAGACTTTCGCATTGATAAAGCCAGGAGGGTGAAAGAGAATCGAAAAGGGATTAACTTTCCCACCACGTGATGCATTGTTCTAGATTCCTGACCAAGCGCCAACACTCAGATACTGCTGGGTATGAGTACCCAAGGAGTCACTGAAGAGTTTTGGGGAGAAACATGTGTGATATTAGGATGACATTCCTAGAAAGACCGTCCAGGTGTGGCCTGGAGAAGGAACTGGGGCCAATCAGCCCAGAGGGGGTCATTCCAATAATCCAGGTGAGAAAAGAGTTACAGAAAAACGTGGGTTGTCTTTACTGTACGTGTGTGTGTGATGCTACTCTGGTTATGGGTGACACTTTATTGGGAGCTAGCTTTTAAAAGAGCAGGCAACTGACTACTAGGCTTTCTAGCTGCTGTTGGGAGGGACCGGAGGCTCCTGTGTACAAATCCTTCCTTCATGGCACTGGGCCTTTAATGGTTACCAAGGCAGTTAAGAGGGAACATTTCTTCCTTAGTTTGGGGGAGGGGTGTGGCCAACTGATGTGAGCCCAGAAACCTGCCCTAAGCCCTCATGTGTTTATCCTTTCTGCTTCCACTTCACTGGATTTTCTCAGTTTCTCTGCTTTGACCTCATCCCCAATTCCTGCCCCTTTCGGCTTCTTTGTGTCAGTGTCGCTTTCTGTCAGATCACTGTCAGCGACCCAGGGAAATGGGCAAACAAGGCCAGAGCGTGCTGCTCCCCAACGCGCCGGCGCCTGGGGCACCAAGAGGGCAGCTGGAGTCTGACGGGCCGCACCCAGCACGAAGTGATTCATCCAGTTCTCTGAGGATCAGTCAAGAAGATGGGAGGTGTCATCTTGTTTGTGAAATCCCCTTGAGAGTTCACTGAAGTGAGCAGAAGAAGGTGATGACAAAGTATGAAATGGGGCCAGTTCTAATCCACATTGTGACTGGGCATTTTATAATTGCATAATATTTGAAAATTGCATTCAGATTTTTATCCTATGAGGAAACATTTTGAATATAATCTCTTTGGGAATGTTCTTCTTTGGGCTGAATAAATTTTCCTTGCGCCAAAAACCAATGGCAAGATGCACACAAGACTGACTGGCAAGGAAAACAATGCCGATATTTATTAACATCTGATTTATAATGTATAAGTGGCCATGACATTCCAGAAGTCTAAAGTAATATACATATTGACAAAAGAAAAAAAAAACTAAAAAAAAAAAAAAAAAATCCAAACACCTTTAAAAAGCTTAATTGTATACTTGAACAATGTTATTCTAAACTTTCAGTTCTGGGGGGCTTTTTATAGCTTCTATTTTGGTAGAAAGGGATTTGAGAGAGACACTCCGTAGGCACACTTGTCTGGCAAGGATTTATCTAATTCTCCCCGATAGAAGTATGTGTGGGCCTTCTGAACATGGTAATACGTTAGACGAAGGCTCACCATCTTCTTTTTCTGAGCCACATATTTTAGGCATTCGGCAAAGATGTGGGAGAAAAAAAAAGGCAGGAAAGAGAAAACTCAACAACATATCCACACACCTAAAAACCAGAGGCTACCACAGAGATCCTTCAAAGTCGTCTTCTATAGTGGGAGGATTTCCTTTAAATCCTTTTCAAAAGCATATGGCTGGCTTTGAAAGCTTAAATGGCATTTGTCAACCATCAGTAAATCTTTAAAATTGTTTCTGCAAATAGGCCAACTCAGTTTCGGCTTTTCCCATTAATCTTTAGGTAGGACCACTGAAGACTTTTTGAGAGCCTAGAAAATGCCTTGATTAAAAGGCTCATTCAAGAGGGAAGGCTTTAGCATTCACCTTGGGTACATAGTCATTTCTCCAGGGTATTCATGGGCTGTTATTTCAACTCTGCAATTGTGCCCCAAACAAGACATTTTTCCCCTGCAAAGCTTGAGTAGAGACATTCTTTAGTGAATTACTGAAATCTCACCCTTTCTATTTGTCACAGCTTGTTTTTTTTTTTTTTTTTTTTATCAAGTGTAATCAGTTCAAATAAGACCCTCAGTTTGACAACTTTACAACTGTTACTATTTAAAAGAGGCAACATTTTATTTTATTTCTCGAAGTGCACCAGTAGTCCTGCTCAAACTATACCTACCTGTCTTGGGTGATGTCTTGCTTACCAGTTCATTATTTGTAGCAATGGAATACAGAAACAAAGCAGATGCAGTCTGACACATGCACAATATTCAATTATAATTTTTAACTTTCTCAGTGTCTGGTGAAAATTAACCCTCTTATCACACAATAATATAACATAATGTTCCCTGCTCTCTTTAAAAGCAAAAATATTTTAAAAGCAGTTGTTATCAATTTTATAGAAATATCGTGGGAATCAATAAGAATTCGGATAAGATCCTAGGCCCTTTTTGGATGTAGTGATGCTATACGAGTTTCAACAATACAATACTTAGGATTTTCATGAGGTCAGGGCATGCCTATCTAGAGATTTCACCCGAGGTTCATCCCTAGAACTTCCAGCATCTTCATGGAAATGATATGAACATAACCAACAGTTTCTAGTGTTCAGGATTATGGCAACTAAAATTACTGTCCATGTTCTTTTCATGCCAGCTGCCAATTTGGTCTCAATTATCCCAGTCTTTCAGGTCCAATGGAAAGTATCAATTTTGATCTCTACCATCATTCCAAGATAGTTTTTGAAGGTACTCGTGATCACTGAAGTTACCTGCAGATAACACCGTCCTTAGGAAATGACACTATTAATTAACCAACCAACAAACAAACCCACTTTGAATATGCCAAGAAAGACCATGATAATCAGAGTCACAGTTGGAAGGACGGCCAGCCAGTCCTGCTGCAGATGTTAACAATGACAACAACGCAGACTCCATAGTATCTTCTGTCCCGAGTCCCCAACTCTTCAGGCCTTATTCACCCCAAGGGTACTTCCACACCAGCAAAAGCTTGAACAATTCTCTAGTAATTGACGATTACCTTTACCACCTTTTTAAAAGTAACTTTTCGGGCGCCTGGGTGGCTCAGTGGGTTAAGCCGCTGCCTTCGGCTCAGGTCATGATCTCAGGGTCCTGGGATCGAGTCCCGCATCGGGCTCTCTGCTCAGCAGGGAGCCTGCTTCCCTTCCTCTCTCTCTGCCTGCCTCTCTGCCTACTTGTGATCTCTCTCTGTCAAATAAATAAATAAAATCTTTAAAAAAAAAATAAAAGTAACTTTTCATTAATGAAAACTTCAACCTTCTAGAAGCAAGTTAAAACAGTCATCACAGTGAACATTAAGGCAAAGTTCCTATTTGGATATTCTTTGTGTAGTCCTGGGGAAAGAGCAGGACTCAGGCCGACCTCTTCAAATCCTCTCTCTCCACTCTCTCTTTCCAAGGTTTGTGACCTTGGAAAATTCTTCAACTACTTTGATTTCTTTATTTATAGAATAGAAATAACAAATCTCACTGGCTTGGCATCAGCGGTGAATAAGATAACATATGGGAAGTCTGGCACATCATAAACGGTGGCTATTTTGGTTGAAAAAAAAAATCTGGTCTACGTTATTTTCTTTTTTGCCTTCCTCATTCTCCAAGTATTCAGACCCTGCCTCACACAATTATTTTTGGTAACTCTCATTATCACTCAGGATCCACTGCAATGTTCAAATCAGTTCCATTCTCCTTATTTCCAATCAAGACATGTTGCTAATTTCATTTAATAATAGCTCCTGAAAGAACCATGGTTATGTCCCTATTTCCTCAGTTGCCTTAAATTTGGAAAATGTGAAAATGACAACCAGACCTTAGATACCCCCCCAAAACCCTTTTAATTTGCCAGATTTCCTTAGATACTATTCATAAAAGGCCAGAACAGACAGAGGCAATCATTAATCACATATAGATTCTATTTTGATTTTTTCGGTAGGTAACTTAAATGAGAAAAAAGTATCATCATGACTGTATTACTTTCTTTTTATCTCCCAAATAAATGGATGACTTTTATTTAATCTACTACATTTACATTGCATTTTTTCATCATCTTCCCAGTTTAAAGGCATGGATGCAAGATGATTTTTCTCTGTATGATGCCCTCAGTTCCACATCACTTAATACTTTGCTAAGCAAGAAGTCCTGAATTACTGCAAGCTTAGTAAGAGCACCTCAGATTTTTTTAACTCTATCTAATAAAAGGGAATCTTTGCTAAAATGAAGGAATGTTAAGCCCTTCCAGGACTGATATTACAGAAGTAACATAATTTCATAATCCTCCTTGCTCCTTTAATTCTCCTCTTGATTCATAAAGAAAGATTATACCAGGATATTTTGTCATCATTAAAAAAATACAAACAAAAAACTGTTCTATTCAATGGCTAATCCTCATAGCAGTCTGTCTGTAATTCATGACTTTCTACTTCTACAAAAAGGTACAGGAATCACTCAAGTACACCAACCATCTAGTCAGTGGCAGCCTGCCAGTCTTCCCAGGTGCAGTATTGGATAAAAAATTATCTCATTCTATTGAGTTCTAACAGTGTGCTAGACATTGTGCAATGGAAAGGCGAACAGAACAGGTGCAACAATTACTGCCTTTCAGGAGTTCATGGTTGAAGACCAACAAAACATCTCTGCTGCTGCTGTTTCACTGACTTATTTTTACTTAGATTTTTTTCTGAGTGGTTAGGAAGTGGCATTTGATAACCTCTGCACTGTGTGAATGACCAGGGACTGCCTGTTTTCTCATTTCCAGCTAATCAGTTTACATTACCTTAAAAAGGGAGTTTTGAGGTGAGTTTCTACTAGAAGACTTTTGCCAGGTGTTGAAAGTCAGGAGGCTTACCCGATGGAACAGGAAAATAGAAATATAGGAGGGGAGGAAGTGTATGCAGTTGTGTGGGAGATGAGTTGTGCTAGTGTGGTAGCATTCCGAGGCTCTTCTGTACCTCCCTGAGGAGTCCTAAGAGACAGAGTTTCATGTGAAAGACAGTGGAGAAAAACCAAAGAGTATAAACATTCTTTGGGACAATAGAAAGGCACAAACATATATATGGGAAAGAAACAGGCTAGAACCTATGGGACAGAAGGCTAGAGCCCGTGGAACAGAAGAGAGAAAAAAGGGAGGAGGAGGAGAATAAAGTCTGAAATAATTTTCAGGATCCTCTGGGGAGGGCTGAACATTCCCAGAGTAGCACTGCTTCAGTGTGGTAAGTCAAGTCCAAGTTACTTTCCTAAGAAACGTGGCAGCCTTGCCTGTTCCCTCCCTCTTCTGGATCAAATCTTTCTTGGCCAGATGTAGGGAACGTTATGGTATGCTGTCCAGATGCCCCACCTTCGGGACTGAATCACTCATCTCCTCAAAGAGGGGTCCAGTTGAGTCACTCTGCTGAGCAACTGTAGGGTGCCTCCTTGCTCAAGGTCACACTCAGGAAGGAGGATGGGAAAAGAAGACCTACATCTAATAACCGGTCAGTCTGAGGTACGAAGGGATGCTTCCGGAGGGCCACCCCAATGTTAGAGCTCCCTAGAGGACTGCCTGAGGACTCTGCTGCAACCTCATCTCAGCTCGACTTCTCCCTCTGGGCAATCCTGCCCCCTTACATCTTGAGGGCATGTCCCAGGAAACTTTCTGTACTCAACTCCCAACTCTGAGCCTGCTTCCCGGGAAAACTTTACTTTTCTAACCTCCAATCCTTTTTCTTTTTTGAACATAGAAATCTCATGCCAATTTTTAATGTGTAAAGAATTTCAAATGAAGTATCACTACTAGAATAGATCAAGCAATGATGATACTGAATGTACCTTATTCAAACGACATACATGTCCTCACATAGCCCAGCTTGCTGAAACTCACTTTAATCTGGACTTAGGACTATTTCCCTTGTATCTATTTGGGGGCTCTAATTGGAGCTTCTGTGATATAATTTTGATTTTTCTTAACTGGTCGTTCATTTTTCTGTCTCTTTCTTCCCTCCTCCAGGATTAGTCTGGAGTCCTACCTCTCCTCTATTTGTTAACCCCTCTTGACAGTCATTATCTTCCTAAAAACACTTGTTAGGTATACTGGATGGTACATATCTCTGAATATGTCCGGTCTAACTAGCTAGATTGTAAACTCTGGTGAGTTGAGGCTGCCATAGTCTCCTTTATATTTCACATGTAGTTCCAAGTTTGTTCTGTGCACTGCTCCTGGTTCTGGGACAAGTATGTAGGAGTACTCCCCTCCCCCCCCAACTTCCTTTTTCTCATCTTCCTTTCCTGTTCTCACTCAACAAATATTTTCCTGGTATTTACTATGTGGCAGGCACTGTGCTAGGTTCAGGGGATTCTACTGTAAACAACACACACATAGTTCCTGTCTTTCTAGAGTCTCACACCAAGATACTTTCATGGAAACAGACATTAAACGAATTGTAAGGCAAACAATTATCTAATTATCACTGTAGTGTGGAAAAAAAAGATATTTTGATACAAAAATGATTTATGTAATCTTTGTTAAACAACACGTAAGTCTACTATATAATAATATATTCTGGCACAGGCTTCTGTTCACTTGGACCAAAGGTGGACATATCAAAGGGCTATGAAGTAACCTCTGAGGATGGGGTGTCTGGGTGGCTCCGTTGATTAAGCATCTACCTTTGGTTCAGGTCAGATCCTGGGGTCCTGGGATGGAGCTCTGGCTCAGGATCCCTGCTCAGCAGGGAGTCTGCTTCTCCCTCTCTCTCTCTGCCCCTCCCCCCTCATGTTCTTGTATGCTTTCTTTCTCTATCAAATAAATAAATAAAATCTTTAAAAAAGTAACCTTTCAGATAGTGCTTTGTTTTTACCTACACCAAAAAAAGACACCCAAACACATCTGGCTTAGAAGCCAGACAAGGTCAAGGACTTTTATGTGGCCACTTGAAATATTAGAGATTACATACACATACACAGAAACAGATATGCACACATGGACATATATTACATAGACAAAATATAATTCATCTATGCTAAAACTTATTCTAATAACCTTCAGGGACATAACAGATGCCTGGGTTCATGTCCAGGCATGGACATGATCCACCAAACCAGAATCAGGAATATGGACTTTCAAAGAAAAAAAAAATCTACATAAGCGATTCTGACTTTGCCCCAAGTCTGAGCTCTTGAACTAGAGTATAAATACATTCAAAGATTTATGGATTTTACCTAAAATCTATTGTTAAGTGCCTAAATGTGCTACAACCATAAAATTGTAACCAAATTTTTAATAAAAAATAATCATAGTTGAAGTCTTTTTAAGCACATTTTTTTATTTGCTGATTTTATACTAATTTGCAAATGCATTATTCTAGTCATGACACAATTAAATACTAAAAATTCAGGCTCCTTACAGCTCATGGCTCTCCCTGTATGACTTCAGCTACATGGGCTTATGGTCACTCCGAAGAGTGGTTCACAGATGAGAGAACAAAGGCTATTTGGGACATTTCGGTGAAGTTTTCTGAAGCTTTGGGTAAGAGGTGTTGGATTCGAGGCACTGGGCAATGTTAAGGCATGGTAGATCTTCATGTAAGGGGTGGCACAACCAAAGCTGACCCAAGAAGACTGAATTGACCAGTGTGCAAAGGGAAAGCCAGTGGGGCAGGAGGAAGAGTGAGGAGAAAATTGCTGTGGTCCAAATCCAAATGGGACTTCCCTAACGTGAATCTACCGCAAGGAGGATGATTGACAGCACCCAGGGGGGCCAACAACTCTTGGCCATGGAAGAGGAGATGACGCTTGAGAAGAGCCTTTACGTGGAGATGGGAAAGCAGCCAGCGCAGCCACACAGATGGCTAAGGGCAGAAGTATAGAGGCAGGAAAGCAGGAGCATATTAGGGAAATGGGGTCCCTTCCTGTTTACCGGAAGAACAGAAAATTTGAAGGGCAAGTATGGAAACATGAGGCCAAAAATGTAAAATCACTGAATTGTCCAGCCAAGCGGGGCGTTAGCTCGAAGTGAATCTAATACTTCAATCTGCTAATGGAGACACTAGTGATGAAGAGATATTAAATGGCAAGGAGAGGCCAAGTGGAACCGCCTCCAGGATTCTTGTCTTTGGAGCATAGCTGCACGTGGTTGGAGCTGGCTGTGGAGACCCTGTGTGCGGGGCGGTGCATCTGGAGCTTTCCAGGGCCCGGTGCTGCTGAAGCTTTCTGAACCGGGAAGTGACCTGATCGTTATGAAATTTAGGAAGGTCAGTGAGGCAGCAGTGCACGTGTGAGAGGAGAGCGAGGAACGGAGAGTCATTAGGAAGCTCAGTATGTGTGGGCCAGACACAGATAATCCGCTTTATTAGCCCCATTTCACAGATAAGGAAACTGAGCTTTGGACTGTGGCCAAACTCAGGCGTGGCGGGCTCCAAAACACATGCATGTGAAGGCGGCAAGTGTGTAGGGCAGGAGGAGGGGCTCCTGGGCAGAGGCTAATGTGGCAGAGTGGTGTGGGAAGACGGTGGACTGAGAGAAGATCCTTCGGATTCGGCAGTAGGAGGTCAGAGGTGGTGTGTTGGAAGAGAGAGAGATTTCCACTGAATGATGGAATTGGCAGGCGGATTGCAGGAGCAATGAAAGAACGAGTGGGTGGTAACGGAAAGGCAGTCGGGAATGTAGCCGCCTCTTTCCAGAACTCTGGCAGTGGAGAGGAAGGAGAAAGAGGGGCAACAGTTTGGGGAAATAGCAGAACAGAGGGAGGAATGCCTCATTCCACCCCCGGAAAGCATTTGTGTAACGTGCATGTGTTCCAGATACTATGCTAGGTAGTGGGGCCCACAATGATGAAGAGATGTAGGAGGCAGACACAGAGGATGTCCTGGAAACAACCATCTCTAAATGGAAATCCCTTCTGCAGGTGACCGAATTTAATACATCAAATGATATCAATCTCTCAGATCTCAAACTTCCAGAAGACAATGAAAGGATATGTCCTCCCTTAGCACCCTGCATCGCGCACTCAATAAATTTCGCCGAAGGAATAAACCACGGGTCCCAGAGGAGAGAATAGGAAAACCCAAAAGGAAGGGCAGCTCTGGTGAGAAGGCGGGACAGGTGCCCTTTGAGACATGCATCCTTGCAGCCATTCTTTTTTTTTTTTTTTTAGGATTTTATTTATTTATTTGACAGAGAGAGATCACAAGTAGAGAGGCAGGCAGAGAGAGAGGGGGAAGCAGGCTCCCTGCTGAGCAGAGAGCTCGATGCGGGGCTCGATCCCAGGACCCTGAAACCATGACCCGAGCCGAAGGCAGAGGCTTTAACCCACTGAGTCACCCAGGTGCCCCTCCTTGCAGCCATTCTGATGCTTTCTGGGTTCTCGCTCTTCTAAGCTCTCTTAAGTGCAGGGACTACTGTCTCAGTTCGGCAAATCTGAGAATTTCCTTCCTCATGCTTTCCTGCTCTGCTGCCTCCGCTGATGCTGATAGCCTTCTTCTTTTTTTCTTTAAAGATTTTATTTATTTATTTGACAGAGAAATCACAAGCAGGCAGAGAGGCAGGCAGAGAGAGAGGGGGAAGCAGGCTCCCCGCTGAGCAGAGAGCCTGATGGGGGGCTTTATCCTTCAACTTGAGATCATGACCTGAGCCAAAGACAGAGGCTTTAACCCACTGAGCTACCCAGGTGCCCCAGCTGACAGGCTTCTGTAGGACACGCCCATCCCTGTGGTGGAATCCCCGCCCCCTCCACCCCCATCCTTTAAAAGCAGAGCAAACCCAACCCTCTCTGGCAAGTATTTTCAACCCCAGGCAGAGTGAATGGCTTCCTTCTCAGCCTCCACAGGACTTTATACTATCCCTCTAGTAATAATCCCAGCTCACCTTGCCTTGTATTTACTACCTGTCAGGCACTGCTGTAAGTGCTTTGCAAGTAAGAACCCTTGGGAACAACCCTATGAGAAACATTCTGTTTTACAGTTGGAGAAACTGAAGCCAGAGAGGAGTTAAGTAATTTGCTCAAGGTGGTCAGTGCAGTGCCAGGATTTCAACAGAGAGTGACTGACTCCAGAAGGATGCTCTTCATTACTGTACTGCTTTGGTTTACTTGTCTGTCTCCCTCAACTAGAAAGTGTACTCCAGGGAGCAGAGGTTCTTGCGTGAATCATCTTTGTTTCTTGGGCTTAGTCTAGTTAATAAGTGCTACGTGTTAGGTGAATAATTTAAAGAATTAATAAATGTGCGCACTTAGGTCTGACCGGCTACCCCTTGTGAACAGAAATTGGAAGAGTTTACTGTGAATCAGAGGAGGGCAGAGGGAAAAGCTTGCCTTTTGCTTCTTGGCTCCTCATCTAAAGCAGGGAAAACACACACGTCCATACAACGCGATTGCTACTTCTTTTCAGGTTATGATATGGGGTGCAAATAAATAAGTTCGTAATTATGCTTCAGAGAAAATGAATTCAGTATGCCCAGTAAAACTATAAGCTAGTAAAGTAAAAGGTACACTTGGGAGACTTGAACACAGCTGCAGAGCCTCTTGCCACACAGATCTTTGTACCATATTCCTATAGGAAGTCTCCTAGTAATGCTAGGTCTGATCTCCGATGAGGATCCTACCCCCTAGGGGTAACCGTGTTCAGACCTCTAGCATTAGGAGGTACTTAGAGGTCCCCGGCACCATGCTGGATGTTAGAGAATGTACAGAGGAGAATCCAGCCAGTGTCTAGAACATTCTTTCCCTCTCCTTCTGGCCAACGCCAACTTGTCCCTCAAGATACCAGATTAAATAGGGGCGCCTGGGTGGCTCAGTGGGTTAAAGCCTCTGCCTTCGGCTCAGGTCATGATCCCAGAGTCCTGGGATCGAGCCCCACATCAGGCTCTCTGCTCAGCAGGGAGCCTGCTTCCTCCTCTCTCTCTGCCTGCTTCTCTGCCTGCTCGTGATCTTTGTCTGTCAAATAAATAAATAGGGTCTTTAAAAAAAAAAAAGATACCAGATTAAATAAATGTCAATGGAAGTCTTCCCTGACCACCAAGACTAGGCAGGTTCTCTTAAGGTGCATTTCCATTCTCCATCAGAGTCTTTGCGTAATTCTAAGAACATAAATTTAACTAAGCAGTTACTTAATGTCTCTCTCCCCTGTAAAGGTTATACTGCTATACTCTTAGCATCCAGAACAGAGTCGGCAATAGATAAGCATTAATTTTGTGAAAGAATTAATGCATATGCAGGAACATGATGTTAACACTACTGAGGATTTACTCCCTCAGCCATAGATTGAATTCTTGATTCCTAAATATTGCCTTCTTTTCTAGACCTTATGACAGTTAGCAACAAAATGAAAATAAACTTATTTGCATTTTTAAACCCTTAATGGCCAAGAACTTTAAAACAACGTTAGGGAGTTGAAATGTTTGTTGATGGCAGCTTTCCAAAAAGAGGAGAAAAACATGAGAAAAAGCAAGTCAAATCATTTTGAATAATTTTAAAGGCAGGGTAGAAGACTGGTTTTATTTTTTGGCTTCCTTTGGAATTCTTCTGTAACAATAGTTCTGATATAACCCTGAAGCTTGGTGAGGCCCAACCTCACAGAGAGATCCTTTGAAAAGATCCACTTATTTTATAAGCCACATTAAGTCTGACACGAAATGTACACTTTCGTATCTAGGAACCCCAGCAAAGGAGATTAGTAGCCAAAAAAGCAATTAAGTTTACAGTAGGGTAACAGATACTATATCTAATACAACAACTTGGAAAAGGAAGTAAAGCAAAGGTCATATCAACAAGAAAAAAAAGTAACATTAAATAGCAGGGTTTTGTTTCGTTTTGTTTTTGAAGAAACAAAATCCCATATTCCAAAATCTTTCTATCTCATCTAATAACTACATGTGTTTGGATGTTTGGAAAAAATAAGAGAAGAGGCCGCGGCATTACCGAAGCTGGTAACCGGCCCAAACCCCAGGGAACCAGGCTGTGAAATTCAAGCATCTGGAGCATCGGGTTCCTGATTAACTTTTTCAGTTTGATCTCAGATCCCACTCTAGTAGATGCTGTATTGTAGAATCCCAAGCAGGCTGTGTCTGTGTGTCTTACAGGAGCGGCGGCTTAGGGTTTGAATAAATACATCCAACTACCCCAACTTAAATACAACAACCCGAACGCAGAGCTATTGGAAAAACCAACCATGTTTTAGGACTGCGTAATAATCAAGCCCTTTCACATCAAGGTAAAGGTGTCCCCACCAAAGAACGGGGCTCTGTGACACAGACACCAATTATAAATCACCCCTTGGTGATTCTGTTTAGTTACATAGCATTGTAGACCCCGGGGCTTACAATGGTTGTGCAGCCCATGAAACTATCTTTAGCTGGAGTTCCTCTTCTGTGTCAGTATGCTATTTTGAACTAACAATGCTCTCAGATGAGCCGAAAAGATGTATTTAGCTCCCACCATTACAATTTCTGATCCTCTTTACTTTAGCTCTTTTGAAATAACATGAAAGCTTTGGCTTGCTAATTACTTTTATCCAGCCCATAGAAAAATTAGTTTATCTTCCTGATCAAAGCAAATTAGGCAGATCATGGCTGATTAGAATGCAACAGTAAAATCGCCATACTTTCCCTCCCATCCCCTTTCTCTCAGAAATAGGGCCTGTGTCAAATATGTAGGTATTTCCCACGGCCGGGCCGGACTCTGTTTCCAACAGGGACTGCAGCTTGGACAATGGTTCTTACACAGACACTAAAGTTCTTTAGTTCAGTCATTGTGTTCGAGAAGAACTAGTAACCCCTTAGCTAGCATTTGATGAAACATCTAGATTTACATATTTCCTTAATTGCATTTTTGAATGTGAGCGAGATTTATCAGACCAGAGTTAAATGCCTCTTTTATTCCCCTACCCAAGGCAAAATTCAACTCGATGCTCTAAAAAAAATTAAATAAATAAATAAATAAAAGTGAGGTGGGGGTATGTGTGGAATCTTACTTAATTCCGATCTGAATAAATTTGAAGACTTCAATAAAGTGGGGCGAGGGAGTCACATTACCAAACACAGGAAAGATATACCTTTACCTTTCAAAGAGGAAATGTCCATTTCCAAAGATCTGGCTTACTCAGCTCTTGCAAAAAGCCTATTTTGATTTTCATAATGAATGTTATTACTGGTTGCCAGAGTCCCCAGATCAGTTGCTAAAAGCCTCCAAAACGGTGGTCCTTAATAATTTCTCGCATAAAATCTCCATCAAATGTAAAAACTGGAAAGTTAGATTTACTCTTCCTTATTTATTTACTATAAATTAACAGTAAATCTTGTATTTAGCTCCATTTAAACCTCCCTCTGCAGCTGCCCATTTGAAAAATAAAATGGTTGCCTTCTTTCACTTCAGTGGGCACAATACAAAACATCCATTGAGCTTTCCCTTTATTGCAGCTGCCAATGCCCAGCCGACTTTTAACAAACCAACCAAGCGGAATCACAATGCAGCTGCAACATTTTATGGTATTTCTGTTGGTTCTCTTTTGAGACTGAAGGTGTTAATTAGGAATCAAAGAACACAACCCTGCCAGCTTTCTTTCACAAACCATACCCTGGTCACTGCAGTTTTCAGAAGAAAATAAATCTAATAAAGGGATAAAAATGTTGTTTGTCACACCAGTAAAGTGTACTTAAGACCCTTTGATCAAAAGCTTTTTATGTCGTCTTGTCAGATGGGCTGGAAATATTGTATTTTTCCCCCTTTCTCTCCCTTCTTCATGCAGACTTCTCGGAATTTTGAATTTAAAGACTGTCTGGTAGGAAAAAAAAATATAAGCCTAGTCATATGCTGGGTTATTACGTATAGGCGGAAGCTGGTCTCCTACAGCAGAGTCATTTTGTTTCTCAGAAAACCGTTCACATTCAACGGTGCGTCATGTTACACATTCACACAAAACTGGGCCTTCTATTAGCATATTTACCATATTCTAACCACAGGTTCTCGCACATGCCCTTTACATAAACATCTGTCAATACTCCATTTGGGATAGATTATTCATTGCATCAATCTTTTCCAGTCTTATAAGAGGATCCTTTTTTACATACACAGAATTGAATATCGTCATAAGCACAAAACCCAGATATATATACACACACAAGCAAACATCCATATAATGTGAACTTTTCAGATAGTGTGTCATTTTTATATAGTTTTTTATGCATCTCGAGTATCGCGCATTCAGATGCAACAGCGTGAAGTCATTACCTTTAATCTTCGGTCAAAGTTAAAAGCTTAGGGTAAGTTTATGAAGTTAACACTGCTGGGAATTAGTCAAGCCTGCTAGCTTTCTCAGCAAGAGGTTTTGCTGCTAGATGCACACATCATGCCAAAATCCATTAATCCTGCTTGAGAGAGGCAGAAAGAAGGTCTCCTTGTTGATTTAATGTTAATGAAATGAATGGGCTCCTGAGGCTACCTACAGAGGCCCTCTAAACTGCAAAACAAATAAAGTCATTTTAAGTAATGCTCACTGCAGGAGAGTCGACAATGCTCCCAGATTTGCTGTACAAAACGGATGGTGGGGGTGGATGCGTAGACACCTCCCCTTTTTACCATCTTGCGACACCTGTCCTGGTGTACGATACACACAAATGTCAAACTGACAGATTCACAGAGAACTGGAGAGACCTCAGAGCATATGCTCACCTCTCGGACTTTACAGATATGAAAACTGAGGCTGGGAGGGTATGCACATACTGCCAGAGATCCTACGGCTGGTGGGGGTGGGAGAGAGCTAGATCGAGTTCAGTGGTCCTCTAAACTTGACCGCACACTGAATTTGCCCTGGGGAGTAAAAAATTCATTCTGATGCCTTGCTTCTTCCCGCAGAGATTCTGACCGAGCTGGTCTGGTGTGGGATCTATGCCTCAAGTTGGTTAATGTTAGGTTCCAGATGGAGCTCATGTGCAGACAATGTGAAAACCATGGACTAGACCTCTAATCTAGCACACTGCTCCTCTGCACCTGCAGTTGGTTCTGTCTCGCTGCAGCACAATGTTAACTATTTCCCAGCTCCTAGGATGATGCCGGGCGCCTTAGCATCCTAGGGAGAGTAGATACATGTGTTGGGAGATTTTTCAGGCTGTTTGCCAAATGAGTTCCATTTCTTCCATGTGTAAATGCAGAGATGTGCCCCCGCCGTGGGTGTGTAGTATGTGCGAGTGTGTGTGTGGACCCCCTGAAGGACAGACATGGACCTGCTGGGTGAGCCCACCCTATCGCGGAGACGGTCGCCAGCGTCTGTGTCCTTTTGGTAGCTTGAGCTCAATCCGTGCTTTTTCTCTCTGTCCTTCAGTTGATTTCACCTCTGCTTTTTTATTCTTTTCTCCTCTGCCCCTGTTTCCTTTGGGCTGCCGCTTTTCTCTTACCCTCTCACCACCTGGAGAACTGTGCTTTGTCTAAGGAAGATCCTTCTGACTCTTCATTTGAAATTGTGTGACCTTTGCTGCCTTCTCATCCAGCCTGGGTTGGTGACTGTTCCAAACTGCCTAACAGAGAAGAAGCTAGGCTGAGAGATCCCACTTGTCCATTCTAAGCTGCTGGGGAACACTGATAGACGTCTGCCTGAATGCTCCTTCAGTTTTGGCTTGAGGGCTGTAAAAATAAATCAACTTCTTACTTTAGTGATTCAGTGGGCACTCAAGAATTCCAGAATCATCCTTTCACACGCAGTCAGAAATGAAAGTGTTCCGAGAGGGGAGAGTTCCCTTGTCCTTTTCAGACCTGCTCTCTTGACTTCATTGGTCATGGGTGAAGCAGCTTGCCTCTTCTGCAGGGAGGTGTGGAGAATATGGGGAGATGGTGACACAGGGCTCATCTAGCAGAATTAAAAGGCTGTCTGGTCCAATAACCGCCCACCCATCTCTCCTCTCTGCTGGGGATCACTGGGCCTAATTCCAAGGCCCCCAGCTCAAAGACAAGCCTGAGTGGCGCTTTGACCCTCTATTTAACTTTAAATCCCTTCCCCCTCCTCAAAGACTCAAGTCATTGGTAGCTATTATTGTCCAGGAAATAATTTCAGCCTCATTGTCATCACTGACTGCAAAGATCCTTCCTGCGATCGCACTGAACTGCTTCTTTTTAAAGACAGCTGCCGTAATTCCTCACGAAAATTCAACTCTTTTGAAGGTATTTTCAGATAGACCTAAACCTATTCCTTACATGTTTTTTTCCCCCCAGAGTTATTTTTTTCAGCTGTTAATACATTGAAAAAATCAAACACATTTTTGTTGTGTTGAAAACATAGTTTTCCGGGGTACATCTCTGGCTCTGAGAAAAGGCTGTTTTCCCTCTGTCCTCTCCTCCCCCAATGCAATCTGTCCTCTCTTGCCTGCTGCTACAGCAAGTCAGCCGCTGAGATTGGGCTTCTGAGAGCCCGAGACACCTAACTGATTTTTTCCTACATACTCCGGAGAAGTCATGGGGATGGGTGAGATGAAAATGAGAGGAGAAAAACAATTTCAGCCCAGGACCACAAGTTGTGGGCCATTCATTGAATCCCGTCTGAAGAGTGGGCTTTTACCATCAGGCCACGGGCTCACTCTCCGTGACAAAGTGTCTACTCGGTCATCCGTCACCCTGGAGGTCTGTGCAGTGTCTACACAATATTATGCACTCATGTGAAAATATGAGATGTCATTTAATACACAGAAATTTCTATTTGATACCAAGGATCAAAGATGAAAGAATCTTTTAAACTTAAACAGGTGCTGGGTGATACACCACTCATGGGAAGCTGCCCTTTTTTGCTTCCCCTGGTCTTTTACCTAGTAGGTAAAAATTCTTGTTTAATGAACGTTATATAGGGCAATGGATTCAACTATTTTAGGGAACAGCAATAGGAGGCAACTCTGTATTTGAAAAGCATGGGTGTAAGGGCACCTGGGTGGATCAGTCCATTGGGCATCGGACTCTTGACTTCGGTTCAGGTCACGGTCTCAGGGTCCTGAGATTGAGCCCCGTGTCAGGCTCTGGGCTCAGTGCAGAGTCTGCTTGAGATTCTCCCTTTCCCTCTGCCCCTCCCGGTGCTCACCCTCTCTCTAAACAAATAAATAAATAAATCTTTTCTTAAAAAAGAAAAGCATGGGTTCAGTGTTTTAACGGCTGTAACTTCATCAGCAACAAAGACCATAGCACGCAACATTTAATTCCCACTCCACACATGAGGCACTATGCAAAGGGCTTTAAGTGAATGATCTTACCAATCTTCACAACAATCCCGCAAGGGAGGTTATCATAATTATTGACATTTTACACATGAGGAAACTGAGACACAGAGTAACTTGCCAAGGTTACTCGAGATAGGTCTGAGATCTTTGCCAAGCTGTTCTCATTTCCGAAGTAGGGATAATTATAACTTTTACTGCCTGTTATGAGGGGTAAATGAGAAATTGGGGACAAAAAGCACTTTCTGAGTGGTTTTCCCTTTCTAGGGAGTTTACAAACACTGCAGTCTGCCAAGTGTAGAGGCAAGGACCTCTCTGCTTTCAGAATATAAGATTATACCAGCGATTTTATCAGCTTGTCTCCCTTTTTGTTACATATTTGAGGGCCAGAGAAATGGGGCCTTGTATCTTAGATGTAGAAAAGTGCGTTTCCCACAGTTTAGGGGAATAGAGAGAGACAAAGGTACTGACTCTCCCTGGAGCTACCCTGGGAAAGGCCAGAGCATGGACAAGAGGGTATTTTAAAATATAGGTTTTAGTGTTGTTTAGGTATGGGATGGCCTATGGATCAGGAGACAACTGTTAGTGAAAAGATAGTGTTTTACTCACCTTTCCCAAGAGTCGGGGGCATATCAGGCCATGCAAAGTCACACAAGGTCACATGGGTGAGCACCAGAGTCAGGAGGAAGAAGGAGAGGGAGGAAAGCAAGCATGGGCATGAGCTTTCATGGTGGTTTCCATGTGCAGGAATAGGTAGGGAAAGCAAACTAGGAACTGGCTAGTTGGAATAATTTCAGCAGGCTCGGGGGCACAGGGGCTGTCCAAGAGTGGTCTGGTACCTGGAGCTGGCGTCATTAGGAGAGGCAATATTGCCCTAGAGCACCTCCTAAGAGCCTAATAATGAAGATGGTGGGGGTGTGGGCTTTGGATTGGTTGGTTTGCATATGAAAGGCACACTTGCAGAGAAGTACCCTCTATCTCTAGGAATTTTAGATAGCCCTGAGATAGGCCCAAGTCTCCCGGATCCACAAGTCCCCAAGAGAGCAAAGCATCACAAAAATGCAGAAAATGAAAAACATGATTAATACACAGGGATTCTGAAACACACACACACACACACACACACACACACAGGGTTTCTGTGTTCTGATCTAAATCCCAGGGAGATTCTTCTTTGGTTCACGAAAACCCATAACTCAAGGAGTATACATAGTCTAGTAATGAAAACAGACAAGCGGACAAATATGGTAGTCAAGTATGGGGAGTTCTAGGACAGAGGTGGGCTCAGCATGATGTGGAAGCATCAAAGACTGGGTTCTAGAGGTGTGGGTCCCAGGAGGCTTTCCAGAAGAAGAGGATGCTTGAACTGAGTATGGAATGATTCCTCCTACAAGTCCAAAAAATGAAAAAGAAGAGAGGCATTCCATGCACACACCAACATACATGAACACCTGGAGGAAGGAAATATGGAAATTGCAGGTGGAGTTCGATATGCTGGAGTTAAGAGAGAGTCAAGGGAGTCAGAGACTCAAGAGAGGAGGGGCTGAGTGGTAGAGCTGGCAGCAGGGGAGGAATGAAGCAAGAGAGGCTTACTTTGTGGGTCAAACTGAGAATTTAAACTTTATCATGAAAGCCACAGGAAACCACTGAAGGACTGAACAAGAGAGACATGACGCGAGGTGCATCTTAGACAAACAAGCATGGGGGTAGGGAATGTGTGTGCTGAGGGTCTATGTAAACCAAGACAGGAGGCTGCCGCAGCAATCCAGGCAAAAAGCAAGGAGAACATGAACTAAGGCAATTTTAGTGCCCGATGAGAAAGGGAGCACATTCAGGAGACATGAAGACAGTCTCAACTTGGTCAAGGTAAGGCCACAAATGAAATTCAAATTATAATGACGGGCCACTGGGTGGATTGAGGCCTTTGCCTTCGGCTCGGGTCATGATCCCAGGGTCCTGGGATCGAGCCCCGCATCAGGCTGTTTGCTCGGCGGGGAGCCTGCTTCCTCCTCTCTCTCTGCCTGCTTGTGATCTTTGTCTATCAAATAAATAAATAAAAATCTTTAAAAAAAATTATAATGAACACAAGTTTAACTACCATGCACAGACATTTGGGAAATTATTTATTTATTTCTCAAACTAAATCTGGTTGTTTCCTTCTCTTCTGAAGATTTTTAGGTGATACAGAGACACTTTCTCTGTATCTTACAATGGGCTAAAAAAAAAAAAAAAAAAGATGATATGGTTAAAATCCAGGCACATATATTTATGTATATAGCACACATAAACAACAGGACTCTTTGGCAACACCTAGAAAAGTAACTGGGAACTTTAGAGTTCACTTGAGTGTCTGGCATTGGATCAAAAAAGTGACAAGAAGGAACACTCAACTGGGGTTCGAACTCTATCTTTGCCAGCCACGTGCTTTCGGGAATGTCATTTACCTCTTAGGAACATGAATTTCATCATCTGTGAAATGAAGGTGTTGGATTAGGTGACCTCCAAGGTCCTTCACATTCTAAATCCCACGCGTGGGCATAGCGTTTGACTCATCAGAGACCTCTGCAACCCATCTAAGTGATTCTCATTCTGTTTATTTGGGCAATTAGGCTAATGGTCCAGCAATCATGATTAAATTTCAGTTTTGTACTCTGTAATGTGACCTTAGGTATACAGCTTAGTCCTGCTGGTAATCTGTGCATAAAAGATTATCCTTAGTTCTTTACAGTAGAATGTACTCTACATGCAAATAGCTACTAGCACAAGCTTTGAATTGGTATGATCTTTAACATCAATCTATCAAAATTAGCCTTTCCCTTCCCAATATGCAATTAACTCTGTTTTGAGGCCTTTCTACAGCTAAGGCAAAGGGGGCCTCAAATTACTACCTTCTAGTCATTCAGGACCAGACTGTATCTACCTAACACTTCTTAGGATTGTAAGACCATGGGGAAGCAGTCTCTAGGCTGGGTGATCAGCAGCTGTAAGGCGGAAGGTGCATTCTTGCTGTCAGTGAATCACATTGCTAGAACTTCTGAGATCTTCAAATGAGATATGCTTACACCCTGGGAGAATCTGGTTTAACTAGGATTTCCTTTGCTACCCGAGCTTGAAGACTCAGTGAAAAAAGATCTTGAACTTCCTCTGTTGCCCAGAGCCCCCAGAGAACAACAGCTGCTGAGGGAAGGGGCTGCTGTGATGCGGGCCTCCCACCAGAGGGAGAGTGATGTGGCTTCCCCAGCTTAAAATGAAAGACCCCAACTTTAGTGCACTTAGAACTGATACTTTAATCCCAAAGACTCTTCTCTCTAAACTTCCCTCCATCTCTAGTTTGAAGCCCTGGGGGAAAGTATCTGAGATAAGGAGAAGGCATGTTTCCAGTCCTCTGATACTATCTAGAAGCCAGGGATGGAGAAGGATTGAGAAAGATGCGGGGCGGGGGGGCCTAGTAGAGGTCTCACCGTCTGAGTTCTGCCTGTACAGCATCTTGGCTAGCAGATTTCCTTACTTCCTCTTTCCATCTCTGTTGGCACTTTTTTTTTTTTTTTTCCCCTAGGCTTTCCTTTATTGGGTAGTTGATACGCCAATGGTCATAGAGTAGTTCTATGGGCAAATGCAGACATGTCTGCTAAGGGTCCCTTCAGGACAGGAAGTTTGAAGAGAAAATAAGGAAGATGTCTTATTTCTGTCTTCCCTAGAAGATGCCAAACTCATTCTGTAGATGCATTCAACAAAACTGTGGAATAAGTGTTTATTACCAAAGTCTCAATACATACACAAAAATAGATGATTTAGGAATGTGACTTCTTCCATGGAAAATTTTATTTGGTTTTTATAACCAAATAATCCTCACTGTATATGTATACAAAAAGTGAAAGGTTATTTCGTGCTGATAGATTGAAAGACCAGTTGATTATGTAACCGAGTTCCTTCAAGTAAGTTCCTCCCAAGAAAATTTATAACCTGAAAACTAAAGTGCCATGTGGTGTTTTGTGTGTTGAACCAATAAACTCATTAAAATAACATTGGGTAAACCCAAACACAGCACAATGAAATTTCTAACACAGCCCACATTAACCAACCAACTTTAAAATAATATCTTTGTTATGTACTAAGGTTAAAAATTCAGCAAATTCTTTATATTTTTTCCACTTGAGATCATGTGTGGTTTTCTACTTTCCTGAGAAGTACACTTTTGCGGCTTTTTTGATCAAAGGCAGGTTATTTTTGCAAATAGACATCTTTTGTAGATGTCCCTGTTCTACTTAATTAAGGTTTCAAGAAAAAAGAAGCACAGAAATATTTAACAGCTTTTCAGTGAAACATAAAAATTCCCAGGTCCTCTTCTGAGTGTCGACTTTGGAAAGGAAGGCACAAAGGTAAGGTTAGCCATCTCTGTGTGTGTGTGTGGGTGAGGGAGACAAGGAGGAGGAAGAAGGAAATAAAGGAATTTGGCTGCAAAATTGAGTAACAGTTTGAAACACTTGGCTTCCAGTTGTGAAAGATGAGCAACACTGGAGAGAAGGCCGGGCTGACAAGGGACCACTTGAAGAAAGCTTAATCTCAGCTGGCAAGCTGACGAGGAAGGTCAGCTCAGTGCACGCGTTCTCAGCTGGAGGTGGGCTCCCTTTGCCAGGACGATTGTCTTCTGCATTTCAGCTTCTGAACTAAACCGAAGGTGCCTTCCCACAGCCAGCTCCTCAGCCTCTCGCCTTGAAAGAGCTGGCTCTCCGCTGCCACGCCATGTCAAGGTTACATGTCATTTCCACGGAGCGAGCGAGTGGCAGAAAGGAAACCGTTTCTTACTGGTATGTCGGTGCCGTGGGTGTTCGTGGGTGGAGGACAGAGACGGCTTTCCTCCCTCCTGCCAGCCACAGTCCTTGTTCGAAGAGGAAACCAAACTCCTTCTGAAGGCAAGGAGGATAAAAGGAATACAGGAAAAAAATGCGTGTACCTCACAAAGGAGACACTTGAAAGTGGCTGCTGAGTAATTTTAAATTATTAATGTTAAAACAAAGCTGGAGTTGAGAGTGGTGTTCTAGGGGATTTCAGGGATTTTATCCATGTGTATCTTACATTTTCTAAACATTGATTCTTACTGGATGAGATGCTCTTTATACTGAATATAATTTATAATTGATTCGCTAGCTATTGGTTTTTCATATCATTGACTTCGTAATAAATGATGAACACACATTAGATTTCTAGCAGCAAATGAAATAAGACTGATGAAACAAGATGGATGGTTTAGGAAGAGTTTTTCTTCCTAAGAAACATTTTTTAGGGAAACTTTTCTCTGATGCATCTGGATTTCTAATTTACACAGAAGTCGGTATCACTGCCCTAACTGTTAAACCGTGCACGGTTTACAGACAGCAAAGTAGACAAAACTTTGAAATAATTTCCATTCTGAATCAAATGGTAGTATGGCCTTTATGACTTCAGTTTATCTTATCAGCTTTAAAGGTGAATACAAACTCAAATAAAATCTGCCCATTAAGAAAGTACATGTCTCTTTGACTCTAGAAATAGTTCCAAAGAATTCAGCTGCTTTATTTGACGCATCGATCTGGTCAGAGAAAAAAAAAAAAAGAGTTTTATTCTTGACTTGGAAGTTATTAGTCAACTGATCACTTTTTAGAATACTTGGGCAGCTACCACAATTTATCTCTGACTTGGGGGCAAGAAAAATTATTCCTGTGGTAGTAATAAAATGGATATATGAAAAAATATCTACTAAACTTCAAATATCAGCCCTCAGCTATATAATGTTACTCTCACTTTACTGAAAATTTAAAACTGCATTTCCCAGTTAGCTGAAGAAATACTTCTGGTATTAGAGCTTCGTAAATTGTGTTGCTGGAAAAAAAAAATGTGCTGAAATATTTCAGCACCAATTACAATCATGGGGAGGCATAGCTATAAATTAGAAGGCTGATTTTCTTGTGTTTCTGGTAAACTGGCTCTGAAGATAATTTCAGAGAGGTCCCCAAACACATCAAGGAATAGAAATATCCTTGAATAAGCAGACAGGCCTGCAAGTTAGGGATGATGATAGTATCTGTGTCACAGATTGCTTGTGGGCCTATGAAGGAGTAAAGTACTTAGCATAATGCCTAGTACTCCGGAGGAACAATATAAATGTCAGCTGTTATTCTAATAAAGTAATTTAGATATGTAAATTCTGGTGCATTTGTTAAAATAAACCCCTCCTTGCATCCTTTAAGCTGCATACAATTTAATTGTATTTCAAGTGGGGCTGGGTCGTACAGAGCTGCGGAGAGCCTTTTGTGGTTCTGTTAAGTGCAGAGGGGCCTCTTTCAGCCACTGGGATTTCAGCTCTCTTCACTTCCACACCGTCACTGTTTACCGAACACCGCTTAAGTGTCAGGCACTGGCATAGGCACTTGGGTTATAAAGTGGACAATTTCCTACCCTGGAGGAGCTCACAGTCTAGTGAGGAGAAGAAACCGTGAAGGGAAGAGAGCTCATCATCATATCCTGGAGTGTTATTCCACTTGACCTTAAAAGGAAGACCCTTTCACAGACATGGTCCATGCCTCTGCGTCCTCTCAGTGTGAACTGCTGCTTTTCCATTCCCAGTCTTCAACACTGAGAACAGGGGTCATAAATAGATGAAGGTATGAGGAAAGGGTCTGGCTTGTGAAGCAGTTTTAAAACGGCTCTTCTCCTACTGCAGACACCCTGTTAACAGTCTTTTACTATTACCCCTCGACAATGCAATTGCATTGCTTGAAATCAAATGACTAATGTTCTTCTACCTACCAGTTTCAAAGAAGGCATTTTCATTGGGCTTGATCAATGTAATAAAAAAAAAAAAAATTCACTGGGAGAGGTAGGAGAAAATAAATGCCAGGGATTTCAAGAATGGGCCTGCCTCCCATCTCTGGAGAACAAAGTTAACTTTGAATTATGAAAAATTTTATGAAAAAAATCCACACTACCGTCGATGAAATATCTCCTTTTCCCATAGAAAAAGTTGTTCCCTGGGTGAGACGGAGTGTTGTAGTTGGCGTCTATAACAAGTGAATAAAAATGTGGATTGAAGCTGACAGATACGGGAATAAAAAAGTTGCAGGAGGATAGAACTCGTGGATCCATTTAACAAATGAAATTCTGCTAAGAGACATCAAAAATAGCGACAGGACTAGATGATCAGCTTGTTTTCTTTGGTATGTAATATATCAGTTGTGGTTCTGATGAAAGTCTGATTCATCTTTGTGCTATAAAGTGAGACTATATAAAGGAAAACATTGCAACAGGAGTGAAGAGGTTGAATCTCATAGGAAAGAATTTGCCTTCTCATGAAGAATTTAATTTGCCAGAAATATCCACTTGTGGAGTGTTTACGAGGAAATGTACCATTTAGCATTATTCTAAATTTATATAAGTAACTGAACAAAAACAAAAAATTACTCCACAGAACTGCTCAATGCAGAGCTCACTACTGTTTTCCATTCCTATCTTATGGCATGTGATTTGGATTAATTGGAAACATACTTCAGTTTATAGCTAAAATGACTTAAATGTATGAATTTTATAGAAAAAATATAAAAAGTGTTTTACTAAGGTCAGTAGTTATTAGGTATCAGTTATAAAACTACAAATATTCTGCAATGTTTATTATATGACAGCTTTTTGGAGTTAATTGCTTACATGGATACTATTTCTATGCCTTTGACAGATGCCTTGGAAATTAAAAAAATCAAATAGTTCAGTTAAAAAACTTAACTTTGAGAAATCATAGACCAGCTTAGTGTTTTTGAACTTCAAACACATCCAATTGGGAATGGTTCCATTATCAAAACACATTTCATTTAACTACAAAGGTTCTTCTTTTTAATTCCAATCTTCTAATTCGTTTGTGATTGCTATCAGAACTCCTTTACTTTGAAGAAAACGCGTAAGGACAAAAAAAGATTGAAGATCTGATTGAAGATCATATTTCTTTTATGTAAAACTTCATTCTCGTCACACAAACTGTCATACACATATTGATCATATTCAGTAAAATATTTATCTTAAATCTACATCATAAAATTGAATCAGAACCACTGCTTTAAAAAAAATATATCACTCGGAATAATTTAGTCAATGAGTTTCAGTAATTGCCCCCATTAACAAAAACACTACTAAAACAACGCTGGGAATCCTGGAGAAAAAGAAAGAGCTTCTTTAAAATGAAGGAAAGTCACTGACATCTTTCTATTTTCAACGAATTTTGAAAGCAGTCTGTAGAGCAAACTGCATAAATTCTGCAATCGATCTAAATTTTAAGACTGTTATAAGAGCTAAAGCCTTTTGTAACCATTTCTAAACTACAAACATTTTCTTTGATTTAAAATACTTTTCTTTGCTTGCAGGGAAGCAGAAATATATTAAACCATTTCAAAGAAGATTCTAAAAATATTCTTTAATTTTGAAACTGCATCTTAAATGCTTAAAACATATGCATGACACCAGGGCCATACTTAATTGGTTATAATTGGGGGTTTTGATCAGTTTTTATTAATACCAGTTTTGCTAACTATGTGTAAAATTAAATTTTGTTATAAAGTTGCATATGGAAAAGTAAGCAAGCTACACAAAAATTTTTTTAAAAATTCATTCTCCCCGTTCCTTTGGTTCATGTGACATGAATTTGCTTGTGGATAAAATATTCGTGTCTTTAAGCAACAGCAGGGAAAAACTCAGCGTTCATTTAAAAATAAAGTGGCTGTTCTAGATCAATAAACAAAAGTATATTTTCTATACTGAAACTATATTAGGATGTTCATAAGGATTTAGTTTTCTGTCTGGATGCCACACTAACTGGGGGAAAGACACATCTAAGTAGCATAGGGGAAATTATTTTTGAGACCCAATTAGCAAAAAATGTCCATGTTTCATGCATTAAAATAATTTACTCATAATAAGATCATCTGCTTATTTCTGACAGATTGAAATGTATTAAACACTGTAACTAGTTGTTGCTTGCTTTTAGGTCTCAACCTTAGTGTCTCCCTTACTTTAATGCAGAGCGAGCTTTATTAGCCTATTTACTATTTTGTGAAATCAGAGCCCAAAATGACTGGGGGAGAGAGAGAGAGAGAAAGAGAAGATTAAGATTGAGATTTTCCAGTGTTTCCACCATGTATAGTGGTCCAAATACAGATCTACCAGGGAATGCAGTTCAGTAAGAAAAGAGAATCAGTATTAATGTTTAGACTGGCTTAAGATGGTGCTTTTCTGGGGGAACAAAGATGACAAAACTGCACATAAATAGCTCTTGCTTTCTATGAAGAGGCTCAGGAAACTTTCTTTACCTACGAGTCTGGCTAGCCAGCTATCAGATGATGGCAAATCCGTTGGCCAAGTGTACCCAGCTGCAACTTGCCATCATCAATCTGTTTGAAGAAAATTAAACGCTTATTCTTCTGTGGGGAGGGAAGGAAGATTAAGAGATAATATTTTGACTCAAATAAATGGTGATCACCTATGACAAACACTTAAAGATAGCAGTCTGTTTTTTTACCCACGTCAACCCTGGGCACGGTTTGATGTTCTCGCCAAAGCTTAATGACGGTGTGGCCCCAGCGGTACCCGGCTATAACTTCATGGTCTCTTTCAAGAGCAAAGGGAAGTTATTTTTTAAACTAAGGAAACCAATCCATGCTTATTTATTTGATTATGAGTAAATAAAAATTTCTCTTTCAGGTTAGGAGCATACAAGCTAAGGCAGAAATGGTCAGATAATTCTAGGTGTAACCAAAAGAGGGCACCATCTGCCCTTAATGTCTACACAGAGTTCCCGTGGTTGGGAAGACAAAACCCAAAACTCTCCAAGCCTCTTACCCACCCCCCCCATCCCCCTCCCAGAAAGGGCATCCGGTGGCTCCTGACATTTTGTACTCTATAAGGAGATTAAATTCTGAAACCACACCTTATGAGGAACATGGGTTTGGTTATTTACTTCAGGACTGATTTCTACATTTAGCACTGATCGTGCCTGACATGTTAGTAGCGAGAAACAAGTTTTTAACTTTCACTGGGACACTTTTCAGACACTTTGAGATTAATATTTTATAGTGCACTGAGAGAATTTCCCATTAGGCCGGAGTACAGGCTGTCATCAAACCGCACGAGAAAGAGATGACAATTAACTTCCCAACACTATCTTAACTCCAAGGAATTATCTATAATGATAGATAGATAAGGAATGGTGGCAGGAAGATCTCCTCACCTACTGAGGACACAGTTAGATGCATTTGAGGTATGTGGGAAATCATCTGAAACAGCATATGATGCCAACTTTTAGTAACAGAAGCCTAACAAATGTTCACTCTTTCAAGTAGGAGGAAAAAAAGCATCCTGACACCACTCATAAATTTATTTTCTGTATTCTTATGACACGTGTATGATTGCAATCCATCCGTGTTTGGGGGGACTGCACACCTCCCTTATAACTAATCAATTTCTTCAGGGCAATGGGGCAGAATAGTTCCAGGCTCTTGAGCGCAGTTGCCAAACTGCTCTCAAAAACTCACTATACAGAAGACCCTATGATTCTTGAAACAATGAGTTTAGCGTTTAAACCAGAGGCTGGGGATGAGCATTTCACTTTGTAGTACAACAGACTGCTGTTGAGGAGGAAGAAATGTGAATTCTTAGAGAATGGTCATTTCCACCACTGTAAACATATCACTACCACCTGCAATGAGTGCAATTGGAGGAAAACCTGGTGGGGAAATACACAATTTTAGAATTTTTTCAAGTAAAGAAAAAAGCACGCCAAATAGTTTTATGGTAGATGAGAAGGAGACTGCCATCTGCTAACACTAAAATCTAGCAGGACCGTGCCCTCTTTTCAACGCAAATATTAAAGCAAATAAATTTTTTTCTTTCTCATGCTGTCCGCAGAAAAAGAATCACTATCTAGTGGAAGGCCTTATGCAAGCCTCTTCATGTTTCTTTTCTCCAGAAAACAACTAAACAGAGGAAAGAACCAGTTCACACAAACATCCCAACTCCCTCCTGCCAAGGTACATCAGAGAAGCCGAAACTGGCATGGCGTGGGCTTGGGGTGGGCTCACTGCGGTGACTCGAATTAAAACTTTAACGGGTCTCCTTGTGACCACCTCCCGACCCCTTTTTCAGAGTGGCTCTGACCCTAGTCTCCCTCTGCCCGAAGGAACCGAGCCGCAGACATTCCATGGGTTTGGGGGAAGTAGTCGCCTTGGTTCCGGAGAATTGGGTTCCTCCTGGGTCACCTCATCCACCCAACACCTGTTATCATCCTTCGGGTCTCAGTTTTCCAGAGACAAAATTACGAAACGAACCCCTGCCTGGTCTTCGCGGTTGGGGCTTTGGGGGTCTTTGGAGGCTGCGGTGGGGGTGAAAAGGGGGAGGATCCCCGAGGGATGACAGAGCTTCGGGTCTCCTCTGGGTTGTCGGCGCCGCTGTTTACCAGCCCGCCGCCTTCAGCCCACTTCCCTTTTCCTCCCCGGGAGGAGGAGATGGTTAAAGATTACACCGTGGCCGCGGGCACTTCAAAGGGCGGCTCGGGCAGCCAAAGGTAAAGATAACGTTCTGGCAGCTCTAATCAGGGTTTGTGGTTGCCACATTTTAATCACTTCATTAAAAGAAAAAAAAAAAAAAAAGGAAGAAAGAAGAAAAGAAAAAGGTTACATCACACGTCCCTGCACGGGATGCAAAGTAAGTTCCTTCGGGGCTGAGCAAGTTGGAGTTCTCCTTTGGGGAAACGTTTTACAGCCCGTATCTTCGTGGAACGCGTCTGGACGCGGAGGGGAGGTTGCAGCAGGGATCAATTGGGCCGCCCGCCCTTCCGTTCCAGGCTCAGGGGCGCATATGCCTGCGCTGCAAGCTGATGCCTACACCGGGAGCCCTGCGACCTGCCTAGAGCTGCATCGGGAAGCTGCGACGCACGAGCGCTTTCTGGGGCTTGCACTTGAAGCCCTTTCTCTGCGAGCACCAAAAGTGCGCCCGTGCTCCCCCCGAGACACGTGCATTTCCCCGGGGGCCCAAACACGTCTGTCCAAGATGCCCTCCGCAAGCAAACTCGCCAGGTTCCTTCCAGTCCCCCCAGGCTGCTCTCCCCCGATCTGTCCCCTTCCCGGAGCGGAGCGGGGCGCACTTACAGGTAGGAGGTGAAGACGCTGAGGTTGGATGGCAGCTCCGAGAGCCCCAGGTCTGAGCAGTCCACCCTGAGCAGCATCCTGCCGTCGGGCTCGCACTGACAGTGCGCGGGGCACCCCCGCAGCAGCGCGCCGGGCCTGGGCGAACCGCCCACGGCCGCCAGCTGCAACAGGACCGGCAAGGACAGGAGCACGCCGACCGGGGAGGTGTCCATGGTGCCCGGGCAGGGGGCCGGGAGCGAGCCGCGGTCGGAGGGCAGCGTCCGGGTTGCCGCGGGCCTCTGCCGCTTAGCGCGCGCCTGCAGCGCCGGGCACTGGGCTCCTGCCCCACGGCGGGGGCGCCGAGGAGAAGCGCCGCGGGTCCCGGCCGTGCCCGCTGCCGCCACGCGGGCCTCCGGAGCGGCCCTGGCTGCAGCCGCCGCAGGGGCAGAGAGCGTTGCTGCTGCAGGCCGCCTGCTCGGTGTGGAGCAGCATCTCCGCTCGCACGCTTGTTTTTTAAAGCGCTCCAGCCCGAATTGCGCGCCCAGTGACGTCAGCGCAGCCCGGCTTCCCAGGCACCCCCCCCGCCCCCGCCCCGCCGCGCTTTCCCTCCTCCCGCCCCCTCCCTCCTTTCCCGAGCGCCGGCTGGGAGGCGGCTGGCGGCGAGAGGTGCAGGCAAGTTCTCGGCGCTCGGGCTTGGTGGCCGCGGGGCGGATTCCGGCGCTCAGCACCGTGTGAGGGCTGCGGCACCCCCTCCTTCCCCTCTGCGTTGTGGCGACCCAGATCCGAGAGCCGAAGGGGACCAGCTGCGCAGGGACCGAAGGATGCAGCACGCTTCCTCCAAGCCCACTTCAAATAACGGATGGAATACATGGAGTGATTTGGAGGAGGAAAAAAAAAAAAAAAAGACTAAAATTCAGTCCAGAAAAATATTTAAAGTTATTAGGGTAAGGAAACAAGTATAAACAGGTATTCCCAGGCGAACGATGGGTGGCCTTTTTGATCCTTACCTCACAGCACACTGTCTAGCTCGCTTTTGCCCTAAAATCAAAGTGCCTGGTTAATGGCTAAGTAAATACGGCTCGTGAGCAAGTACTGCAATTCTGCCTTCCTAACTCTTGGCGCGAGAAGACGAAATGGCTATTTTTTTTTTTTTTTAAGTGTTTCAGGATCTCCTGGAAAGTCACCTTAAGTAGAACAATGCCAGACAGACAGACAGATGGCCATTTGCTTTTGTTCAGGGAGGGGCCTTTTCTTGCCAAGTGCCCCCAGGGTTCTGTAACTGCAGTGTCCCCCCCTCTCCAACCCCGCCCCCCTCTCCAATCCCGCTCCCCTCCCCCCAGTGCCCAGGCGGCAGGCGCCGGGTTCTGGGAAAACTGTTGCGGAGTACCAGGGCAGAATGTGTCTTCTCACGCGCTTCAGCAAGTGCCCTACGGTGAAACTGGGGAAGAAAGAAGGACTTGGGGCTTTCTTGGAGAGAAGGCCTCAGTGGGAACAAATCAAAGTCTCCCGGCCCTGAGAGAGTATCTTAAGGAGATGACAGCCCAAGCCTGTCACATCAACTCACAAAAATGCACAATTTTCTCTCTGGGGGCACAATGCCTCCTTGTTTTATGAAGGTGGAGAACACTTTTGGCTCTCGAGGCCTCTCTTAGTCTTCTTCCACTCGGCCGTTCCCACCGAATTCCCTGTACAAACTTCAGAATTTTACAGTTGGGAAGTTCTTTTTCTTTTTTGTTAGGTATACTTGCCCCCTTCATGGAAGGAGTGATCCCGGCACCTGGCTGATCACCTGTGGAGCTTTTATGGTTAATACAGGTACCTGGACCTGAATCAGTATTCTGATCATGTCCTTTTCTTGGGTGAATCCCATCATTTGTAAGTTTGTGATTCTCTGGATCAGATGGAGGGGTGCAGTGGCTGAGAATTAGAAACTCCATCCTCCTCATTGACCAAATAAAGGAGCTGTGGCCCAGAGATACTGGAAAATTTGACAGTGGCTGCTGAAAACTGTGAGTTAAGCCTGGTTTCTGGACAGGAGGGCAGTGCCCGGTTCTGGACTGTTCTCCACTTATCCCTACGCACACCACATCCTCTACCATCACTTTGTTCATTTCTACATGACTGTTTCTCCCAGCCATTGCTTCCACATGTAGAGAATGCCTACAAATTGCCTATTTCCCTTCCCACCTTTTTTCTTTCCCCAGATGACTTTGTAAGTGCAACTCAAGATTTATTCTTTTTACGAAACCTCCCGTGACCGCAGTCTGCCTTCATCATCAAGCGACTAATATTTGTAGAACGAGGATCACAAAGCAGCAGTGACCCGAGGGGCAAGTTAGCTCTCTGCGTGGAGCTTGCAGTCTAAAGGAGACTCCCCCAGAAGATGAATCTCACCGAACGGTATGTTGTAAATACCACAAAATTTAGTTGTGAAGTTTTACTTGAAAGCGTATTTGCTTTGTTTTGCCAACCTTATTGGGACAACTTTGGAGGCAGGGAGTAGGCCATTTGTCTTATCTTTACCTGTAGGACTGAAGCTCCTGGTATTGACCCCAAACCTAACAAATATTTACTGACTGATCGATTTATCAACACAGGCATCCAAATATGGTTGTGTCCAGCGTCTGCCTAGAAACTTTTGGCAATACTTTCTTGACTTCAGGGTTGTTGAAAAGAGCATAACACTCTAGCTGTGGAATGAATCAGGCAGAACCAGATTTGAATGTAGGTTCTGCTGGTCTCAGGTTATTTGATCAGAGGCACAGAATGAGCCCACCTGTCTCAGTTACCCTCACTGTAAAAAGGGTCGGGGGTAATCATTCACCTAAGTTGTTCTAAATGTGAAAATGTCTCCAGCTTGGCCTAGAGCGGAGTAGACTTTCATCCTATGTTAGTGCCTTTCCTCTTCAAGAATTAAAGCTTGTTAATAAATTCATGGAGAGTAGAGGGATTTCTGATTCAATAAAATGGGGGTAGACAGCTGTACTCAATGAAGCCAGGTATAGTGAGCATCTGTTATCTATCTATCTATCTATCTATCTATCATCTATCTATCTACCTGTCTATCTTCCTGCCAACGTTTCTCCTCTCTCCTCTTGGTAGGAACACTCCACACTTCTTGGGAACCTTTAAGTGATTCTGATGGGGCTCTCTACTGCATGGCTCTACCTCTCTGCCCCTGGGCAGGTATATGACCCAAGCAAAACAATCTGAATCTGGGAGATCATCAAAGACTCTACAGTGAGAAGATCTTCTCTGGCTTCTTGAATTGTAAGGACAAGGAAAATTAGAGTCAGGCGCACTGTTATTCTGCCGTAGAGAAAACTCCTTGGACTTTATCAGCATTAGTAAAGGGAGAAGCAAAATCCTAGGGTCATCTTTTAAAACACCTGGATCTAAGAGTTTTTCTACTCATCACCTCTAAATTGGTGAACTAATGAATTTTGTTTTGTTGGAGGTGGTGAGTGGGGATTTGTTTGTGATCACTTACAAGCAAGAATGCTCAGTTAAAAACCTGAAGGCACAAGAAGTGTGGATATTTAAGAGTGACCTGATGAATCCCCAAGATCTTGTAGACCTTACAAGATAGAAAAATCATATAAATTGAAAATAGGAATGAGTTGGCTAATTATAATTTTATTGCCTGAATGCATATATGTTTGTTACTTTAACAGAGCTAGTAAAAATGAGAATACAGCACATCAGATTCCTTGCACACTAAAAAAAAAATAAAAAATTAAAAAAAAATTTCCAGTAAGGACACTGACACTGACAGTAGTCTGTTTTGTGGCAAGTATCATTTAATTTGTAAGATCAGGTTCTCAAATTGCATTATAATGACCATCAGCATTGACTCAGCCTTTATACATTCATATCCTCACCGGGTCCTTTTAACAACTTTATGAGATAGATATTATTCTTACATGTTTTAAGGATAGGAAATGCAAGCGGTTTTCCTAATGGAGACCAACAAGTCGGTGATAGAGCTAAAATTCTGACTTGAGTCATTTGGCTTTAAGTTCTTTTCCAAATCCCTTGAGAATTCTAAACACTACCCTCAAACACACACACACACACACACACAGACTCTTAAGCTGGATAAGATCTTGGGGTTACTGTCATTTCATTGAGAAAGAAATTCACATATTTTTAAAAATTTTTATTTTTTAAAGATTTTATTTTTAAGTAATCTCTATATTCAGTGTGGACCTTGAACTTACAACCCCAAGATCAAGAGTTGGCATGTTCTGCTGACTTAGCCAGCCAGGGACCCCATCACATATTTTTTTTTAAGGAAAAGTATAGTCTTTTGGATTGCAGTGGAGCCAGCTGGAACAGAGAATGGTGGCTTGTTACGTGAAGAGTAGCGGCAAGTATATATTCAAGCTTTTTCCTCTTAAATATATACATTTCTGTTTTCTCTTGATAACTCACAGGAACACATACTAGTGAGATGTCAAAGCAAACAACAGTACCTTTACTTGTAATAGAGAGTCTAAAACAGATTCATTCAGTATTTTGTGGGGGTGAAATGTTCTTATTTATGACTTTGGAAGGTATGTCAGTGTTAACGAGCTGGTATGTAATGGAAGCTCTCATGCCAGAATTTAAATCACTTATTGCTTCTCAGAGTCTTTGATTCCAAGTTCCTAAAATCGATTCTGGTAAAGCGCAATCTGGTATGTGTCTGCTTTCTGAGTTTGCTAAATGGATGATTTCCTAATTCTTTAATCTTTGATAAAAGTCCACAACTAAAAACATTCATGTACACCACAAGAATTACTAATAAGCTTAGCTGAAGCATGCCAGGATAATTTTAGTTAACAGGTAAGTCAATATTTCTTTTACAAGTATAGTGAAATAGTGTTTACACAACTGGTGGGCTATTATGGACTTATTTAACTTGTTTGAAAGAGTATAGAGTCTATTATTTGCCCTGCTCATTTTACATTCATGATATAATCAGGCTTATGCTGAATTTCTTAACTTCCTTTCAGCAACAAAATCTAATTAATTGAGAAGGGAGGAGGATTTACGAATAAAGATCTATTTTCTTTCCGAATTATTTATTTTGCAAGAAAGCATTAGTTCAGCTAGTTCAGTACTTTGAAATAGCCTGTTACATAAAATCAATTGGATCTGTCTTTGATATTATCCAACGTAAAGGAGACCTTTAAATATATCCACATGTTCACAACATGCTAAAAGAAAGGACAGTGCTATATGATATTATCAGTTCTTTAGTTCATTTTGATCCTCTTGTCTTATTTCATGTATGATAATGAACATGGTTCTACTGGTATGTGGCAGGCTTCCTCAGAACATATGTCCAACAACACTCACATGTGAACCAGGGGGATATTTTCTTTTCTCAAACTAAGAGTAAAACAAATGAGAAAAATATAATAAAATCCTGCAAATTAAATAATCTTACTGCTTATTCACGCATTTATTTAATTCTGCCAAATACTACCTTAGTATCCAGACAAACTCTTCCATATGCCCAATATGATGGATCCTTTACTGGTCTTTTTAGAAATATACATTTCAGATTTTTAACCATCTACCATGTCCACATGCTTGTATTTAAAAGGCAGGGCTCAGACAGAATATAGACCTTACTACAAAATGATGAGGTGCTAACAGGCTCCTAGTCCCAAAACTGCTTCCTCCAAGACCTGTTGCTAGAGTATACACAGATCTACAGCCCCTGATCTGCAATTCCGACATCCTAAGAGCTCTGCAAATGGAAAGGTTCTCTGAAACAAATTTGGTGGCACGATCTGAACGGAATAGATGCAAGTCCGTCTTTCTTACATTTTCTGTTACTCTTCCCTCACTTTGCCGCAGAAATATTGGAGTCCTTGATTGCAGGGCACGAGCCCAGTTTCCACTGGGAGTTTTATGTAGTATATGGGGTTTAGTTTTTAAATCTTCCAAAATCCTGCATTTGGCAACATCTGTGACCCTGACGTTTTTGGCAAGGGGATTATGGACCAATATATATATATATATATATGGAATATTTATTTTATAAACAATTTTCAGAGGAAAAAGAAAGACAGGAAAGAATGACAGGAAAAAAAAAAAAAGACAGTGTGACAACCTGTACCATTAAGAGCGAGACTCAGAGGAGAAAAGAAGTGGCTCAGGTGAGTGAATGGCCCTCACTGAACAAGTTGCCCCTTGCAGAGTACAGGGCAGAACCTCGTGTCTCTGCTATGGGCACATATTTGGGAAATGCCTAGGAGAAAACATTCTATACACTAGGAGTTAGCTCTCTCAAACACTGGAGAATAAGTATATTTCAGAATGGAATTGGTAAGTATATTTCAGAAAAACAAAAACTGAGATGTTAGGCAGAAATAGTAAAAAGAGGGTGCCTGGGTGTCTCGGTCATTGAGCGTCTGCCTTCGGCTCAGGTCATGATCCCAGGGTCCTGGGTTCGAGGCCCACGTTGGGCTCCCTGCTTGGTGGGAAGCCAGCTTCTCCCTCTCCCACTCCCCCTGCTTGTGTTCCCTCTCTCTCTGTCAAATAAATAAATAAAATCTTAAACAAAAAAAAGAAAGAGTAAAAAAGAGAAGAAATTGTAGAACTTACCTAGAAGAACAAATTTATGGATTTGCAGGATTTATAAAGTAAAATAAATACAGAGCATGCTGTTTCCCCAAAATGCTTTATTTTGATAAGTCTGGTGTATTTTAATTGAGTATGCATAGTAGCATTTCACTGCAATTACAATCTCATAAAGCAGGGCAAAATATATTGCACAAACATTGTGGTTCAACTAAATGAGTCATAATAAAACATTGTCCAGATTGCTGCAATTAAAATTTACAGAAACCTTTTGTTGAGTGTTGTTAGGTTTGTGGATTAATAAAATGAGCCTGTTTGTTTTAATTTTTCTTTAACTAGGACTAACATTTTGATTTTAAGTTTCATAGATTTTTCTTCTTTTGCATAGATTTTAGGCTGGTACTTGGCAGGAAGAAATCTCACTGCACTTTCAAGAAATATATATTTTCTAGAGGATGATCCCCTTCATTTCCTTACTAACCTTCACTCTCCTTTGTTTACAGTCCCTGTTTTTCCCACTCCTGTTTTCTCCCTAACTTCCGGCCAGGATTGCTGGGAGTGGGTTCTTGGTTGGGTCACCTACGAGAAGGGCAGTGTGGGTTTTGGATTCTCAGAGACCAGTGTTCAAATCTCTGCTTTGTCATTTACAACCTGTGGGACTTGGAGAAGTTTATCTTGAGGCCCAGTTTCTTCTGCAAGGTGAAGACAAAAAAAAAAAAAAAAAAAATCTACGAAGTTTGTGGAATTGTTAGTAGAATGGGGGCTAATTCAGTACAGGGCTTTGTATGCAGTAAGCATTTAATGTATGGGAACAATAAAGGACCTTCCATGATTGGAAAGTGAGAGTTTCTGAATTCTTAAGAATTTCCTCCTTAAGAAAGTCTATTCAACTCTATAGAGATGGTAGGATAGAAAGTGGCAAATAGGTCTTTCACCTTTTTTTTTTTCTTTTGCTAATGACATGAGTACTTTGAACATTTACTGTGGTTTCACATGAGAGTAGAACATATCATGGAATTTTAAGTTCACCTTGGTTGGGAATATTTGCTAGTGAAACAGTCTGAGTTACATTTAGCGTACCTCAGTTTTCAGTTTTAGTAAAGCTTCCGTTCCTAGTTTTAATTAGATTGCATTTAATCAAAAGCAACGCTTGCATATGGGATAGATGCCCAGCATTGGGAATGGGGGATAAATACATATGGTGCCCGCTTTCAAGTAATTTACCATTAAGTTGAGAAGACAGACATGGAAAACAGGATGCACAATGTGAAATCCAGGGATGAAAAAAATGCAGTTGGGGTAAAAAGGAGGGGCAACTAAGTCTGCCTTGGAGGAAAGCTTCATAGACAAAGGCACCAGGACTTCGTTAAGTGAAGAGCAGAAGGATATCCTAGGGAATTGAATGGGGACAACATGTAATCTTTAGATGATGATTAGAGTGGCTCTAGTTTAGGATGAACACATGTGAGGCTTGGGAGACTAGCATAAGGCAAGGCTGGAGAGATCCACCAAGGCAGGGGGATTATGAGAGAGGGGGTGCTAAATGCCATCTTAGTAAGCTCAGGCTTGATCCTGGCACCACTGGGGGCCCAAGCACCTTGCTGCGTGGAAATGACACTGTCATATTTCATCTTCATGAAGAGAGAATGATAGTATCTACACAGGGCACTGTTGGAGAAGTCAGAGACGTGTGGGATATATCTGGGGCAGAGTTGGCAGAACTTGGTGATTGTGGTAACTCCAGGGAACACAACAGTGGTAACATCTCTGTGGTTACTAGCCTGGGATATTGGGTAGATGGTGATTATTTACTGCAAAATATCATTACTGTTCTCGAGTCTTTATTAGTGCCAGGTGCTGTGCTAAGTGACTTAAACACATTTTTTTTCTCATTTATTTCTCTCAACCTGTAGGGTAAATATTACTACCCACTTAAACAAACAAGGAAAATGAGGCTCAGAGAAGTGAAATAACTTTCCAAAGTCACTGGGCCGGTAAGTGGCAGAGTTGACATTGAATTTGTGGCCTGTTGGACTCTGAAGGCATGCTTCCGAGCCCTGGAAAGGGAGCGGGCTTTGAAAAGAATATCTTAAATTTAACTTTGAGTATAAAGTTAAATTAAAGTTAAGTTAAAATAATTAAATTAAATAATAATTAATTAAAATTAAATATTTGGGTATAAAGTTAAACTCAAATTTTGAGTTTGCAGTTGAGAAGTCGCCCAAATCATGAAAGGTACTGACTGTAACATGTTCCTTTGCAGGTTCAAATCTTCCTTGATGTGGACTCTGATTTCAGCCAGACATAAATTCTTGATCATAGGCTTGATGCAGTGGCCTCTCTGTATTGCTTTCTTCCCATGGTAGAGCAGATACAGGGCTCTAAGTACCAAAAACTCAGGAGCCCCATTGGTGTCCTGACCAATTATGGTGGCAAATATTTTTGGTAAATTTTTTTCTGAAGTTCTTTATTTTACTTGAGCTTTTCTGGTCACACTGTGACTGAAATTTGATGCATTTTGAAGGTACAGTTATACCCTCCTCCCGACTTTTTTTTTTTTTTTTTTTTATGGTACTGAGCTTCATAAATTACCCTAGTAATCTGTCTTAATATTTATTCTTATAAAATGTCTTACTTCTTAATCCTTTTTATATTATTGGGCCATAAGATAGTTTTCAAAGGCATTCTATAAATGCTTGTTTGATGAGAGGGTTACAAGAGGAATCAAAGATGTGTGGTAAAGAAGTTATTCCTAGAAGGCTTACTCAGGCAGCCGGGTGGGGGGCTCACTAGAGGAAGAAGGTGGTGGATAGACCACTGGCTCAGTATATGCTCACTGAGCACTCACATGGGCCAGTATACCAACTAGAATGCAACAAATAGAGAAGTTTCCAAGCTGTCTGTTTGGAAGAAAAGTGGCACTATTTGAAAATGGGCAGATTTGGAGAAGTAGAGGCCAGATTTGGATGTGTTGAGCTTGAGTGGGTCAAGACTCAGTTGGGTATTCAGGCTGGTGCTTTAGAGAGAGGGCAGGAGTAGATGTCTTATGTTTGGGAATTCAGTTCATGAGGTGGTCATGGTTGATACTGATAGTGAAAGATGAAAGATGAAAGATGATGGATATAAGGGTGGAGACTGATGAAATGATGAAGGAAGAGACCGTAGGTAAATATCTAACATTCTTTGAGCACTAACTACTCGTCAGGAACTCTTCTAAGCATTTTAGAGATATTATCTCATTTAATTCTCACAACAACCCAATGAGAGAGGTACTGTTAACATCCCTGCTTTATAGAAACCCCCATTTCATAGATGAAGAAATCGAGGCCCAAGATCACACAGCTGGAAAGTGTTAGATCTGGGATTGGACTGGAAGCAGGCTGTTGTTAAGCCCTACTTTCTGCTACTTCCCAGATGGAAGGGAAAGAAAAAACAAATCTGAGGATTAGCAACCCTTAGAGGAGAAGTCATGAAGAGGAGTTGGCAGAAACCAAAAAGGAGCGGTTAAAAGAGGGCATGGGAAGGCAGTCCAGAGAGCTTGTGGCCAGGATGGTGGGGAGGCCCTGTGTCACATACTATGGGCATTTTGTGTCTGTTGAAAGGTACAGCTTAGTTGACATGAAGTGGGTGTCAGTGGACTGCTCGGGGTTCATCTCCGTGGTTTGAAACAAGGTTTTCTTCAGTTACTTAACCAGGAAGGATTTTCAGAAGAAACATGTCTATTGAGCAGCTAGTTCCTGGTTGGTTGATAATAGTCTGTAGCTACATTTAAATACTCCTAGTTTTTCAACACCAAGACTAGTTACTAATCAATGGAAATTTGATATAAGTATACCCTCTAATAATTTTGAATACCTGAAGGAATAATTTATTTGAGGGAGAGAAAAGTCTGAGTCATGTGTTTTGTTGAAAAGAAATGCATTTAATAATTTAGGGCACGAACAATAAAGAAAACTAAAGCAGGGCTAGGGTTTAACAAAATTATGTCAAATTAAGCACATGCCTGAAGGAAAGTTACACATGAACTTCCAATTATTATTTCAGTGTTTTAATGAATAAATTTGTAATTCCAAAACCACCTCCCTCAAGACTATCCTCTTAATGCAATTCAGTAAGAATTTATTAACCACTGTTATGGACTCAAGTATGCTAGGCATGGAGTGCTATAAACGGGGTGATTATTTATTTGTTGAATAAATATTTATTGAGAACTTACTCTGGGCTTGGCCCTGTGTTTGGCACTGAACATACAATGCAGAGTAGACCAGAAGCTAGTGGTCTAGTGGAAGTCACAGACAATGATTAAAAACAGATACACACAGATATTTATTTACAAATTGACCTGAGTGCCGTGAACGGTCTTTTTGGGAAGCAAGATTTCCCAGTGAAAGAATAAAATAAAATCACATGCAAAAATGAGCTACACTCCTCAGAATGGTTTTCATGTCATTAATTTGCTTAGCCGTCCTTCTTCTCATGGATAGATGAAGTGGACACCAAACATGAATACAATTATGCTTCTCGATTCGTGGGGATAGAGTTTTACTTTTCATCTGCTTTTTTTATTTAGGCATTTTTTTCTTTCTTTCTCTCTTTTTAAAAAAGATTTTATTTATTTATTTGACAGAGAGAGAGATCACAAGTAGGTAGAGAAGAGGCAGAGAAAGGGGGAAGCAGGCTCCCCACTGAGCAGAGAGCCAGATGCAGGACTTGATTCCCGGACCCCAGGATCATGACCTGAGCTGAAGGCAGAGGCTTGAACCCACTGAGCCACCCAGGCACCCCTCTCTTTCTCTTTATTTTTCCATTGCTCATGATGCTGTATGATTGTGGTGGTGGTTTATTGGTTGCTAGTTCATTCTAGTGGCAAATGGACAAAGAAAAGGGAGCAAGGAATCATATTGATACGTGGGGTTTATACACCTTAATTCTGAGGCTGCTTGAGAGTTGTAAAAGGTATGCTGTCTTCAGTATGGAAATAGGTAGCTATATTGAGTAACTGAACTTCCTTAGATACATATTAAGTTGAAATCTTTCAAGAACAAGAACAGTGTTTGCTACAGTGTTAAAAAATCTTGAACACTCTAGTGCCTTTTCACCTTGGACAGTCAATTGTGAATTGACACAAATGTTGACTTCCAATGTTGTTTTGTACTGTGGATTTGTCTATATATAAAATATCAGAAAAGGTTATATTTTTCCGTGAAATTCAAAACATTTGACAGCATGCTTTTATTATGTTTCCAAATGCTTTTCATCCTTCACACTGAGAGCCTGTGCTCACAGCCCAAAACAGAATATATGTCAAAAAGCTGGCAAGTCTTCTTTCAGAGGAATAGGTGTATTAGTTACAAAGGAAAAAAAAAATGTGAATATCACAGACCTTGGAAATGGAGAGAAATCCAAAAGAAGAGACCACTTGGGAAAGAAAGAAAAAAAAAAACCGTTTACTTTATTATGAAGTGTAAATGGGAAATAGATTAATATAATTTCTAAAATTAATTTGTCTTTCCTCCGATTTCCTATTGAAATAGGTAAAAATTTTCACTAAAATTCATTTAAAATATAGAATTTTTGTTTATTTTACATAATGTGAATAAGATAACATAAATAATTTAAAAGGTGTATGGCCGAAGAGTGTTAAAAAGAGCATGTCCTTAACTGGTCAATTTAGAATGGTGCAAGAAAACATTTATTCTAATAATATTTAATTAATATTTCTTACTAGTAGAACATAGAATCTTATGCCAATTTATTGGCCAGAGCTCTAGCATAGCTTTTTTATAAGGATCAGAATTTTTTGAAGTACTACAGGATAATAAAAACAGAAACCAAACATGAAAATCCCCCAAAATGTCATTAATAAAGAACTTGTGAGGGAATTGCACATATCCTGTGATTTCTTTCCTTCTTGGCTATTCTGCCAAGGTTCTAGGAAGAACAACAAGATTGTTTTCATTCTGTTGAAAACTCCACTGAAAGAAGGGAAGCTGCTCCCTGATTTCTAACTTAGGTTCCTCTACATATAATCATTCCAAAAAGGGGCTGCTTGGCGAAGATTCATTGTTACCTCCAAAGAGGAGCAAGAATGTTAATGCTTGGAGGAAAAAGAGTGGGAGTGTATTGCTAAGGCTTAAATTCTAGTTTGATGTATAAACTAAACTTAGTGAGGTACTATAAAAGGAATGTGTTTGCCTAGTGGGTTACATATATTTATGTATGTATATATACACACACACACAAATACAGATGCACACACACACACACACACACACCATACAGATCAGCATACCATCAGGATGCTAAGGGACCAACTGTTAATGCGTGCTATAATAGATTTTGTTTCATAAGCAAGTTTTTAAAATTTAAAATTGATCTACATAAGTGCCAAAAGCCTTAAGGCTTTAATTATATTTAGGAGGTTAATTACCATCTTTCCTGGGCCTAGGAAAACTACCCCTTCATCATTTTCACTTATTCAACCAATAGTTACCGAGTGCCTGCTAAGGCAAGATGTTGTTCTTGGTTCTGGAGACACAATAAGCAAACACAACAGACAAAAATTCTTGCCCTTTACATTCCAGAGTATTTACTAGAAAGACAGACAATTAACAAATAAGATAACTAAAACATATAAGCTAGCAGGAGGTAATTAGCTAAAAAGAAGCAGGGACAGTGAGCTAGGAAGCCTGTGAGCCAGGAGGGTGAATGCAGCTTGAAGGCAGAATGACCAGGGCAGGACTCCCTGAGAGGTGACATCTGAGCAACTAGCCGAAGGAAGTAGAAGAGTGGGATTTGCAGATCGCTGCATGGAGGAACTTTCCAGGCAGAAGAAGCAACAAAGGCCAAGGCCCTTGAGTGGGCAGGAGCATACCTGCGATGTTAGAGGGGCAGCAAGGAGGCCAGGGCAGCGAAGTACACTGAGAGGGGATGGGTCATGGCGAGGACTCTGGATTTTACTCGGAGTGAGGTGGAAGCCACGGGAGGGTTTGAGCAGAGGAGCACCTTGGTGTCCTTGACATTTAGAAGAATGATTCTGTCGGTTAGGTGGGGGGAATGGATGATTTATGAAGAGGGCTAAGTGAAAAGGCAAGGCTGTTGTAATCCAAGTGATGGCTTGGGCCAGCGTGGCCGCTGGGAGGTGATGACAAGTGACTGGATTACGGGCTGGATTCTGGGTATGTTCTGAGAACAGAGCTGACAGAACTTACTGATGGATTGGATGTGGGGTTTGTGAGGAGGAGGGAGAAATCCAGGAAGAATGTAAGGTTTTTGACCTGAGCAACTGGACGGATTGGGGTTGCCATTGATTGAGATGGGGAGGCTGTGGGAAGAAAAGGTTTGAGGGGACGGAGGAAATTGGAGTGGAATGTGTTAATTTTGAGGGCATATTATATGTCTAAGTGGAAATACTGAATATGTAATTGAATATATTATGTCGGGCATTCAGAGACTCTGGGCTGGAAACTTAAAATTGAGAGTAGTCAGAATATAGGAGGTATTACAAACCACAAGGCTTTTTGAGATCTGGCTTGCAGATAGAAAAGAGAAGAGATCCACGGCCTGAGCTTGAAATACTCTCAAATCTACCCTATACCAGGTTGACTGTCAAAGATGGGGCACAGAAACATGATCAGTACGAGGAAAAATTGGTCAGTGAGGAGGAGGAAACTCAGGATAAAGATGTACAACTGGGAGCCAAGGGAAGAAGACATTTCAAAGGGGGATGCATGATTAACAGTAAAATATACTCCTAATAGACTTAAGAAAAAGAGGGAGACGTGTCCATTGGGTTCAGCATGGGGCAGGTCATTAATAATTCTAATGAGCAATTTTGATGGAGTGACGGGAACAGAGTCTACTTGGGATGATTCATTTAACCTTTTTGAAATAACAATAGAAATCATTTAATCTGCTGGAAAATATCTGAGATAAATAGCACACTCAAAAATTATTCTCTTTGCAACAGACCAAAAACATACCTAGACAAAAAACAAGTGGCTTTTACTTAGCACCTATCTACCCCAGGCACTGTGCAGAAGTGCTTGAGAGACCTGAATTTATCTCACTTTCACAATAAGTTATGAATTCGGTGCCATTATCTCCATTTTATGTGAGGAAATTGAAGTTTGCAAAGGTTAAGGGGCTTTCTCCAAAGTCATATAATGAGTAAATGATGGAGCTGGAGTGTTGAAAGTATGTTCATATTTCTCTTAAGGTGAACAAGTATTTGTTTCTCAGATATAGCTTGCTTTTAGAAATTAATGGCCTCAAAAAAAAAAAAAGAAAAAATTAATGGCCTCATTCTTTAGGAACTAAGTGTCATTCATTCATTTTGGTCATTCTGTGTAATAACACATGCCTTTATTTTCCAAATATGCAGCACTTCTACAATACTGAAAATTTATAGCCAACTGCTTTAATAGTTGTTTTTTATTTTCTTTGATGCAGAAAATTACTCCAGAATGTTCCAACTTATTGAATTAGATTTACATAGTCAATCATGTTAAGATGTCATTAAAGAGAATGCAGTTTTCTAGAATTATTTTTATAGAAGTGTGCTGTATATAGAAGTTTATTTGGAGGAACTTGATTAAATTTTTGAAAGTACATTCTTAAAATAATGATTCTTAAAATAATGAGTCATCGAGCTTTTATTATGCCTATTTCATGTTCACAAGTGCTCTGCAAGGTGGATGTTGTCATCATATCCATTTGGCAGATGGGGAACCAAAGGTTTGGAGAAGTTGAGTAAATTGCCCGGTCGCAGGGCTGGTAAGTGGTGGAGTAAGGACTGACCCCACGTCCTCTGAAATTACATTCTATGCTCTTTCCACTACAACATGCATACAAATTTAGTTAATTCCAAAGAACGGCTTGAAATATTATCTTTCCTCATCTGTGTAAAATTGATTACCCTCATTTGATGCACCATTGTAACACTAACAGCTGGTGCAACCGAGGCCCGAAATTTTAGGAGGCACGTATACATTTTTTAATTAGACAAATTTTGTTCGGGAAATATGGCAGCGGGTTGATTTCTTTTTTTCTTTATTAGGATTGGTTCTACCCAGCCCTACAGAGGAAACACACTGTATTACTGTTTGGTTGGCTATCCTTTTCATAGTTGTTGATTTTTTTTTTTTTTGAGGATGTAGCTGGATTGGGTTTGGTAGAGAACTACCTTGAACACAGAAGTATGCCACGGATTCTGGAGCCTGTTGTGAAATGGGCCAGAGAGTACAGATGGTTTTTCTAGAATGAGTCTTAAACAACTTCCCATCACCCCTGCCGCCTCAGCCTCACACTGCATTCACCACAAAGGTGTTGGTTTCTTTCAATGAGCACGCTCTTCCCACTTCTACTTTTGAGCTTCCTTAGTCAAGCTTCCATTTTAGGACCAGAATGGTCTATTAAAAATGCAACTCTGATAACCCACTCGTGTGCTTACAATTCTTCAGTGACTCTCCATTATATTTAATACAAAATACAGCTTCCTTTCTGTAGGCTACAGGGCCCGACATGAGCGTAGGCCTTTGTCCTACTCTCCAGCCTCAGACAGCACCGTCTCCCTCAGCGTATTGTGCTCCAGGCCTTCTTGAAGCTCCTTCAGGTTTTTTTCTAAACTCAAGACTCAAAGAATACTATTTCATCTGCCTAGAACATTCTCTCCTTCATTGTCAGTGTAGATGCTACTGTTTTCGAGATCCTCCTCGACCACCCAATCTGAATTAGACCCCCTGTTATTGTTTCTCTAATTACCTTGTGCTTTCCTCTGAAGTACTTATAATAATTTAGGATTACATTTTATTTGTATGTTTGTTTACTATCACATTTCCCCCCCCCCATGAATGCAAGCAGCATAAGCCCAGTTTCTACACCCGCTTTTTATCCATACTGTCTGGCTTATCGTAGCTATGCAATATAATTTCTTGAATAAATGAATGCCCTTTCGCAAACTTCTCAGCCTGGAGTGCAACAAAAATGGTAAAATTTATTTTTCATTAATAGCCCCTGCACCATGATGATATTACAACTAGAGCAAAGACAGGAAGTACACGTGTTTAGTCAGTAATCATAAAGACGTTTTATGGATAGTTATGCTAACCCTATTTTCCTGTTGGATTTCATTGACCGCCTTAAAAGCAAGTGATAGGGAAAGAGCGCAGAAGGATTGGGTTAGACATCCTATTCTGTTCTGCTATAGCTAGGCATTCTCTGTTATGGAGAATATCGTGCAATCAAGAAGCTGGGATATGTATCAGTGTGGGTTCCTTGTAAAGAAATGAACATTCATATCAACTTTTAGTCACTTTGACTGGGGTAAGTAAAGATAAAAGTCAATTATTTCCTTTATTTTCTCTAAATTTGTAAATATTCTTTTTCTGTCCTCCCAGGAAGCGTGACTGGGAGCAGAGACTTGGTAAAGCTATTGTTTTAGCTCCCTCTGCTGGTGGTGAGTGATGCTTTTAGGGGAAGGCCTGTGGAGAGTGCAAGTATCGCTAAAAGGGTTGGAACTCCTTTACCATTGCTGCGGCGCTCCCTGTGGTAAAGGGAGGAAGCACACGTGCTCTTTTTAAAACAATTTTTAACAGCCATGTTGAGATATAGTTTGCATGGCACAAAACTCACCTGTTTAAAGTGTGTCATTCAGTAGTTTTTTTTTTTTTTTAGCATGTTTGTACAATTGCACAACCATCATCATAATCTACTTTTAAAATATTCACCTCCCCCCAAATAAACCTTCCATCCATTACCCAACACTCCTTGTTTTTCACTCCATTCCCTCCTGCCCCTAGCATCCTAGCAACCACTAACACTTCTTTCTCTATAAATTTACCTATTTTGGACATTTTGTATAGATGGCATCATATTATTATGTGGTCTTTTGCAATTCCTTTTTTCAGTTAGTGTGCTGTTTTGAGGTTCATCGTATTATAGCATGCCTGGGTTACTACTAAATTGCTTTTTATTGCTAAACAATATTCCATTTTGTAGACATACCACATTTCATTGATCTTTTGGTTGATTGGTGGGCATTTAGGTTGTTGTCTGCACTTTTTTTTTTTTGCAATTATAAATGATGCTATTATGAACATTCGTGTACAAGTAGTTTTCATATGGACACATGTTTTCAATTCTATTGTGCATATACTTAAGAGTAGAATTGCTGGATTGTATCTATATTTAACATTTGAGGAACTGCCAAATTATTTTCCAAAGTGGGTGCTCTGTTTTACATTCTCACACACATGCTCTTTCGGGTAGATTTGAGAAGCAGTACTTTATTATTATTATTATTATTTTGAAAAGTAGTACTTTAGCGAAAGAAAACTTAAATGTAATAAAGCGGCTTACCCTTATTCTTCTGTTTTACTCAAGTCCTTTAACTTTGCCTTCATTTGCTTTTTTACTGTTGCTCACTTTATCTCTCTGTCTCCATTACTACTGTGAAATCCCTTTAGTTTTCTTTCCTGTAAAGATGGATGATGAAATGATGCCTAAGCTTCCACTCAGCTCAAAAATACTAAGTGAGAATGGAAAACCAAAATATTGTCTTGATTGCTAGCTTCTCAGTGACATCGCTGTAAAACTCCTTCTGGGAAATGGCTTCGAGTGTTGACTCTAGAATCAGACTATGTGAATTTAGATCCTTGGTCTGCCACATTCTCACTGGGCAACGACTTAATTTTCTTTTCTTTTTCTTCTTTTAAGATTTTATATATTTAAGAGAGAGAGAGAAAACACGCAGAAGTGGTGCGAGGGGCAGAGGGAGAAGGACAAGCAGACGCCCCGCTGAGAAGGGAGCCCCATGTGGGGCCCAATCCCAGGACCCTGAGATCCAGACGCGAGCTGAGGTCAGATGCTTCAACGAGTGAAACATCCAGGCACTCTAAAGACTTAATTTTCTAAGTTGTATGTATAAAATGAAAATAATAATAGTGCTAATCTAATGGGACTGCCATGGAGACTAAATGAGACAAAGTGCTTTGCACGTGTGCAGGCAGCTCTCAGTAAAGGCCAGCTGTTCTTCTGAGTCTACCTTACTTCCTCTGAGCTCTTTGGATCTGGAAGTGGAACTACGAGTAGGTTGACGGATGTAGAGATTGCTCCTGGAAAAGGACAGGTGCTCCATTAAGTAAGGGTTCTTCGAGAAAGCAGGAAGAGGAAAAGAATAAGCCATCAGGATGGGTGCCGTTGTTTGAACGTGTACATACGTGGGATCTTGAGTCTGTATCTGCACCTTTGGAAGCAAAATGCTTAAGCTTGGTGAAAATTTTGTGGCATCAAAGGGCTGAAAAGTAGGATGAAACAGAAATTTCGAACTTCTTACTAATTTAGCTCCTCTAAAACTTTTTTGGGTCCATTTTTTCCATTTAAGATCTCACTAAAGCAATGAACCCGGTCTACAAAAGATGCTTATGTATGTATATACCTAAAACTTGCATAAACTTTCAGGGTATTCATGAACTGAGGCACCAAAGACCGCAGAAGTCCATGTTAAATAAGTGCTGCATTAAGCATGAAAGATTTATTTATGTAGCTCCCCATTAGGCATTGTGAAATTCTTTATTTTTACCTTAAAAAATTCCACTTTCATTTTCCTTAGAGAACTTGGAAGATGAATGTAAAATTATCTGTGCTCGAACCATTAAAATGTTCAATTCATTTTTCCCTATAGTTTTAAAAAAAAAGATTATACTCATCGAATTTAGGGAAAGATAATATGAGCTTAAGCTTAAGAGACCAAAAAAAAAAAAAAAAGCAAAAAAAAAAAAAACCCAAAACCAAACTCAGAGAACAATGTCATAGCTCCCAAGTATGTAAAGATTCTTTATTATAACCGTGAGGAGACAAGGCCCCTGTTTGTGAAAGCCTGGAACTTTTTGTACACAGAAGTAGGAGAGTGGAATGGAGAATGTGATGGCCTTTTCTCCAGGCTGTAATGGACAAGGGAGGCAGCCCTGGGGGAGGACTGTAGTCCCTTCTGATATTTTCAGGAGGCTTGAGATCTGTGAATAGTCCAAAATCTTCTAGATTTGGAGCTCTATCAGCTTCTCCAAGACTATGAAGACAGAGGAGGTAGAAAGTGGCTCATACTTTGAAGTTCATGCCCTCCTGGCTGAGGAGTTCCCACTTGATCTCTAGAATTTGCAAGATAGAGTTGGGATCAGATGTGAAATGAGGGCAGTTGTTTCATTTTTATGGGGGCGCTCATAATTGAGGATGCTGCCTCAAGATGTCCCCTGAGTTCTGCCCTCTTCATCAGCTACATTCTCTTATCTGCTCAATTCCTCTCTGCTTTCTTCCCACCCCCTCAAATACCCATAGGTGTGATGTGAGATATACTCTTCCTGTGCCAATGAGGTCCGGTTGGATTCATGATCTGGTGTTGTACTACACAGATGAGGTAAAATTTTAGCCCTTCACTCTTACCCAGACATCTAAAATGAAACTCTGAATTCTAAATCAAGAAGCTCAATCTCCAATATGGGAGCCAATCGAAAAAATTGTACTGACATATAGAAATTGGATTTTTTTTATGGCTTCAGATATGTTACATTTACTCTTAGGAACTTGAAGGTTATAAACTGCAACTCCAATTTGCTACTGTGAATAAGATGATAATCAAAGATTTTATTGTGTGTTTTTTTTTTTTTTTTTTTTTTTTTTTTCCCCGTGAGGGCTCTTTGGACCTGTAATGCAAGAGGCATTTCAAATTTAGGATTACCCTTAAAAAGAAAATGCCATGTATGTTAAATTGTGCACTTAGTTTTTAATGTGGAAGAACACAGTCCAGATTCAATGAATTAACAAAATTCTTCAGCGCTCTAAAGTGTATTTGCAATTAAGACACTCCGTTTGCTGTAGGCTGGCTGATTCTTTCTCCTGGAAAGCTTTGTTTCCCTGTGAAACCAAAAATCCTGCCATTGATCTGTGCTCACAAAACCCTGTTGATTTAAACAGGACTCCCAGAGGTGGAACAACAGCAAAACCAAGAGACTCAATTTACTGAGCTTGGGTTACAGGAAACATATTTAATAGCAGACAGTTCCTGTTTTCATTGTTTTCCATCTAAGTTCCTACAAAATCAGATTGTCTTTAAATAGATGCTGCTGCCTTTGGGACAAGGTTCAGTTTCACATCCCTAAAGAAATAAAGAGTTTTGTAAAAATCCACTGTACCTTGGCCTCACGTATAATGAGCCTAAGTCAAGCCTGAAGGATCAAGATGGATATCACGCTAAAACAGTGATAGAATAACACCACCAAAGATGTGAGACATACACTTTTCTAGACTTTTTAATATAGTCCTCAGTAAGCAAGGAGTGGTTTGCTGGTGGATGGACGTGAACAGGGTTTTCAATTGAGAGTAATCTGTTTTGTGTGTTTTAGAAGCATAACAGAGTTTGGTCTTCATGATTTCTGCGGAAAGAAAAGAGGGGAAATAGTTTGAGAAGACTATCAGCTATGATTGTTCCCACCATTTGGAGAGATCCTGGGTTTGGCAGGATTCTTGGAATTTTGCCTTGACAGAGATGAACTCTGACCAAACAGCACAAATGCTAATGCTAATGATGGTGATGATGATGATGATGATGATGATGATGGCGGCTAGTTTTTTGTTTTGTTTTGTTTTTAGATTTTATTTATTTGAGAGAGAGAGCACGAGAGGGGTGAGGGGCAGAGGGAGAAGTTGACTCCCTGCTAAGCAGAGGGTCCAATGTGGGACTTGATCCTGGGGCTCCAGGATCATGATCTGAGCCAAAGGCAGTTGCTTAACCAACTGAGCTACCCAGGTGCCCATGGCTAGTATTTGTTGAGCACAGTGTATGTCCCAGGTCCTTTGCTAAGCACATATATACATATATATATCTATATATCATATAATATATATCTATATATGATATATATATCATATATATCATACACATATATGATTATAGATATCTATATATGATATAGATATTATATATATGATATATATGATATCTCATATATAGATATCAATATCTCATATATCACTATCTCATATATTTCATATCGATATCTATATATGAGATATCATATATATCATATATATATAATATATACACACATATGTACATATGATCTTATTTAATATAATAACAGTTCATAATGTTTAGACACCTCAACCCTGGATGGCTATGATAGTATGATGGTTAAGGGGAAGTATAGGGTTTTTCTTATTCTTCTAGCACTAATTTAGTGACCTTTAAGTAAGTTACTCTCTGAGTCTTAGTTTCTTAATCTGTGAAATAGCACAATAAAGCTTACCTCCTTGGTTTTTGTGAAGATTAAATAATACAGGCCAACAGCAGAGACAGACAACCCTGCGGTTCAAATCCAGTGAGATCCTTGGGATGTAGGTGGAGAGCACTGGGAACAGCTTGCAGGAGGATTGTCTGCTCTGCCACGTCTTTGGGGATGCAGGACTCCCTCCAGGAGTTGTCCTCTCAGTGGAGGCTTGGGTTATGGATGGGAACAAGTCAGGAGAAACGCAGGGGAGATGGTTCTAGATTGGAGGATTTGCATATTCTTGGGGAGTTACTTGTGGCTGTCCAGCTGCAAGGGTGGGGAGTGGGCAGGTTGGGAAAAGTAAGTTTGGAGGACATTCTAGGGACTTTGAACTTTCTCCTGAGGTCAGAGGGGAGCTGGTGAAGAGTTTTAAGTGGGAGAGTGACAATATTAGATGTGCTTTCAGTGATATTCACTCTCTTTGAGATGAAAGATACTGGGGGAACAGAGACCCTTTCTTGACCCCACAGTACAGCAAACGTATGACTTTGGCCTTTTTGGTTTTAGGGCTGTTGTCAGGTGACAAGAAGTATCATCACGCAGGTATATCACTCCTGCTGCTCAGATTTCTGTTTTATCTCTTATGGCGCTGAATAATTTCCTTCACAAAGTGGGATAGTTCAGAGGGTTGAAAAGGGAATTTCTACTTACAGATAAGGTTGTGGCCCATGGTGTGGACCACACAAATACATTTTTTCTTGAGTTGCCTTATTGCCTATACTTAATATTTTAAATATAGCTAAAATGTAGTCTTCAGGTTGAATTTCAACTGCTTTCTTTTTGATTGCAACCATTTACTGAGAGTTGGTTAGGCAGAGGAAACCATTTTCTAATGTTCATCTAAGTAAAACAAATAGTAAGGAACGTTTGTAGACATTTTGTCTCTTTTTACTCCCAACCTGGCTGGTTGTTATTTGAGTGAAATACACAGTGAAATCCAATTGCCTATATGATTTTTGGGGTGGAGGGAATGGAAGGGTTATCGATGTCTCTGCTTACTCTGAATAGAAAATTGATTCTATTTTATTATCACAATCTTACATTCCCCCAAAAGTCTAAAAAAATCATCTTTAAAACAAAATTAGATGGAAATGCTTTCTGGGGCATATTTTATTAAATGATTAGCAATTACTGTTTTATAAAATGTGTATTAAAATGTCAATACTTTCATAGTTATAAGGTAAAAGTTAGGTAGGACAAAAAAATTTTAAAAGTCACATTGGATTGTTTGGCTTCCTGGGGAAGCAAGTATTAACATATTGAAATCAAGTAAATAGTTATTGAGAACTCCATATGTTCTAGACTTGTGGTAAAATTAGAAAGTTTTAATATACCCACAAATAATAACCTATGCCTACTACCCAAAGGGTAAATAATTATAATTTCATTTCAAGAGAAATTAAATGATACAACTTTTATTGGAAAATTTTAGAATTTCCTAAGAAAGAAAAATATGTATACTGGAAATCAAATATATTTGCTTTGAGTTGCTGGTGAAGTGACTTAGCACTCTTGGAGCATTTTGTGTTTTACTAACATTGTTGTTAAATCCCATCTGGTGTTTGTAAAGTCTTTTACTATCCCCTGCTGGGACAGGCAGACATTGGTTTGCATGACTGTGTGTTCCCAAAATATTTTAAAAAGTATCTGGTGGATTTTTACCAACTGTAGCAGGATAATAGAAGACCACATTTCCATTATGATGCCTTTAGGAATGGAGACAGATGTCATCAGGTCACAAAAGATCCATCAGTTTTACACTGTGTGACATTTGGGGAAGAATGTACATGATTAGTGGTTTTCAAAATTGTTTGGAATTCAACATTCTGTGCAGATATTACTTGAAAAATATTTATAGGTTCTGAGTCAGTGAGATACAATTTATTCCTCCAGGGAATTCATTTGAGAATGTGTGGAATATTGCCTTGAACCTTAGTCATTCTGACATATTCCCTGGAAGTATCATTATTGTCAATAAACAGGTTGTTCTGCCTCCTTGAGTGATTTTTATTGTATGATGATCACCCTAAATTTTGGAAATCAACAGGATCTTTGTAGGGAGAGAAAATAATTCAGCGAGAATTTATTAAATCATGTCTATATTCTAGGTAGTCTTATAGGGATTGGGAAAAATGAAAAACAATCAGACATGATTCTTATTCTCAGATAACTTATATAGTTTAGGGAAAAAGACAGATGAAAAACAAGGTAAGCTGTTTCAAAAATGGACTATAATAAAGATATTTTACTGACACTGAGAAGGGAATATGAAACTTGATTGGGGGATGAAAAAAAGCACCATAGTGAAAATAGAATGGGCCTTGAAGAATAAGCATAATTTTAATTTTAAGGAGGTGGTAAACGTCATATATGTAAAATAAGTAGTAAAATTTAAAATGTATCATATTCCAAGGTAAATGCATGTAGGAGTCAGAATGTAGGAAAAGAATTAAGCATCAGCCTTCAGTTCAGGTCATGATCCCAGGGTCCTGGGCTCAAGCCCTGCATCAGGCTCCCTGCTCAGTGGGAAACCTGCTTCTCCCTCTACCACTCCCCTTGATTGTGCCCTCTCATTCTCTTTCTCTGTCAAATAAATAAAATCTTAAAAAAAAAAAAAAAGAATTTGTGGACAAACACCTGACTTTTAGTCTTGGCTCTGGAACTAACAGTGTAAGCTTAAGCACTGCTTAATTAACATTTTTTTTTGAGTCCTTCTACCATCTTAGGCACTGTTTTAGGTGCTGGAGTTAGAACGCTAACTCTGACCGTCAAGGCTTCTAACAGCATGCATTTTAGTGGGAGGAGATGGGAAGAATTAAGTGCAAAAAAACCAATAAAAAATGACAACGGCAAGGAGTAATTAGTACTGTGATAAACTGGGTAGCGTGATACCTAGCGTGATAGGAAGATGAGAATACATACAACACATACAATAAAAGCTTTCGGATACTAGAGGACACTTTACAGAATACATCCTCAGGACAAAGCAACAGCCTTCCCTATGCTTATGTCTTCCAGCAATACTGTTTGGTCTTCCAGAAGTACTCTTTCATGGTCTCAGAAGGGTTTGTCTAGCTTTTGCTAAAGCTCTGTGTCATATCACAGACTCCTATTATCTATGTTGGGGTTCTCCCTTTGTCTTAGGGTGACTCAATGTTGGTGTTGTCTTCCAAAACTCAGTACGGGCTTCCTCAACCCTTTAGGACCTTCCCCCTTTCACCCAAGACACCTGTCTAGTGGGGAATGTTCCAGTATAATATTATACTTTTTACTTTTATAATATTATACTTTTTACTTAGGCTAAATATACCTCAACTCTCCATTGGCCCATCAGTGTCAGGTAACTGTCTATGTTCCAAATTTAGATAATTGAATTCTTATTTGCATTCATTCCTCAAATCCTGCTCTTGAGTAATCATAATCATGTAATTATTAAAAAGATTTTAGGATTAGCTAGTAATTTTTTTTCTGTATTTTTTTTTAAATAGTCTCCAACACATACAAGTGCTTAAAACGCCATTTAATCATGAAGTGGATTAACATTCATACTTGAAATTCAACACATTATAAATAAGAAATACAAAAGTTTTCTGGGTAACAGACTTAATTTCATTTATAGGTTCAAATGCTTGCCTTTGTTCATAGGGTAGAGAAAGGCAGAATGACCATAGAACTCTTGGGGGGTCATTTCAGCCAGGGGAGAAGGAGACACAAGGTGCCCTGAGGGCAGAATGCAGAGTTGTCATAGGGTTCTCGGCGGGGCACCTGGCTCAGCCTCAAGGGAAGAAATTCACAGGTATTTATGTCAATACTAACCTAAATTTTAAAAATAAATTACTTTCCTTTTGTTAAAAATTTTATTTTGTTTAAAAGTTTTGTTTAAAAATTTTGTTTAAAAGTTTTGTGCTTAGATGGAGTAAAGATATGGTGTCTATGAAATTAGTAACTGGGACATTTTGTGAAGATAAAAGTATAGATTTAAAAATATTTATAATTGATGAGATCTTATTACAGTATATCTTATATATCTTTTTTTTTTTTTAAATCTTGAGGGGGGAAACGCAGAGCTATTTATTTATTTATTTATTTATTTATTTATTTGACAGAGAGATATCACAAGTAGGCAGAGAGGTAGGCAGAGACAGAGAGGGGAAAGCAGGCTCCCCGCTGAGCAGAGAGAACCTGATGTGAGGCTCCATCCCAGGACCCTGGGATCATGACCTGAGTCAAAGACAGAGGCTTTAACCTGCTGAGCCACTGGGCGCCCCTGTATCTTTTCTTTTAAACTTAGGTCTTAAATAGGACATTATTATTCCTTAATTCTTAATTCTGTTTTTTAAGGAGGCCTGAAACTTCTATAATACCTATTTATCACCTCTTATCAGTGACTTGGCAAATTGACCTCTCTTCCCTCCACTGTTTTCATTTACAGTATACCCAAAGATCTTGAGAATCAAATTTTTGTTGTAGATTCCTCACTTATGTAGTTGTTTGGTAGGAGAGTTAATTTTGCTGTTGGTGTAAGCATCACATCCAGGCACAACTGAGAGCCATGTATTGCTTTCCCCTTGTGAGGGGCAGATACCATGAAGGAATAGGAAATGATGCCTCAGTCTGTTTGACATGCCAGGCTTTAAAGAACATTCGATTGGATAGTGGGTGAAAGCACTTTGAATTTTCCTTCAATTCTTCTGATAAATTTAAAAGATAATCTTAGTTTGCCATTAATTATATTAATAATATCTTTTGAACACTTTCATTTTCAAGTCTTTCATTTTAAAGGGGTAGGATTCATACTCAGAGTCTTGGTAGATATTTATGTAGCATTACAGGCTTTTTTTCTTATTCTCTTTTGTGTCTTTCAAAATAAAGATTTTTTTTTCTAAAAAAACATAGATTTTAAAGAACCATTTAAGTAAATAATAAGAGAAATACATTTTGCAAACAGATATTTCAAATAAGTGAAAATTGTATTTGACTGATTAAGGCTTGTGGAGTACTGGTGTTACTGGTAAGGGCACAGACTTTGGACTTAAAGACTGTCTTTTTCATTTAGTCCATCACTTGGACTAAGGATTTTTTAAAATCCTTTCTAAGCTTCAGTCTTCTCAACTCTAAAATGTAATAATAACAGGACCTGTCTCATATGGCTATTTTGAGGATTAAATGAAATTTAATATTAAGTCCTTAGCACATTGTAAGCATTCAGTGAATGTCAGCTTCCTCTACTTCTACTGTTTCTATTAGCACTACTACTTTTGTCTGTGTTTTCGGTTTATCACACACAAATGTTGAGCAGAAACTAAAAATTACAGATAATGCAGATCTAGTTTTATTACCATAGCTTTATTTTTATGAGTACTTTAATAAGACCCTCTACTTCCTTTTAGATAACTAGTGACTAAAAGGTATTGAATTATGATTGATAAGGTTGATGAGATTTCTGGAAATAATAAGAGTAAAGTATGAAGGTGATTGGTGAGCAAAGGAAATTTGAGAAGAAAAACACAAAATCAATATAACTCTTGGGTTGCCCATGAAAAACTATGAGTCCAACTAAACTAGGAATTCAGAGCCATTGACTTAATACTCTTCATTTTCTCCATTCTAGGTAGATTTTATTTCATCTGTATTCTACTTTATTATGTCCTTCAAAAATTTTCTGTATTAGGTATAGATGATATATAATGAAGTGTACCATACCTTTTAGAGTCAAATAATTAAATTTTATTTATTTTTTTAAAGATTTTATTTTTAAGTAATCTCCACACCTAATGTGGAGCTCAAACTCACAACTCCAAGATCAAGAGTCACATGTTCTATTGACTGAGTCAACCAGGAGCTTTAATAATTTTAGAAGAAGGTGTATGAAGCAGCAAGTGTGGTGATTTTCTGCTTTGTTCACAGAGGTGTACTGCTTGTATTCATTCAAAGGAAGAAATGAATTCATTATTTATGTAATAAACTATAATTTCCTTAGACAATACAACATAATTCACTATGAAGTGACTTAAAGAAAATGCCCTAAGTAGAGTGCCAAGACCATTCAATGAGTAAGGGGAGGTTCTTTTTTTTTAAACAAATGGTGCTGGGAAAACTGGATATCCACGTGCAAAAGAATGAAGTTTGGACCCTCCTGTTACACCATATATAAAAATTAACTTGAAATGGATCAAAGACCTAAGCATAGAGATAAACCTATAAAACTCATAGAAGGAAATATAGGGCAAAACCTTTATGACATTGGATTGCCAGAGATTTCTTGAATATGACACTAAAGTCCCAGGAGGAAAAAAAAAAAAGTTAGATTTCATCAAAATTAAAAACTTTTGCTCATCAAAGGATATAATCCTTAACTATTAAAAAATCCAAAGAAGCAGAAATAATAAGTATTGGCAATGATGTAGAGAAATTGGAACCCTGTGCAGTGTGGGTGGGGATGTAAAATGGTACAGTTACTGTGGAAAGCAGTATAGCACTTCCTCAAATAATCAAGCATAGAACTATCATGTGATTTAGCAATTCTATTTCTGTGTATATACCCAAAAGAAATGAAAAACAGGAACTGGTACAGATATTTTTACACCCATGTTAATAGCAACATTATCACAATAGCCAAAAGGTAGAAGCAAACCAAGTGTTCATCAATAGCAGAATGAAGAAGCAAGCTGTGATGTATACATGCGATGGAGTATTAATCAGCCATAAAAAGGAAGGAGATTCTGAAAGATGCTTCAACATGAACAGACCTTGAATAAATTATGCTTAGTGAAATAAGCTGGTCTCAAAGAACAAACATTGTTTGATTCCACTTATATGAGGTACCCAGAACAGTCAAATTCATAGAGATAGAAAACAAAATGTTGGTCACTAGGGACTGGGAGAAGTGGGGCATGGGAGTTATTGTTTAATGGGTACCCAGTTTCAGTTCAGGAAGATGAAAAAATTCTGGATATGGATAGTGGTGACAGTTATACAATAATGTGAATGCACTAATTCCATAGAACTATACACTTAAAAATGGTTAAGATGATAAATTTTCTGTCATGTGTATTTTATCACAAAGAATAATAAATGCTGTACGTATGTATTTAATGTCTGTTCCATGTATATTCCTGAGCTAGGGGAAGAGACAATTCCATAAGCAATGTAAGACCTGGCTGTTGCTCACAAGGAGCTTAGAAATTTCTCCAAAGTTCTGCCGTAGTTAATAAAGATAATGCCTTGATTCATTTATGTCACAGTCATGTATTGAGTGCTTGCTAGGTATCAGGTGGTGTTTGGTTCTGAGGGAGCTTTAGTTCTTGTGGGAGAGGAAAGAAAGGGAAAGAAATAAGTAAAATAGAGTATGCAGGTGGGAGAGGGCAATAGTACTATGAAAAAAAAATAAAGCTGAAAAGGAGAGTAGATTGTACCAGCAGTTGGGGTAGAGAATGTTTACTTCTAAATAAAATGGCAAGGATAAGCCCACCTAGAAGTGATATTTGAGCTAAGACCTGAAGGAGTTGAGAAGAAAAGACATGAAAATATCTGGCAGGGATGGGGGTTGAAGTATTCCAAACAGATGGGCTCCGATGAGTCTAGAAGTAAGAAGGACTCTACAGTGCACATGATGGGGGCAGTGAGGAAGGGGAAAAGTCAGGAGGGTATGGCATGCAGGGTGAAGAGTAGCTTGTTTAATATAGAAGATGGGTCTAAGGTCTCTGGGTGTTTGCTCTGTGTGAGACAGAAGGCAGCTACTGGACTGGAGGGTCTTCAGAGAGAAGTGATATGATCTGACTTAGGTTTTAATTGGATCACTCCATCAGATTAAAAATAAACTGTAGGTGGGTATATTAGTCTCCTATTTGTGCTATAATTGAATTTCTACAAATTTACTAGTTTAAACCAATACAAATTTATTATCTTACAGTTCTGGAGGTCAGAAATCCCAGTGGGTTAATTCAAGGGGTGAGCAGGATTGCATTCCTTTTGGAGACTCTAGGGGATAATCTATTTCCTTGCTGTTTCCAGCTTCAGAGGCCACCTGTATTGCTTGGTTCCTTTCTCCATCTTCAAATTCTTCTCTTTGTTACTTTCTCATCTCTTTCCTCCACTTATAAGGACCTTCATTGTTACATTGGGCCCTTAATCCCGGATAATTTTTCTGTCTGAAGGTCTTTAACTTAATCATACCTGCAAGGTCACTTTTGTCATTTAAGATAACATATTCACAGGTTTTGGGTTAAGACATGGACATTTTTGGAGGGAATTTATTTTGCCTACCACAATCCACCTCTGGCCCCAAAGATTCAGATCTGTCCCACATAAATAATGCATTCTTCCAGTTCCCAAGTCTTGACTAATTACAGCAGCAACTCTCAAAGTCCAGACAATCTCTTCTAAATCTCACTAGCTCAAAAATCACAGATCTCATCACCTAACCAGAGAGTAGAGGCTCTAGGTGTTATCCATTCTAAGGCACAATTCCTGTCCATCTGTGAACCTATGAAACTCAAGAAATAAGTTAGCTGCTCCAAAAGTACAGTGGTGGAATGTATATAGGATAAATGTTGTAAACATTCCCATTCAAAACTAGAGAAAATGTAAGGAAAAAGAAGTCATCAGTCCCAAGTAATTTTGAATCGAGGTGGGCAAACAATAATATGTTTCCAGGCCTTTGGGTTTGTGGCTCCGCCTTTGAAGTCGTCCTTACTTTTCCATGAAATGTAGTATGGACTTCTACCTGAGAAGTTTTATCGGTCTGTTTTCTGCTTGTAGAATTTTGGAAGTCTGGAAGCCTTTTTCGTGTGTTCTCTGTCTTTTTCAGTCTAAACCGGTTCCACTTTAATAAAATTTCTGAGTCTTGTGCTTCTTTTGTGTATGTTTTGGTATTTATTCCACTGGACAGTAGGGTCTTCCATAGGTCTTTCCTAGATCATCCCATCACAATATTTTGTTGAGGTGGTCCAGGGGGAATCTATGAGTTACCTGTTTAATCTTTTCCGAATCCTTTTTGTGATCAAATACTCTAGTCTTTTTGACCCTTCCAAGGCACTAGTAATATATATTACCAATATATGAGTAATTATTTGAGGTATGATCTGTATACATAAACTTCATGAATTTTAAGTAAACAGTTTGATGGATTTTAACATGTTTATGCATCCTTGTAACCACGATCTAGATCAAACTATAGAACATTTCACTTCTCCTAACGTGTGTGTGTGTGTATGTGTGTGACTTTTCAGTCAATATCCTCAGCAACTTCCCAGGACTATTCTAATCTCTACACTGTAGATTAGGCCAGTAAGTTTGTGGAGCTATCATTTTCTGATGGTTAGGATGTGGGATGTGAGGGAAAGAAAATAAAAGATAATCCCAAGGTTTTTGGCCGGAACTACTAGATGTTGCTATTACCGGAGGTGGGGAAGGCTGTGAGGGAAATAGGTTATGAGGCAGGGAGGTTAGAATATCGGGCACTCAATTCTGGACATACCAGTCTAAGATGAACACTAGATGTCCAAGTGGTGGTATTGAGTAAGCAGTTGTTCATGTGCATTTGAAGTTTAGAACTAATGACATAAATTTGGGCATTGTCAGCATTTTGATGGTCTTTTAAGCCCTGAAAGTTGGAGTGATCCATGGTAGAGAAGATGGAATGCTGCAATAATCCAAGTGAGTGTTAAGAGATCAGGAAGTTGAGAGGAACCAGCAGAGCAGATCAAATAGGAACAATCCGAGAAGGGGAAAACCGGTGGCATTGCTACCCTGAAAGCCATCTCAAAGTCCTTTTTGCTAAATATTCAACATAAAAATTATTTTGATGGTCCTTAAAAAGTGTATGAACCACTGCATTAGTAATATTTTCCAGAAATACAAATAATGACCTGGTGGCTATTACAAAAGTGGACAAAAATGGTTTCAGCTGTACTTTTGAAGTGACTAAGCATCTATTAACTGATACTCTTTTATGGTGATTGCTTATTTTGGACTTCACTTTGATACTTGGGCTTTGTTGTTCCTTAAAACTGAGCTTTTCTCATAAGAAAATTTGCCTTGGTAGGGGGCACCTAGGTGGCTCAGTCAGTTAAGCCTCTGATTCTTGATTTTGGCTCAGGGCATGATCTCAGGGTTGTGAGATTGAGTCCTCAGTCAGGCTCTGTGCTGGAGTATGGAGTCTGCTTGAGATTCCCTCTCTCTCTCTCTCTGCCCCCCTCTGCCCTTCCACCTGCTTGTGCTTCTCTCTCTCTCTAAATAAATTCTTAAAAAAGAAGAAAAAGAAAAAGAAAATTGACCTTGGTAAACTTCACAGGAAACAGATTACAGAAAAAGAGACCAAGAAAAATATCCCAAATCCATATAATGTTAGGTAGAGGTTGTTAAAAAGCCTTGTAATTCCACGTAAATTCCAACTTTTAGAGAGAACAGGGAGTTTCTCTTTAAATATCACCCTAAAAATTAGGCTTTACTGGAATAACCTCAAAAGATGCACTTGGATAAGCCAGGTCCAGGCTAATTCCCACCCAGATATCCACTAGCATTCAGTCAAGTGATACCCCAGTCATTCAGAGTTTCTTCCAAGCAGAGATTGTCAACTCTACCCACATCATTGCTGACTTTGGTTCTCTAATGAGAATGAATGACTCCTGGAGCTAGGGAGCTACCATGAAATTCTTTTTGATGGGACTGTAAGCAAATTGCAACCATAGACCCTTATGTTACTTAGATAACATTTATGGAACTTCTGATGCTAATGATGAGAATACCATGTAAGCTAGTCTGATAGTATAAAACTGCAAATGGGAAATTACCCACCATGCATAGTCTTCATCTTAAACATTTTTTAGATATCCCAGAGCTGCTTAACATAGTAGTGCTATGTGACCTTCATCCCTTCAGGGAGGAATTTTTTTTTTTTTTTAATTTGACAGATATCACAAGTAGGCAGAGAGGCAGGCAGAGAGAGAGGAAGGGAAGCAGGCCTCCTGCTGAGCAGAGAGTCCGAAGTGGGGCTCGATCCCAGGACCCTGGGATCATGACCTGAGCCGAAGGCAGAGATTTTAACCCACTGAGCCACCCAGGCACCCACAGGGAGGAAATTATATAAAGAATTACTCTCAGCAGATTGATTCATGACTTGTTAGTGATGGCAGTGTAACCTGTTCTAATGGTAGATTTGTCAGCAGCATTTTGAATGGCTGATCATGTGCTGTGGTGGTCTTAATTACAGTTCTTGATTGAGTTGGTTCGCAAATGCTTGCTATTTAATTTAATTTATTTATTATTATTTTTAAATATTTTATTTTATTTTATTTTTTTGAGAGAGAGAGAGAAACAGAGAGCATGTGTAGGAGCAGTCAGGTGGAGAGAGAGAGAAAGAGAGCTTCTTAAGCAGACTTAAGCACAGAACCATAGCGGGGCTCCATCTCACGACCCTGAGATCATGACCTGAGCTGAAATCACGAGTTGGGTGCTTAACCAACTGAGCCACCCAGGCTTTCCCATTATTAGTTTTTAAAAAATATTTTATTTATTTATTTAGCAGAGAGAGAGAGAGATCACAAGTAGGCAGAGAGAGGGGGGAAGCAGGCTCCCTGCTGAGCAGAGGGCCCGACGTGGGGCTCCATCCCAGGACCCAGAGATCATGACCTGAGCTGAAGGGAGAGGCTTAACTTATTGAGCCACTCAGGCACCCCACCCATTATTAGTTTTTTTAATGCTTGGTATTTTAACTTGGTTTTTGGAGATAGGTGAAAGAAGGCATTAAATTATCTGAAAGAGCTTTCTCTTCTGTTTTTAAATATAATTGAAAACTATCTTTTATTTATTGAGGGGAGTGAAGGGTGGCCAAATTTACAAAGATCTGAGCAGTAAATTAATCAGCATCATATTTAGGTATGATTAACCAGTAGATGCCTTTTGTTTTGTACCTTTTTTTCCTTAGTTTTCAGTGTGTGTGTGTGTGTGTGTGTGTGTGTGTGTGTGTGTGGTATGTATGAGTGTTTCCTTAAAGTGGCTCTGAAAATGTAGAAAGTTACTTTCTTTTATAGAAATATTGATTAAGGAACTAACAAGGATATGTTTTTCCACTTCAAAGATGTGGGTACTCAAAATGAATGAAAAAAAACCCCAACTTACAGTGAATGCTGATTAGATGATCTGGTATTATATTGGTATTATATTTGGTATTGTAGTTCTTGTACTGTTATAATGTTAAAGTGCCCGACTCAAAGTAAATGTCAATAAATGTTTTTTGAATTTAATTGGGGAATGAAGTTGGGCTGGCCAAGAAATCCCATCATTGATCAGTTTCTTTGCTAGTGTGCTTATTAATACATCTATTCATTTATTTTATAGTTAATATCTGCCATCTATAATAGATTATGCTGGGTCTCATAAAGAAATATGAGGAATATGATGTGGTTTTGATTTCAAAGGATTTACAATTTCAAGTGGAAGATGATAAATATGTGAGAAACTAGAAAAGAATGTAAAAACTTATTACAATGGGAAAAGATACACTGCGTTCTAAGTTTATAAGTTCCAAGCTCTGGAATTTTGGAATCCAAAATTGTGGTAAGTTCAGGGCCACCTGTGAATACTGTGAATATTGTTTATCTTTATTTACCTGTTATAAACACTTTAAAATTATCTAATAAGAATTTTTATTTAATGGGACAACTTAGTTTTAAATTTAACTTTCATAATACAAAGGCTAGAATGTCTAATAAAATTGACATGAAACTCACAAGAGGTTGGCCTATGCTGCCTATTGTCTCATAGTAACTGAGAGTCTCTGAATGAGCTCTGCCTACTTTCTCTTATGGTAAATTATTCTCTAAAACGTTTTAGTATTGGAGATTTTAAACACAGCAATATTTTTTTTCCAATTGCAGAATTTATTCTAAATTTCATGCTGAAAATGCACAGTTTTTAAAAAAACTTTATTTTATTTTTTCAGTGTTCCAAGATTTATTGTTTATGCACTACCTCCAGTGCACCATGCAATACGTGTCCTCCTTAATACCCACTACTAGACCCTCCCAGCTCCCCCAGCTCAGCCAACATCCTACCCCTCTCCCCTCCAAAACCCTCAGTTTGTTTCTCTGTGGAATCTGAGAAATGCATACTTTTCAAAGTTGAGATATACAAATAAACCGGTGGTTGTTACTATAATCCTCACTGCCTTTGCAGGGTGTTGCCAAGGCTTTGATATAATAGCAACTAAAAAAGCAATAATACCTTCATACTTTATTGTAAAATATTTAATTCTATTAAAAACATAAGAATTTTTATAATAAATATGACATATGTGTACTTCTATTAATGTTCAGCCTTTGCTATATTGTACTTTAAAACATCACTTGGTTGGGGTGCCTGGGTGGCTCAGTGGGTTAAGCCACTGCCTTTGGCTCAGGTCATGATCTTAGGGTCCTGGGATCAAATCCCACATTGGGCTCTCTGCTCAGTGGGGAGCCTGCTTCCCCCTCTCTCTGCCTGCCTTTTTGCCTACTTGTGATCTCTCTCTCTCTCTGTTAACTAAATAAATAAAATCTTAAAAAAAATCATTTGGTTGATTTAATTCTATCAATAGGAAGGCACTACTGACATTCTTTTCCTTCTTCAGGATTTTTTTTTTTAACATATTTTTACTTAAAAGAAGCTTATGCACTGAAACTGTGATCCATTGTTTACCTCCTTATTTAGTCCATTATGTTTATTAGAACTTGGTGTAACAAATTCCTGGGTTTGAATCTTAAGTTTGATGTTTACAATAAACAAAGAAGATATTTAAAATAGTTAATAATCTGGAACTCATGGTTCAGCTAGTCTTACAGTTGTTGGATCATGGAGAGGTCCATGGGTCCAAGGGGAGGAGACGGACAACAGTGAGGAAGGTGGTTAGTGGAACGTGGGGTACTTTCATAGTGAATCTCTGGAAATTGTTCAACATTTTAATACCTGACAAGAATCTACTACTGTGTGCTCACTGAATATGAACTCTGTCTATAAATTTAATTTCACTTTCTTCATCTATAAAATAAGTAAAAAATACATACTCATAGAGGTCATGCTGCCTCATAGAGTTTTTGCGAGATTCAAATAGAGTGTGTGTAAAATAGTAACAATAGCTTATGTCAAGCACCATTGGAAGTGCTGTCTTCTCTATAGCATACAGTTCTCACAAGGAGCTTACAAGGTGATTATTATTATTCCCATTAGGACAACTCTTGAGCCAACATGTTTATAATCCACATTTTATACAAGGAGGAAATGAATTCAGAGATTGGATGATGTGCCTGAAATCACATAGCTAGTTAGTTCCTGGGTAGAGATAGGACTCAAACACTGATCCTCATTAAAGATATGAAAGTAAAACTTAATATATGATAGTAAAAATCAGTTTCATTGATCACACACTACATAGTGGTATGGAATTTGTCTGTCAGGATTCCAACCATAAATCACTTTAGTTCCTTTCAGATGGCTGATTAATACTTACACTCTATCACCCTGGTCAAAGTTGGATGAAGGGAAATGAGAGAACGTAGGGGGTAAAAGCACAATTAAAACTATGTGGATTTGGGAAAATGTGCTCAAATATTGAGTTTAGTTTGGAGCTCCGTGTTATATTGGCAAGAAATTCTGTCTCTCAAAATGAGGTTTTCAATTTCTTTATTAATAAACACACCATGAGACATTGAGTTGCCTAAATGGGAGATATGGTAAAAATGTTCAAGCATCATACTTAATGGAGAAACCTTAGAAGCCTTCTCTTTAAAGTCAATAACAAACAGGGGTATCTGCAATGACCCTTTCTGTTCAACAAAGAACTGGATGTCCTGGCCAATGAAATATGAGAAACAAAAGAAATAAGGGATAAGACCATAAGGGAAGAGACAAAACTCTCAGTATGTGTAGATGATTTAATTATTTATACACAAAACCCGAGAGAATCAACAGACAAGCTTTTAAGGTTGAAAAGAGAAAAGACCAATGTGGTTGGCTTGAGCCCGGATCAGTAAGTAACAATCAATGAATTCTTTTACACCAATACACGTTAGAAAATGTAACAGAACACAATATGGTATTTACAGTAGCCAGAAGGAAATCTATAAGTATCTAGAAATTGACTTAAAAATGCAAAAGTTATTATGGAGAACATTCTAAGACATTATTGGAAGACACAAAAGTAGAACTGACTAGGAAGAAATATAATACTTGTGGAGGAAAGATTTAACATTGTAAAGCTGTCAATTCTTTCCCAATTAAAACATAAGTTTAATGAAGCTAAAATAAGGAGCCAAAAGGAAGTGAAATGGGCATGTACAAATCCACACATAGCTAAAACGATTCTTAAAAATAAAAGTGATGTGGGGAAATATATTTTCAAATACTAAAATATGTTAGCAAGCTGTAGTAATATTATGATGTCAATACTAAAGATTCCAAGTAGATATAAAATAGCATAGACTCTAAAATAAATCCGTGTGTATATGGCAATTTGGCGAATTGTTGGTAGGTAATTGAGAAAACGATTTATTTGATAAACAAAAGATTATTTGATAAATAGTATTGTGAAAATTGACAAAATATTTGAAGAAAAAACAGCCCCAAAACTTATACCACAGAATAATACAAAAATAATCTCCCCTTGGAATAGAGATCTGAAAGTAAAAAGACAAAGCTATAAAGCTTTTATAAAAAATATTGGAGAATATCTTTGTAACAATAGAATGGGAGAGTATTTCTTAAATTAGGTGAACAGACCGTAAAAAAAAAAAAAAAATTGCTGTCATTGATGACATCAAAATGAAAGATTCCTGATCTGTGGAGGATGCAGTAGAATAGGAGAAGATATTTGGGATGTGAACAACCAAGAAAGGGTTAAACTGTAAGAAAATCCTCCAAATCAACCATAAAAAGCCAGGTCATCCAATGGAAGAATGAGCAAAGACTCTATAGAGACAAATCACAGAGGGGCAACTAAAATAACTAAAAGGCGTATGAAAGGAAGCTCAACTTGGAAAACTGAAAATTGAAACTTTACACATGAGAACGGTAACAATTAGAAAGCTAGATAATAGGTGGTATTGCCAAAGTGTCTAAGAAGCTTCATGCTCCTCTATGTGGCTTCTCTCCAGCAGAACGCTAGTCTTTCCAACATGCCGCTCAGAGCTTGGAGAGAAGGGAGCAGAAGCTGTAGGGTCAGCTAAGGGCTACGTCCTAACTAGCAGAGTTTTGTGTTTGCAGCATTCCACGGGTCCACGCCGTCACAGATCTAACCCAGACACAAGTGGGTGGAGAGGTAGATTGTACTTCTTCATCACAGAGCAGCAAGTCTGTGTTACTGAAGAGCTTGGGAGAAGGGAGATAACTTTGTGTATTTGAAAACCTGTTGCTCATTCATCTTTTTTTATTATGCTTTTTCCATTAAAAAAAAAAAATACTTTCATGCAAGTTTCAGTTGGCTGGAGTACTTTTTAGAGAAATTATTTCACCGGAATCTTTGCCCTTAGATGTAAGTGATCATTTGAAGGCATACAGAAATCCTGGACTACAATCTTTGTCTTTAAAAGCAGCTGGAGCACTTAGGGTGTGGAGATGTCTGTTTCCAAATGTTTTTCTCTTTGTGCATTTTCTCTTATTTGCCTCCTCCCTTCTCCTATTCTGGTTTGGGTATATGTAGTTTTACGTTCCTAAAGCCTTCAGATTCAGGGATTCCATCAGTGAAAGTCCAGGTTTGTTTATTTCCATGGAAGTTTGACCTGGTGCTCATAATATGGTTGGGCTAATGAAACAAGCTTTCTCAGTAAAAGGAAAACTTATTTTATAATTATTAATGAATTCTGCTTTAGCTTTACACGTTCCATTTCTCTATAGAGTCCCTATTACAATCAAATTGTATCTCTTGGATTTGTTCTTAATATCTCTTATTTTTTGCATTTTTAAAAAAGATTTTATTTATTCATGAGAGATAGAGAAAGAGAGAGAGAGAGAGGTAGAGAGAAGCAGGCTCCCCATTGAGCAGGTAGCCCAATGCGGGTCATGGTCCTGGGGTCCTGGGGTCCTGGACCCCAGGACCATGACCCGAGCAAAGGCAAATGCTTAACCATCTGAGCCACCCAGGTGCCCTATTTTTTGCGTTTTTGAAACAAATTCACTGATTCAGTTTTTCTATAGTAATCCTTTATAAAATGTCGTGCTTCTATGATAATAATGATTTTGAATAAATCAATATTTGCACCCCTTAGATCATAGATGTAGTAGCTTTTCAATTCTTGCTTAGAATACAGATAAAAGATTTTGGTAATGCTTTCTTCGATTTCTTTCAGTAAGTCTGCTCAAAGGGAAATTTTTATCTAGAGTTTCAGATTTGTAGCCCTCATTTTTTTTAAAAACAGCTAAACAATGCTGTAAGTTGAGCAGTCTTTCTCTTTTTGCAAATTCTCACACTGGGGATGCCTGCGTTGATGCTTCTCCAGCATTTGGAGTTACACATTTTGTAGATTCTGTAGATTGTCATTCAAATCTTCCAATCCTAAAAACACAATAATAAAACGTTTGTTTGTTGTTCTGGGCCAAGGGAGGTAGGTGTGGCTCCTTCTCTCTTTCAGGTCTCAGTTTAAGTGCTGTCTCTTCAGCGAGGCTTTTGGTTGACCCTGAAATCTAAAGCGACTGACCCTGATTTTCTTCTTTCAAGGGTTGGCAACAAAACTACGGCCCCCAGGCTAACTCTGGCCTGCTGCCTGGTTTCATAAGGGAAATTTTACTAAAACATTGCCGCACCCATTCACTTATGTATTGCCTATATCTGTTTTTGTAAGGCAAGATCAGAGTGGAGAAGGCCGTAAGGCCTGCCAAACCATTCATTGTCTGGCCCTTAACACAAAGGCTTGCTGACTCCTGCTCTCTTCATTGTCCTGTTTCCTTTGTGCCATGTATCATGTTTAGAATTGTCTTATTATTTCTTTGGCTGTTTATTATCACAGCCCCATAAGGATGAGAGCTCCATGAGGTCTTCAGTCTGCCTTGTGCATCCCTGTACCTCCGGTAATCGGTACAGTGTTTGGAATGGAACAGACCCATAATGTCTGCTGAATATATAAATGAATTAGATAGATATCAAAGTGTTAGATCATTCTACTTATTTCCCTGGGAATTTGGGAGCATATGGGGGAGAATTAAGTGTATTTTGGCTCAGTCAACATACTGCATTGGAAGTAGGTGACAAGAATAAATATTCTAAGTAGGGTCTGAAGCGCAGATTTAGAAGAGAAGGTTGGGCTAGAGTAGCCTGAGAGATAGGAAGAAACCAGTAGAGAGTGTGCCCAAAGGTCAAAGGCAGAAGAATTTCAAGGGCAGGGAGTAATTTCATCAAGTGCATCAATTTCATCAAGTGCATTAGAGAGAGATCAAATAATCAAGACTGGAAAATTGTCCCAGGTTTTTGCAACAGAGAACTTTTGACGTTGGCAAAGGCTCTTTCTGTGGAGCATTTGGGGCTGTATTAGTTTGCTAGGGTAGCTATAACAAAGTACCACACACTTGGTGGCCCCCAAGGACTGAAATTTATCCTCTCATCAAAAAGAAAAAACCAGAAGTCTAGAGGCTAGGAGTCTGAAATCGAGGTGTCGGCAGGGCCATGAAGACACTAGGTCCTCCTTGTCTTATTTTTCTAGATTTTGGCGCTTGCCAGCAATCCTTGGCGCTCCTTGGCTTGTTGTTGCATGACTCCAGTCTCTGCTTCCATCTGCACAAGGTAGTTTTCCTCACGTTTGTCCCAGTTCCATTGTGTCTTCACATGACATTCTTAGAAGGGTATCAGTTACTGGGCTTCAGGCCCACTCTAATCCAGTATGACCTTTGTAGCATCTTGATTTCATCCTCAAAGACCTGATTTCCTAATGAGGTCACATTCACAGGTATTGGGGCTAAGATTTCAACATATTTGGGGAACACAATGAACTGACCACAAGAGCAGAAGTCAGATTGCTATGTGTTGAGAAGTGAATGCTGCAAGGAAGTAAAGACAATGAGTAAAGTCTTCAAAACACTTGGTAGTGAAGAGAAGAGAAGCAGGGCAGTAATTAGAGAGACACGAGGTTTAAGAAGGTGTTCGAATGGCCAAGGGGAAGATTCACTGGAGAAGGGAAGCTAAAAGATGGAAAATGTGAACATAATGAGGAGGTTGAGAAAGCAGCAGAGGTAGACACTGTTACTTCTGCCTCAATATCCCTTCTTCCTCACTCTGCTTCCCTTCAATTTTAGCTGGGCTCATAATTGTCCACATTAAGGATACATTTCCTAACTTCCTTTGTATCTGAGTGGGTTGGTTTTGTGATTAGATTCTGGCCAATGGGAGGAAGGTTGACATCTTGTGTGTTGACTGGAGTGTATACACGTTGGCTGGAGCTTCAGTAGTTATCTTGGACCATGAGGTGGAAACCACATGTTGAGAATAATAAAGACATGTGTTAAAAAAGGAGCCAAATCTTTGATGATCGTAGAAATGTCATGATAGCCCTGATTTGCTTATGTAGATTCTTAATTTTTGCAAAAGAGAAATAAATTTCTTTTCTGCTGAAGCCACTATCATTTTGTGTTTTCCTTCACTTTCTGCTGAATTTAATTGTGACTGGACATAGGTAAATCTAAGTGTGATGTGTAGATTAGGTTCTGTTCAAGCAGAAGGTAACCTAATTCACGGAGGCAGGAGGGAGGATGGTTTAATGATTGTGGATGTAGATGCGCTGGTAAGTAGATGGTGGGAAGGTTTAAAGAGTTTGTGTTGAAGGCATTGGTTTTCTCTGTAAAATAAAAGTAGAATTTGTTGGGAATAATGGAAGAAATTTTAGTAGAGCAGGTTTAATGGTGATGATTTAGAAGAAGTTATTGTGAGACCCCTGGGTGCCTCAGTTGATAAGTGTCTGCTTTCAGCTCAGGTCATGATCCCTGGGTCTGGGGATGGAGCCCCATGTCTGGCTCCCTGCTTGATGGGGAGCCTGCATCTCCCTATGCCTGCTGTTCCCCCTGCTTATACTTGCTTGCTCTTTCTCTCTCTGACAAATAAATGAATAAAATCTTTAACAAATAAAATAAAAGAAGTTATTGTGAGGCATGAGAGAGAGCTGACAAGCAAGGGGACATTGAAGTGAGAGACTATGTAATTAGGAGGGTCAAGTGAATTTCTCTTGTAGTATTCAGTGGGAGAAAGAAGGCTCTTAACAGGTATCCACGATTAGACTTTTGCTTTATGGGAACAAAGAAGGGACAAAGGGGCTTTGCACAAAAACTTTAACCACCTTCTATTTGACACTTCAAACATAGTAGACAGACGGCATGAATGTGCAAAATGAACAATACAGACTTCACTCCAGCTGTAAAAGGAGCCAGTTTGGAAGGTTTGGCCCTTGAGGAAAGCTCCTGAACCTAATGGTGCAGTAGGTGGGGAGGTGGGTAGATGCCATTTCTGAACATGTTGAGAAGTGAAGAAATGTCCTAACGTTTCATGGGGCATATCATGATCACCATCTTGAGGACAAAGGGAAATAAATCTATCTGGGCAGCTGACTCACTGCTGCTCCAATTTCTACTAACTCTTCTCAGAGTGATGAGGGCCATTGTACAATAGCATGGAACAGGGAGAGAGTGCACCAAGCCCTGCTTTTTAACTTAAAGAAGGCTTTGTCAGACCAATATTTTGTCTTGGATCTATCACCATGGGGAAAAAGTTTATCATTCAGAAAGAAAAGGCCGCATCTCAACAAATAGTGATAGGGTTGGAATGAAATTTGTTACTGGTTTTAGAAGTTGGCAGTTTTCAAGATACATTCTGAATATATATGTTACCTCATTTAATCTATAAACAACACTGTAAGGTGGTTTTTATTGTGATGACTTAACTTACAAATGAGGACATTGAGGCTCAGAGAGGTTGATGATTTTTCCAGGACAGGTAATCAGCAAACATTAGAATTGAGTTTTGACTCCAGGGCCCCAGAGGGTGCATTTCACCCTGTTCATCCTCAATTTGATGATTACTCCCAATAAGTAATTAGTCTGGACAGCTCCACTGTGAAATAGGCAAGGTTTTCATTTTCCATAAAGATTCTCCAGGAGTCTGAGGCTTTTTCAAATTATTATTTAAAACTTCAATTTGTGGTTTGTGGTTGTTAATTCAAGACACCATATTCACCTAAAATGGAACCTCTCTTCTCTTGAATTTGCTCTATTTTCTAAAGACTAGAAATCTCAAACTCTTGAAGATTGTACTTGGAGGCACTGTTAAATGAATAAAATAGATTACATTCATGTTGGCCTCTAGAGGTCACAAATGCAACAGAATCTTGTTCCCTTCTCTTTCTCCAAGAGTGTTTTTGACAGCCCACAAACCGCTATGGTTTTGATGCATGTGTGTGGTCACCATAATTCTTATGATTCTAATGATTGCATTACAAGAATAAGTTTGCTTACAAATATATCCAAAACTTTACTTTTTATACCAGCATTTTCTGAGTATTCATAGCTTTGGAAAACAGGAAAAAACAACAGAAGAACTTTTTTTCTGGAACCTCTGCAAACTATTTTTTTTTTTTTTTTAATGTAGAAAGTGAGGTCATATTATTCTGAGAAGAACCATTGGAATTACTTGCGATCACTTTTGGAATCTGAGTAAATCAGTGTCCCAATGACAAATGAAACACTTATTTTAGAGATATAGGCAATGAAAATATTTGAAAAATAATTCATTTGTGTACAAAAATAAATGAGAAAGTATTGTTAGTTTGTCATTTACATGGAATAGTTAAAATTTAAAATTTAGATTGGCTTAAATATTATAACAATATTTTAAGAAACAATAAAATTAGTGGTCAGTAATGCCTTGAATTTTTTAGTATTTGAATTTTATGGTTTTCCTAATAAAAATCTCTGCCACTTACTGGTTATTTATAACCTGCTGGGCATCGTGCTAAATATTCTTTAAACATTTATTTTCACAACAACCCTATGCACAGCTTTTGTTAAATTTAAAAATTGATGCCTTTTATTTGCTTGTTTTTTCTTAGAAAATGTCTCAAACTCTTTCCCACTATATATTAATTTGGAAAAAATTAAGCACAGCTACTTAAAATTTCAAGTAACCACATAAAATGAAAATATTTGTCAGTCAAGTACACGTGTTCACATTGAGAGACAATGAAAAAAAAAACAAAAACAAAGGATTCCAGGTTGTCAATAATTATATACAGCTATTATTGCTATATCACTACCTAGTTTTTGTTGGTGTTTCTTAGAGATGACTTCATAAAGCCATTTCTCAATATAAGGCATGCTATGAATTATACCAATGAACAGCATTTAGCTGTAGCACCCATCAGGAAACAATACTGAAAATTACTCATGGTGTGATTTTTATAGAGGAAAAGGTTAAGACTCGATGGGATGGACAGATAGCATCAGGAGAACCTTCCTCTCCCTTCTGAGCTTGGTTCTGCAGCATGGAAGGAGCATGCCTTGGCTTTGGAGTTAAACAGGGCTGGGTTTAAGTTCCGACTCCATTATTTGGGGCAAGTTATCCTCTCTGAGCCTGATTAATGAAATTACAAGCATGGGGACTGTGTGGCCATTCTTCGTCCTCTTCCCATTACTCTGAAAAGCCAGCATTAACCCATCAGTGCCACAGGAAAGAAGGAAGGACACAGTGATGAGATGGAGTCTTCCCAACTCCGCATTCTCTTCAGCTCTGCCTCTCGGGCGGTTGGGTTCTATTAATGCTCAGCAGGCTCTACTGTTTAATGAGAGGACTGGAAGAGGAAGAGGAGCACGGGGCCTGCTGGCTGGCACTGGATCAGCTGGCAAGAGCAGTTTGCAATAACATACGTTGGGAATCAAGGATTTTCGACATTATGCTCTAGGAGTCTCAGGGCAATTCTTCAGACACAAAGGACAGCAAAAGAGAATACGGTTTGTAAGGCAGACAGGCAATACAGGATACGGATTGTGAGGACAGGTTCCACTTACTAGCTCTGGCACCCTTTGCACTTTACTGAAGCTTTCTGTGCCTCAGTTTCTTCATCTTCAATGTGATGATTATTGTAGTCCTTACCTCATGGGCTGTTGTGAGGTTTCTATAAGTTAATACGTAAAATATTAGAATGGAGCCTCAAATGTTGTAAGCGCTGCAAGGTGTTTAAGGCTATTATTAATGATTACAAAATAAAACAACGCCAAGGTGACTGCCTAAGTTAAGAAAGTGTAAATTAGACTCGTTAAAAAACATTGTTAATATAGGTTGTTTCCCTCCTCACCTTAAATTTTGATCCTGGTGTGTGGGTGTGAAAAACGCGAAACAATGCATCGTTGAAACCAGAGTGTAAATTCCAGGAGATGAAATAGAGCAGAACCATCATATTTATGGTTTTCACACCAATCCTAAAATGAATCCAGGTTTGCTTTATACTGGCACCTGTTTTGTTTGGTTTGGTTTTAAAGCGTAGGTGGTCCCTAAAAACCAGTATGCCCTTTGCTAAGTGTTTCAAAATGTCTGATGAAGATCCAACATTTGAAAATAAGACCAGACCACGTGATTTTGTTATAAAAAGAGGCTTGATATGTACAATCTCTGAAAAAGAGTACTAAATCTTGCCAAATCTAATATCATAAAGACACAATGATATGATGTGTCTTTGTCTTTTCTTTTTTCTCACTGCACACTAATTTAAGAAAAAAAGCTTGAAAAATAGAGTAAGAGCTGAATTTAGACTGCCTTTAATTGCATGTGGGTAGATAACTTTCCCTTACATCTAGATGAATTTTCTTCTTCTCTTCTCTTCTCTTCTCTTCTCTTCTCTTCTCTTCTCTTCTCTTCTCTTCTCTCTTCTTTATTGAAAGAGAGTGAGAGAGAATGTGCATGTGCAAGCAGGGGAAGGGGTAGAGGAAGAGGGGTATCCAAGCAGGCTTCATGCTCAGCACAGAGCCCAATGCCAGGCTCAATCTCACAACCCTGAGGTCATGACTTGAGCTGAGATCATGATCTAAGCTGAAATCAAGAGCTGGACGTTTAAGTGAGTGAGCCACCCAGGCACCCCGAGGGGAGTTTTCATATGGCTATCTACAGTTACCTCAACTTAATACAATAAAGAAACATTCTCTCTTAAAACTCTCATTTGTGGGGCTCCTGTAGTTCCACTAAGAGCACCATCATTCGCCTACTTTTCCATCTTCGATACCGTTGAGTCATTGTTTTGATCATAGACTCTTGTTAAATCTACATCTGGAAAATCTGTGAAGTCTCTTTCATTCCTACAGCCAGCTTCACCCTCTGCCACTGTTTGCCCTACAGTTTATGCTTGGTCATGTTGGATACTCTAGGCACTTTTATGGTTCTGCATCTCAAATCTAAAATTCTGCAATAAGATTGCTTTAATGTATTCTTTTAGTTACTTCTAGAATCTCAGTTTAATTACAGAAATCAGCATTTCTTTCTAGCAACCCAAGAGACTGTCCTTTCATTTCCAGAGTAGTGTGTGTCCTGGAACATGGGAGATGCTCCATGAATTTGTTGATTGAATGAATGAGCCCCCAAAAGGGTGCAAATTTACTCATGTGCCAAAATGGCTTTACACAAGATGGTTCTCTTTCTTTTTCTTTTAATCAATTTTTATACAAGGTGGTTTCAATTATGAAGTAGTTCTGAGAAACAAAATGTAAACATAATTTAATTGAATTAATGGTTAGGGGGGATTCTAGTTTCAAAAGCATTCATATCTTAGGAAATCTAAGATTTGAAGAGAAGTGTTAGTGAAGACTAAGTTTTTCTAACATGCAGACAGAAATCATTTAGATCTCCAATCAGGTGTTTTTGTTTTGTTTTGTTTTGATTTTTTTTAATGCAATAAGGAATAAGAGCCCATTCCCCTCCAGTACCCCACCCACCCAAATCTAAGGCAGGAATGGCCAGCCGACTACCAGAGATCTTTGCTCCGCCCTCCACACGTTGAGTTGTTTCTAAGAGCTAGATGTGCAGACAGCCCTTCCAGGTGTTGGCGGTGTGATGTCATTAGTTCTCACCAGTGGATGACAGGGGACACCTCTGGACTAAGAACGTTAAAAAGTGGTATGCCTTCTCTCTTCTATCTTTCTCCATCTAGCAGCTGACATCAGAGGACTATAAGACTTAAGACTTAAGACTTATAAGACTATAAGACTTCTAGCAAGTGACAGAGAAACAAGGTGGAAAGATTAATATTTGTTCAGTAGAGGCTAGGGTGTTTAATAGTGAGCACAGATTCAACAGAAGACCACAGCGGAATTGAAATAGAGAAGTTTATGACTCAGAGGTCCTGAGGAGGTACATAGCATGCATGTCTCAAGGGCCTTGAGGGGAGGTAAAGGCAGGTGCTGGCAAATGAAGCAGCGCTTGAAACACTTGCCTTTACTAGGGTCTGTGGATGGAAGGCCTTGGGGTTCTCAGGCTGAGTAAGGCTGGTTTGGTCATTTCAAATGAGAAGGATGGGGGAGAGTGCTTATCCTACAGTGGTTGGGGGAATCACCTCAGGAACTCACATTTACTTGTGACACTGGGCTGCTATCGAGGGCATGCACTCTAAGGAGAGGCTAACATCAGCTCAAGTTCTCTGCAGGCCGCTTAGCCACACAAAATGGATGCCAAGGCAGCTATGTTATGGAGCAGTTGAGCCAAACTTTCAGTAATCATTAATGGAGGAAAACCACCTTCACACCAGCAATATGTGCAATGGACTCTTACTTGAACATGAAATAGACTTTTATTATGTTAGACTACCAGAATTGTGACGTGTATTTGTTATAGCTGTTAGTATTTCTCTGATACATTATCCTATTCCTGTGAGTACATATATTGACATATATTGCATGTCCTACAGGTTGGCAATGTGTCTCATAAATTTTTGTACCCACCATAATAATTAATACAGGGCTGAACATGCTCTTTTCAATTCATAACATGGATTTTTATGTTTATAAAAACATGGATATCAGATGATTGAAACCATCTTCTATGAAGTATCTCTTGCTGTCTTCTTAATACATGCAACAGTAGTTTGGATGGTACATTATCTGACTTGATTGTTAGTTGTTATTGTTGTTTTTTAATAACAAATTTTATTAAAGAGTTTCCAGACCAACTTTGACTTTACAAGTTTCCTGACAGTCTTACCTCATAATCCCCAAAGCAGAAATAACAAGCCTTTCTTTTAAGTTTATAAAAATATTTTCTATGGTAACTACAAAGTGGTATTGCTCTAAGTTGCTTTATATCTGTTTCTCTCTACTCTACCTTAAACTCTTTGAAATAGGCACTAGAGCAAATGCATCTTTTTATCTCAATAGCCCAGTAATTCAGCATTGATAAGGCTTGACTTCTGCTCTCAAGGTGCTATCTTTCATCTACTAGTAAGTGAGGAATAGATTTTCAATTCTTAGCTGTGTGTGTTACTTTCTCTCCCTAAACTAAGACTATTGAAGCAGACTCTGATTTGTTACCAAGAGAAAAAATGTCTGAAATATAATGATAAAAAAGTTAAAATGTATCAAAGTCTTGCCCATATGCAAATCTGGGGGAAAAAATCACGTTTTAAAATAGAATGGCTACTACTATTTCTAAAGATGGATTCATAAATGAGAAAAGGTGAGCAGGACACTCACATATTTGAAAAGCCTGGTATTATACCACATGTTAATTAACTAAAAGAGAAAATTTTTAGAGAGGCAGAATGATAAAATAGGGCATAGCTGGGTTATGTGTCTTTAATCTAAAATGGACTGCCTATATATTATTGGGTAAGTTACTGGTCACTTAACTTTTCTGATCACGAAACTTTCTTATTTGTGAAATGGGATTGTTGATCACTCATTCTAATATCATGGTTTAATGACTCATTTTGGATGCAGGATGGTTACAGAATACGATGTTCATTTAAAGTGTTTTGTCTAGTAATTATGTTACTCAAATACATTATTTTTTTAAAAGATTTGTGGTATTTTAAGTATTTATAATCACAATGTTGGGGCTCACTTTCTTGTCTTGTTTTTAAATTACCTTTTAAATAATGTAAATTATTTTACTTATTTTTACTTAAAATTACTTATTTTGATTTGATTTAAATATACATAAAGGTATATAGAAGAAAGACTAAATTACTATAGTCCTTCACCAAAAGAAAGAAACCACTGTTCATATTTTGTCATAGATTCCTTCAGTGTTTTAATTATATATTCTATTGTACTGCCTACAAATATATTCACTTTTTCTTTCCTACCTTATTTCTTTTTGATTTTAGTAATATTTTTAGAACATTTTCCCTTGTCATTGATTCGATATTCCTTTGTATAGAAGATCTAGAGTTTATTTAAGTCTTTCTCTGAGATTAGTTTAGTTATATAATTATTTTCACATTTTTAGTTAGAAAAAACCTACTCTAAATAGGTATAATTCCCCTCAGGTTCTGTTTATAAAAGCTGGTCATGAAATATTATAAAGTGCACTTCAAGTAGAAAAGACTAAAATTCTTTAGTCTTCTACTTTAGTTTTCTAAATATGACAAGTCAGGTTGACATTTATCATCATCGATAACTTACATTTTACTCTTAATTACTAGTAAAGCAAAGTAAACTGGAAAAGTCAAATAACATCAGAGCACCTTTTATGAGTCTAGAAACCTTTTAGATAAGTGGTTAGAAGAATTTATGTTTTATTCTTTTAAGAAATTATTAATTGAGGGGCACCTGGGTAGCTCAGTGGGCTAACATCTGCTTTTCAGCACAGGTCATGATTTTGGGTTCCTGGGATTGAGCCCCATGTCTATGGGCTTTCTTGTTCAGGAGGGAGTCTGCTTCTCCCTCTCCCCCTGCTTGTGCTCTCTCACTCTCTCTCAAATAAATAAAATCTTTTTTAAAAAAGAAATTACTAATTGAAGTGGCACTGAGTTACATAAAGTAACAAATGGATTTCTAAACTTTTCTTTCAAAGGCATATCATCGTATTTAGTCACTATTATTTTTTTATTTCTCACTAAATAATGATGGATAATGACAGATAGAAAGAACCATTTGTAAAAAGTTCCTTTGCATTGTTGATATTTCCTACAAATGAATATTTCATTATTTGGATTAAAAAAACTACACATTTCCAAATTTTGTTCTGAAAAAAATTCATCCTGAGTGAAAAGTTATTACTACACATTATTTAAAGAGTTTGAGCACACTTTGGAGCCAGGGTATGGTGTGCTGGAAGAGCATGTTTCCAGAACTCAGAAAATCTTTTTATCTTGGTGGTGTAACTGCTTAGCTGTTGGATGTGAGTCAGTAAACCCCCTTGAGCTTCAGGTTTCATATTGGTAAATGAAAAGATTTGAGAGCATAACCACTCAATTCACTTGCAGCTCTAAAACTTTATGGATCTCTGCTTCTCTCTTTTTAAGATGAGGAAACAGAAACAGGCTGTATCAGAGAATAGATAATGATTCATGATATGATACACTAATTGCAGAAATGGCTTTAATTCTCCATTATCCATACCCATTACAATGTGACCTTGAATTTCTCTTCACCAAAAGGTAGAATCTATTTCCCTACTCTTTAAACCTGTGTTGGTCTTATAACTTGCTTTGGCTGGTAGAATTTCCAGAAGTGAAGCCATACACAGTTCTGAGCCAGGCCTCACTAGGCCTTGTGAGATTTCACTCTCTCTCACTAAACCTTACCACTGCCTGAGTGTGAGCCTATTGGATGAGTCAACTCAGTTCTCATAGCCTTGGACCTGACTACAAAAGCAAGAGTGAGTCTAGTTCTGACCAAAAGAACCACCCAATCACCAGCAGAATCCTGAACTAAGTATCATTTAAAGCCATTGAATGATGTAGATGTTTGTTACGCAGCATCATTGTGGCAAATAGGTAGCTGGTACATCATCCTCTTAGATGTTTTCCTATATCTTGCATTTGACCTTACTCTTGAGATTTTCAAGTGCGGGGATTTTTTTCCTACCGTTCCAGTATCTCACCCAAAAGCATTTGGTCCTGGAGGCATTTTGCATGATTTTTATGATTGAAGTCATCATTTCTCCCCTCTCTGTCACACCAGAACTGCTCCTTGTGTATTTCTTATCTTGATAAACATAGTATCAAAACTATCCCAGGTTTCTTCCAACCAGAAACAATATTGGAGACATACTTAATACTTCTTTTTCTTCTCCAATTCCTCTTTTTACCCCTTTCATTGCTGTTGTCTTAGCTTTAGCCTTAGCTTCTTGCTTCAGAATAGTTGCATCAGCTTTCTAACTGACTACTCTTTGCATATGAACTCTCCCATAGCTAAGGCTGGGAGCCTGGAAACACAAGGGCACATGCTACACTTTCCATAGAGAAATGTATCATTGTTGGAAACCCTCTCAGAAGTACACAAAATCAGCTATATAAAGTATAGATCCAGGTCAACTGTTTTGTTGAATCTCGTACAATTAAAAAAAAAATCTTTAAAATTTCTGTAGTATAGAAAAGAAAAACCAACCATGACTATATCTAAATAATTGGCTTTGCTAAAATATTATTTCTTCAGGGGAACTTAAAAACTTGATGGGAAATTTAATGAACAAATTCATTAATCATTGCACTCAAAGTACTGACTAAAATGCTATTTTTTTTTTAAATAAAAGTTTTCATTTATCTTTGCACTGCTTGGCACATACAAACACACTCAGCAAATATTTGTTGTTGTTTCGCTTTATTTTAATCATTAGTGCTTATCTGTTTGAATTTCACAAGGGTGATGGATTTCACATTGTTGCATTGAATGCTATACTTAGGTTCCATAAATATTTTTACATACCAATGAGCATAATCAAGGCAGGAGATATTTAAACTGACACATGGTTTTTCTTCAATCAGAACTAGAAACAGTCACTTTATTTTGTGGCTTTTTGAAAAGTACACTTCCGTGTGTGAACATCAGCCTCTGTTTTCAAAGACTGGAACAGCTACAAAATGAAAACAGGGTCTGTGGTTGTTAAGACAGATGCTGGGGTTACAGTAAAAGTAAATAGGATTTTGTGGCTGGCACCTGATTTTTGGTGAAGATCAAAAGGATAGAAAGAAAATCTATTCACTGCTGAGAAAAGGAATCTGGGGTCTTTTGAATCATCATTAAAGCATTGACCAGATGCAGCACTTTTGCTGGCAAAGAGTCTTCTAGTGCAGGGGTTCCCAAATCTGAAATGCCATTTGGGCCACCTGGAGAATGTCTCAGTAAAAGCAACAGATTCCTCAGCTTGACCTTGTAGTGTGGCCCAGTCATCTGCATGCTCCAAAGCTGACCAGGTGATTTCAATAGTCAGGCTGGAGTGTGGGATAGGAAGCTATATCCTGTTTTTTTGAAGGGCAGTGATAGTTTTCCCAGGGCTAATTTTCTGAAGTCTCAAGATAAATTTTTATTTGAGGAAAACAAAGACATTATAGTACTACTTTTCTCAAAAGATATGTAAGAAAAAGGAACTTTTTTTCCTCCCCTGAAACTTACTTTTTTTTTGGGAGTGGGTAGAGTTGTTAAGAAATTATGTAGACCTCTGTTATAGAATCTAAAAGTGTCAGAGTCCTAGAAACAAAGAGTGAATGGTGGCTACTGAGAGCTGGGAGTGAGGGAAAAAGGGAGAAGTTAGTCAAGAGTACAAACTTCCAGTGATAAGATGAGAAAGCTCTGGGGATCAAATGTATAGCATGGTGGCTATAGTTATTAATGTGTACTTGAATTTTGATAAAAGAGTAGATTCTAAATGTTCTTACCACACACACACAAAGGGTAACTATATGAGGTGAAGGGTGTGTTAATAAGCTTGATAATGTATACCTGTATCAAATTATTCTGTTGTACACCTTAAATATATACAATTTTTGTCAATCATACCTCCAGTAAAGGTGGAAAAAAACATTTTAAAAAACTAAGCTAAGGGGTGCCTGGGTGGCTCAATGGGTTAAAGCCTCTGCCTTCGGCTCAGGTCATGATCCCAGGGTCCTGGGATCAAGCCCCGCATCGGGCTCTCTGGTCAGCGGGGAGCCTGCTTCCTCTTCTCTCTCTCTCTCTGCCTACTTGTGATCTCTGTCTGTCAAATAAATAAATAAAATCTTAAAAAAAAAAAAACTAAACTAAAAAAAAAAAAAGAAATTAGGTAGTTCATGTCTGCTTATGACGAGTTTTGGTTATAAACCTTTAAAACCGAATTTCTCCATTTAACCAGAAGAGAAAATCATTTATTTTGCATGATTACAATCCTTAATTCCTTTATTTTGTCATCTGGGCATCTTAGGGGATACTGTGGAAATGCCTTTAAAAAACATTATGCTTATCATTTTATAAGGCTTATTTGCAGTTTATTTTATACTGGAAGTTAAAAGCTCCCTCTAAGCCAGTAAATTATCAGCTGTGACAGTTGACTGCAAAAAAGAGAATTCCTGAAAAAGGAAGGAAAATATGAAACCTTCCTGGGAAATGTTGGTCTGAAAACAAGTTCTAAAAACTCAAGAATTTGGGGGCACCTGGGTAGCTCAGTGGGTTAAGGCCTCTGTCTTCCGCTCAGGTCATGGTCCCAGGGTCCTGGAATCGGAGCCCCGCATCGGGCTCTCTGCTCAGCGGGGAGCCTGCTTCCCCCTCTCTCTGCTGCCTCTGCCTACTTGTGATCTCGGTCTGTCAAATAAATGAAATCTTAAAAAAAAAAAAAAAGAAAAAAAACCTCAAGAATATCCCTAGGGATGATGGGTTGACGATGGGTTGAATTTTGTCAAAAGATTGGCTGCCTTGACTTAAAAAAAAAAAAAAAATCAACTGCTGAAGTTTTAGCTAAAGCCACAGAGAACTGTTAGGAATCAACTAGATGGCAGCTCACCTGTCCTGATAAAGCTGTAATATTAAAACACACGTGAGTGGGAGCACACAAAAAAGCAATAGTTCTTCAATATGCCTGTTTCTTCTTGGAGCACTTTTTAAAGGAGCCAATATATACAGGGCCACAGCCTTGGTTTAATGCATCTTTCAATGATGTTTTAGACCAAGAATAAATTCCTAAAAGCCGAGAATAAAAGCTAGAAATGGATGTTGGTTATGAAATCAAGTTGAGTTTTAGTTATTCAGCAAATGCTTCTCTACTGGCAAGTTACTATGGTCCACACCAACAGGTGTGAAACAATGTATTTGCTATTATGACTGATGCAATATCCTTTCTTGGTCCTTTGAAATTTATTTTTATTCATTTAGTTGACAGATTTGAGTACCCAGTATATGCTAGGTGGTAGGGATACAGGAAGAGATAGTTTTTTGCTCTCAGAAGCCTTTTGGTTTAGATAAACCAATGGCTAAGTCTGGCCCGTCTTCTGTTTTGTGAATAAAGTTTTATTGGGAGACAGCCACAATTCATTTGTGTACATATGGGTCAGGGCTGCTTTCACAGTTACAGCGACCGAGTGAGCAGTAGTTACAGACTGGGTGGCTTTTGCCTAAACTGCTTTCTGACCCTTCACAGAAAAAGATTGCTCACCCTGGCCTGGATTCGTTCTAAAGCAGGAAATCTAGGATAGAGAAGGTAAAGACACAAAAAGATCAATCCCATATGCTAAAAAACAAAACAAAACACAATGCCATACATACAGTAGATACCGAAAAATCTTTTAACCGGATAGAAAATATCTTTTGTTGGCTAGCTCGAACTCAAACTGTTTTAACACCACATTAACAAACCCAAGACCACGCACGCACTGGATCCTCACATGACCGATCATCCTCTCTCTAGTTATTACAATCTAGTCTGTGAACACAGACTTAAAATATCAATGACTGCAGACTATGGTGCAAAATCATGGTGTTGGTTAGAAGGGTGACAGGTTGAAAAACATGTGATTTAATCAATGCAAATTTTTTAACATGGAAAAATAACTTAAAATGTAGCCCTTTTGATGCTGGGCTCATAGTGCCTTTGTGGGTTAAGCTGAGAAAGAAGTCTTGGGGAGGAGTAATGACATGGCAAAGAGGTGCCCACCCCGTTAGTCTTTCTGCTCAGTGGGAGTGGCTGATGTCACAGCGGGATCATTATCCACCTGGAAGATGTTTTAGTTGAAAAAAAGCCAAGGTCTCATCTTATCAGACAAAATTAATGGACAGGGCCATGTTGCCACTGCTGTGTCACTAACCTCCTAGTTTAAATATTTCCACTATGGCCCCTGAGTGAGAAAATGAACAACTCTTAATTTCATTGAGTCATCAAAGAATGCAAGATCTCATTTTTAAAAAAATTAAATTAGTTTTATTTGTTTGTAATTTGATTTATGATGTCAAACTTGTTGAAACATGAAGTTGTCTGGTTTTCAATAAATAGGGATGACCAATTCAAGCAAATGACTTCACTGGATCCAGGAAAAATCAAGTCAAAATCTCAGTAAAAGGTCTAGAGAAGAGAAATACCATCTTAGTAGAGTAAATTCACTTAAAATTATGAAGCTTTGTGAATTAGGCAAACTATCTGGTTTCAGGACTTTGGCCTTCCATCTGGGTATTATGAGCTCATTGCTATTTCACTGTAAGTTAGCTTCCTGCCTTTGCTTTGTCTTGAAAAAAAAAAAAAGTTTTAACATAATCAAACATCCCGATTGACGAAATATATAGCTCTCTTCATTTTCTTCTACTTAAAAAAGGAACTATGATTTTAGGAACTTGGATTTTTTTCGTGGAATAAAATCTCCATAATGAAATGGTGAACTAATGGTTAAATTAGTAGGTAGTTGAGAAGTACAAATATGTCTAAAAATACTAAGAGGGTTTCCCCCCCTTTTCTTCTTATAAACTTATTCTTATTGGTAGTTCTTTTGAGTTCTTTTTTTTTTTTTTAAGATATTATTTATTTATTTGACAGACAGAGATCACAAGTAGGCAGAGAGGCAGGCAGAGAGAGGAGGAAGCAGGCTCCCTGCTGAGCAGAGAGCCTGATGCCATGTGGGGCTCAATCCCAGGACCCTGGGATCATGACCTGAGCCAAGGCAGAGGCTTTAACCCGCTGAGCCACCCAGGCATCCCTTCTTTTGAGTTCTTATGTCCTTCAGATCTCTGTCTAATATGGTTGGGTTGGCAGCTAGAGTTGCCCCAACTTTCCATCTCTCCTGGGAAAAGGGGAAGGACATTTGTTCTGTTACTCTTTTCCTTCTTTTATAAAGTCTGGGTTATTATAATACCTAACTAGGTTTCTCATGAGGATGAACAACACAGTGCATGTAAAACACTTACCAAATTCCCTGGCATATAGTAAGTGTTAAATAAATATTAATTATTAGTATTCAAAGTCCAAAATTAAGCATGACAAACATTTCCTTACCCAAGCAGTGATTGTGAATTGGAGGGCATGTGCCCTTTGCCAGAAATCAGAGTTTGTGAGTTTAAATTTCAATATAGGATTCTAAATGTTTAATTCAGGGGAATCCAGCCTATTTTTCTTTCCCTTTTTTCCCCTTCTGGTATAAATTTTATTTTAATTAAAATTCAATTAATTTACATATAGTGTATTATTAGTTTCAGAGGTAGAGTTCAGTGACTCACCAGTTTTATACAAGGCCCAGTGTTCATTACATCATGTGCCCTCCTTAATGCCCACCACCCAGTTACCCCATTTTCCCACCCACCACCCCTCCACCAATCCTCTGTTTCCTATAGTTAAGAGTCTCTTATGGTTTGCCTCCCTCTCTGATTTCATCTTATTTTATTTTTCCCTCTCTTCCCCTATGATCCTTTGTTTCTTAAATTCCACACATGAGTGAAATCATATAATTGGCTTTCTCTGATTGACTTATTTCACTTCACTTAATACCCTTTACTTCCATCCACCTCCCTGCAAATGGTAAGATTTCATTTTTGAGGGTTGAGTAATATTCCATTGTCTGTGTATTATGTGTGTGTGTTTGTGTGCACACACCACATCTTCTTTATCCATTCATCTGTTGATGGACATCTGGGCTCCTTCCATAGTTTGGTTATTGTGGACATTGTTGCTATAAGCACAGAAGGGTGCAGTGTCCCTTGGGATCACTATTTGTATCCTTTGGGTAAATACCTAGTAGTACAATTGCTTTCAGTTTTAGTTTTTTGAGAAGCCTCCATACTGTTTTCCAGAGTCAGCCTATTTTTCTGAGCTGGAATAATTTCTTCTGAAGTTTCAGATCCTTTCGGTGTGGGTGAGATATGCTTTGTCTTGAGCATATCTGTCTGAGCAGAGAGGAAGTAGAGAGGCCTTATCTTCTTAGGAAAAGAGATGGTGGTTTAGAAGTTCTAACCATTCAAGAAAGTTTTTGCATTATGTCTAGGACACAAGTAACACACGTGATGATAAAGACCGGGTGAGGCTAGGGATGGCTATTACAATGAGTATGTATATTGTGAATCAGAATGGATATATTATAAAGGGGATATGACACAGTCTGGGAAGGTAGTTGTTCACCTACTGTAACTTGATTTGTTGACAGTGGAGTGGTTGGATGAGTGGTAACCACCAGGGAGCTCTTTAGAAAAGAGGTTGTATGGTTGAGGATATCAGGAAGGCTACCTCGCTGTGTGCTTTAGGTAAGTTATCTCAGTGAGCATCACACAACTGTACGGGGGGTGGGGGTTAGTTCACAGATGATTAAGTAGAGGTTGCGAGAGGTTAAGCAGTTCTCTTGAGACCTCATTACAAGTAAATGGCAGGACTGCGATGAAAATTCAGTTCTCAGACTCTACAGTTCATGTCCTTGTTATTTTATTTTTTAATTCTAAAATACCACCTACCTTTAAAACAGGATGTGCAGACAAAAAGAAACAAACACACAGAGAGAAAATTCATAGGCTAAATACCTGGTATTTGGGGATTGAGAAGGAGCCTCAAAGAAAAACCCTAAAGCTGAGGGCACAAGAAGCTTAAAGGGGAGACAGAGCCATATTAACCAAAATTGGGATTTGTGAATGGGAAGCAGCCAGAGCCACTGTGCTTTTCATCCTTCTTCTTACTGCATTGGACTGCCTCTCACTTATGGTGACGTGATGGGAGATACCGTGATGTCCTGGAAAAAGCCCAGACTTCAATGCTGGATAAACTCTGGCTGGAATCTCGGCTACGCAGTTGCTGGCTCTGTGATGGTAGGCAAATCACTTAACCTCTCTTAATCTGTTGAATGGGGATAATCTCACGTATAATTGAAAAGAAAAACTGCAAACAACTGAGTATAATTATAACAGTAATGATTTGTAATCTCCAAAACCCCCTGCTTTATCACAATGAAACTAATCCTTCCTTATCCCTGATTGTTCTTAGGTCCTAGGAAATAGACTATGAAGTGGAAATTTGCATGTAGGAGATTTGTTTGGAAGTGACCTCAGGAACATCACCTGTAAGAAAGGAAAGAGGGAAACCAGAGGGGGCAGTGAGACAAGTTGATCTGTGATACATTCTTGCAACATTTCTCCATTGATTCCCTTCCTTATTTAAAAGCTGAGATGACACTTCAGAAGTGCCCTGAATTGAGCCTCTGTACCTTTGTCCTCCAGTCATTGAATGCACCTGCCTCCAAGGACAGGGCACGACTTTGGGCAGACACCTATCTTTAGCTAGAGGCCATTCTTCGAAAGGGACTCAGCTGTGAGCTGTCAGCTGGCAGCATCCTTGGCAGCCAGGAGAAGTGCCTCTGCCAACCTTCTTCACTGCTTCCTTCTCCTACCTCAGCCCTTCTGTGTAAGGGATGGAGCATTCAGAATGACTGAGTAATCTTTTGTGAGCCTAGCACATGGTACGCATGTCACATATATCATCCTGTTTAACCCCCAGACAGTTCTCAGAAGTAGGAGGAAACGAAAGTTTATAGAGTAACTTAGCCAGAGGGGCAAGAGCTAGAGCCAGGTTTTCAATGCAAAGCAGTTCATGGTCAAAGGCCATGTTTCTCCTATAACATGGCTACTTCTTCTTTGCCCATCACCCCCCAATTTACCCAAGGTTTCCAATATTACTACTTCTGGTACTCCTTCTGCAGATATCTCAAAAATATGTCTTACCACATAGCTTTTTGGAAATGTATGTATTTTATTTAAAAATACCTGCATCTTTCTTTTCAATATACTGTATTTCATTTGCAGGGAGTTTTACAGTTTAAAAGCTGGTGATCATCAAGGATCTATAAATATCAAGGTGAAGACAAAATAATTTTGTTATGTTCATCAGGAGCTCGTTAATTTAATTTTGAATCTTTTCATCGAAAATCCTTGGAATATGATAAAAATACATTTTTAGATTGGGATTAGTTTCTTAGACCTGGCACGAGTCACTAAATTCTGTCCTCCCTCATTTTCGGTAAGGACCTGGGAAAGCGGTAATGTAACCAAAGAAATTTATTAGACTATAGTCAATTGGAGAGTTTATTATTTTTAATGTTTAATTTTTTAAAGTTTATTATTTTTTAAAATGAGGATATTAAAGTGATGTCAACTTAGTCACAGATAAAAGGTGATTCTCTCTTCTTAATATCGTCTCCCTCTGAATTCTTACAGTAGTTTCTAGCCTAAAACAGATCATAGTTGGTTTTTTTCCTTTAAAAAGAAGTGCCAAAAGGGGCATGTTTCTTGGTCCAATTTATGCCCTCCAGCACTACTGACAGTTCAATGAATTTTAAACCAATTTCTGGTTCTTTTCTTACTTTCACTGAAATATTTAAGGTATCTTTGAAAAGCTCTTGTGTGTTAGCCCTATAAACTATCTGTAAAATGTATTGCTGTGAATCCAATTTTCATATCAGTGCCTCCCCCCACCCCCTCCCCATGAAAAGTAATGTAATTCTCTAGTATTCTTGACTACTAAATCTCCAAGTCCCAGTTCTACACCTGGCTACCACCTCGACAAATCCTGCCTATTACAGAGACACCTCCATAGAATGTTGAGAAGATCTTACTGTTTCTTTGCCTTCATGGAAGAAGCTGTTTTCTTGTTTTGTACATTTCCTCACAAAGAATGGATTTAAGAAACAAAGCCTATCTTTTCAAAGTCAAGGTCATGGTGCTCAGTGGACAAATGTGACAAAAACCTTAGGCAAAGTCTACAGCCATACGCTGCTTTTCCTATCATCTAGGACAATGACAGCACTGAGGATTGGTTTCTGATCGGTATGTGATTTTCTTTGTTAGGTGGTTCACTCATTCCTCACACTTGGAGTAGTCTCCTGTTCAGTCCTTCCTAAAGGTTCTTTTCTGCTAGAGCCCCTTAAAAACTTAGTTCATACAGACTGGCCGCCCAGCAGTGTAGCAATATAACTTCTGCAAGGCTCTCTTTGTTTTTCTGATGCCATTTCTCTTTTTTTTTATGTAATTTAAAACCAATAGTATTGTTTCAGTACCTTACTGGTTAAGCATTTTCCATCAGTTCCTCAAAAAAAGAGAGTTTTTGAGTTTGACCACCCTGATTAGTCAAAATGTTGAAGCACAAAATGATTTAAAGTTTGTATGCTTTAAAGATCAAGTAATTAAAAAATACCCTTTGTTCTTAGTTTTATGTGTAGGAAAATGTTGAGGTTAATTCGCTGACCATGTGGGATAATTTGACTCTCAATCAGTAAATTTAAAAGATCTTTCATAACATAAAAAAGATCCAGCCCTGCCAAGGACAAATGACTGGCACTGAAATTCCTTTGTTAGCTTAAGTCATTGACATGTAAAACAAAAGAAAATTCTTTGGCAGAAAACACAGGAACGTCCAGATGGTTTCTATCTATTTTCTCATTGATTGTATAATTAAAATCCCCTTTAATCATCAGAAAAATTGAGATAGAATGTTTGTAATAGAACAGTACTGTGTTTTGAAGAAATCCTTCTTCTGTGGTAGGTTCACTAGTGATGAAGTACTGGCAGCAACTATTTTGTGAATTTGCCCTATGGAGAAAAAATATCCAGATAGTTCATGAGGGGATAGGATTGCTTATGTGTAGCATTGTTGGTTGTACCAAGTAAGGTCTAACACTGATCCACCAACATGAATATGAAGTAATGGCGATCACCTGCCTTTTAAGTGATATTTCCCTTTACCTGCAATAGAATTCACCACTTTGATGAATTAAGAGGTGGACTAGTTCACTGTGAGGTTGACTACTAAGGAAAGCACCAATAGTCCAGTTAGTAAACTACTTATAATGCATGTCATCAGCAGTTATGGGATGTAACTTGTTTACCCTAGGAGACCCTGACCGAATTTTGCTAAACTATATTCTGTGAAATCAGGTACCTATTGATCTACCTAAATGATACTGGTCAGCAGAACTACATTCCCACATGTTCCTTCCTTCTACATTCCATCTACTGATCACTTGATTGTATGTTATTACTCTCTACCTATAGAATGTACATGGATATGCATGGTTTATACTTGATCTCGGCCAAAAGGCCAAGAAGTGATTATACCCATGGTTTTAGTTGATGGATGACTTCATCTGTTTAGGTTGAGTGACTATTTAGAACTTTATGGTGACCTTACACAACATTCTATCTACATGCTTATATCCATGTCTGTAGCACCTACATCTAAGTCTATTTTCTTGGCTCATAAATGGTGTCAGTAATGGTTTTAAAATGGAAAACAAACAAAAATGAAAAATTCTAGTGATTGGCCAGCAATTACTGTGGATGTTTTTTTGTTTTGTTGTTTTGTTTTGTTTTACTTGAGGGTTATTTTCAAGGACTTGACTTTGGTCTAAGTAATGAGACAATATTGTCATGTTTTTCAGGATGCTGATGAGACAAAATACAGGAACATAAGATCTCTTTTCCAGCAGTTCGGGGAAAAGGTTACAGAGTAAAGTAATGGCGAACCCAGTACTACAGAGAAAGCAGTACTATTGTTCTAGCTGCTGAGTTCAAAGAGAAAGGGTCTGGAAGAATACAGTGAGGGTTTAGTTTTCTGTGTTTCCTTGTAAGGCTGTCTGATTCCTGATGGGTAATGACTCACAACCAAGAAGCCTAAAGGCACAGGAGGGTAGAGCAGGAAGCAAAGGTTCCAAATAACTGTGATGTTTACTAGGTACTTACTATAAAACAGGGATTTATAAGTGCTAAGGACTTCACATAGATTATCCCGTTTAACATCCCTAACCCCATTCCATGCATGAGGCTGGCAGAGGTTTAGGGAAGTTAGGAGATTTGAAGGATCAGTGAATTCAAATCTGGATATTTTGACTTGAGAGGCAACCTTTTCTGGGCTATTGCTTTGTTCTCTTGAAGTCTAAACACTACCCTCATTTCATAATGAAGCAAAGGTGTTCATCACCATTTTAATGAGGACCTTGAGAGATCCATTATCAAGGTCAGGGAACATTCTTGCAGCAAACATTACTGGAAGGGAAACTGACATCTGCAGCAGTCTGCTGTTCCTTTCCTCTCCCTGCACTTTGGTTGTTCAAAAAGGAGTGATGGTTGTAGGAAAGATTGGAAAGGGGGTGGGTGGTACTCAGGGTTTGACCTGTCTTGATTCTGCTCAACAGTTGCAAGAATGTTTCCATACCTGCTCTGTATTTCCAAAACAAAGTTTGTTTTTGTGTAGTTTTTTTTAAAAAAATATTTTATTCATTTGAGAGAGAGCGAGAGAGAGAGACGGACAGAGCACTAGTAGGAGAGGCAGAAGCATAGGGAGAGGAAGAGGCAGACTCTCCGCTGAGCAGGGAGCTTGATGTGGGACTTGATCCCAGGACCCTGAGATCATGACCTGATCCAAAAGCAGATGCTTAACCGACTGTGCCACACAGGCACCCCTCTGTGTATGTTTTGCATGGCTTTGGTTGGCATGTGACTGTATTTTTAGTTGACTGATGACTTCGAGCCCTGTGGTGACACTGCAGTATGACCTATTATTTATGGCTTTGCTTTATTTAATTTTACAGTAATCCAAGGAGGCAGTTTTTATTTTTCTATATCATGAATTTGAAGTCACACATTCTGGCCCCCTCCTGCCCATATTCTACTACTGCTAGGTCAGGATGTCTCTTGCAATTGATGGTGTGTGTGTATCTAGTTTAATTGGCAGTACTATTTTTTTTCTTAGCGGCACAAAAACTATTAGTGCAGCTTTAAACGGTGATGGTATTTTGGATGTAATGGGATACAGAATCTCTGGTTTATGGAGGCAACTATGGAGGTTAAATGATTTCTTCTTTGCCCCCAGCTGGGGATTGGCAGTGACGTGTGATGGCTAATTGTTGAGAGAATCCGTTTCTCTTTCATCCCGTGCAGAGCTGGTCTACATTTTCCAACCACCCTTGCTGTTACGTGCGGCATGAGACACAGCGATGGACACGTAACTGGAACTGTAGAAACCACGTGTTTTTCTCCACTTTCTCTTTTCCCAGCGACTAGCTGGATGTTCATGGCCACAGTGACCCTGGGAGCCACCTGCTGAAGGTGGCTGAACTTTTACCGATTTGATTCATGCAGGACTATGTGGAGCAGAGCTGTTTCTCTTCCCCACTTTCTCTAATCTACTGATTGACTTTCCATGTAGGAGAGATCAATGTATATTGTGTTAAACCATAGAAATTTTGGGGTTCATCTGTTTCAAATGGATTCTCTTACCTTAGCAAATGCATCAGTAGAACTAGAATTCAGACCTTGTCATTCAAATTCCAAAACCTGTCTTCTTAACTAGCAATTTTTTTTTTAAGATTTTATTTATTTATTTGACAGACAGAGATCATAAGTAGGCAGAGAGGCAGGCAGAGAGAGAGAAAGAGAGGGAAGCAAGCTCCCTGCTGAGCAGAGAGCCCTATACACGACTCAATCCTAGGCCCCTGAGGTCATGACCTGAGCCAAAGGCAGGGGCTTAACACACTGAGATACCCTGGCACCCTTAATTAGCATTTCTTAAAGTTAACAGGTAGTATATTGAATAAAGGTTTTCATGGTGAGAGAAGTTTGGGAAATACTTATTTGAGTAAGTTTTGTGATGTAAGACTTCTTGGAGCCATGTGGGTATGGATTGTGAATCTCTAAAAAGTGTCATATGCAGTTTTGATAGCTCTCTATGACACTGACACTGTACAATTCTAACAACATTGAATCATGCCTCTATAAAATGTGTTACTTGTACAGGGCTGTATTCTTTCTGAAGGCTGGTGTAATTTCAAATTACACTTATAAAGAAATAATTTTTAATGATTTTCTGGTGGCATATTTTCCAGTCTAGTCAGTGAATTTTGTATCCATTCAAAGGACTTAATTTCCATACACCTTGTTTTGTATGTTATTAAATGATAATTTTTATTACAACTCTTTTGAGGTCGGGGTCTGAGGTTTTGTTGTTCCCCACCGTATTCACAGCTCCTTGGCACAGGACCTAGTGCACAGTAGGCACTCAGAAAATGTGTGCTAATGTAGTTAAAGAGGGAGCATGGTATAGAGCAACAAATGTTGAATTAGGTGTTGAAAAGTATCCTTAGTGTGGGATCTGTGAGCCTTAATGTCCTCATTTATAAAATAAGGATAATAATATTACTCCAATGACTTGAAAGGATTCTGTGATGATCAAATAGAATAATCTAAGTATGAGCACTTTGTAAAACTGTAATGCAACATCTTAGTATTACTATTAGAATTAAATACTTAGTGTTTGGTAGACTTTATTTAAAGCATGTATTTTTAGGCTTTGGTACAGACTTTATACCTGTAGTTAATAAAATGGAATCATATGTCTCTTCCTTATGGAACATGAGGGAAGTTGAAAAAATCAGTAAAACTTATGTGTGCATCTTTGCTTGGCAACTAGGGCCATTCCTGTTTTTTGGGTGTCCCAGAGAGTCACGTGGAAATGCATTCAGCAAGGGTTTGAAAGAAGGCTATAAAGAACTCCAGAAGAGCCAAAAAAAAAAAAAAAAAAAAAAAAAAGAAAAAGAAAAAGAAAAAAGTTAGTTAAAAACCATATAATGAATAATTTATAAATAAATTAATAATTTATAACCACATAATTTAGATTATTTATCTGGGAAAACTAATTCAAGTTTGGAAACCTTTTTTCTTCCTTTGAATTTTGCCATGTCTGTTTGTCTTAGAATGAGCAACACATTAATAATCAAAAACAGATTAGTGTTTGGGCAAGTACCCTTCACATCCTGATTTCCCTTTGCTTCTCTAGAAGAGAGGGCTCATTACTTTCATTGGCATAGACTTCTCATTTTGAAAAGTACTTGGATGCCATGTGTCCTATGGTACTGAGTATAGTCCCTGCTAATGTACTTTGTATATTTGATGTGTTGTCGAGTTTATTTGGACCCTCTCGAAGTGTTAGCAGTGAAATTATCTTAGATTGCTCTCTTTCAAACATTGATCTTTCGTCACTGCTGGATCAGATATTTTTATTGCCAAATGACAGGGCTACATGTGTGGACTGTTTTCAGGCAGCAGTATATGGTACAGCAGCAAGGGAAGGAAATAAAGCCCTTAGGTTCTGGTAATGTACCGAATAGCTTACTCTCTTTTCCAAGAAACAATTCCAGAAAAAAATGTTTTCTCTTGAGCTTAAATGAAAAGCAGATACAACAAAGGCTTTAACTGAGAAATAATAGATTCACTGGCACCAGGTACTGAAGGAATTGCACATTATTTAGACTTCTCAAAAAATTGGCTATGCTTGTTAGCTGGGGGTCCAGAAATTCTCTGGAAATTATTGTCTATGTTAACCATAAAACTACTAAACAGTTTATTATTGTCAAATTAACTTAAAATGGATAACCTTGATCTCTGAGTAATTCCCTTTAGGGAATCGCCTGTGGTAAGAATATGTTTTAGAAGTCTATTGTGAAGCGTTTCAATAAATCAATATGATTGAAGAAAATTTGATATTCCTATGGAAATTTCCATTCTTTCATTGCTTTCCTCCCCCTCCTTATTATTAAGACTAGCGATTCTTATGCTAAAGAATCTTGGGACTAACATTTTCTCAGTTTAAAGTATAGTTTATGAATACTGATGGGAAGAATGTTACTGTGGAAATTCATGTGTTTCTCTTAGTCTGCATTATCTATCTTCTTACTCTTCAAGTTTACCTTTAACTTCTGTCAAGGTAAATTAGTTCTGTTATCCAATCAACATATAGTCTATATATTTACTGTGAGGGAGATGTAGGCCCTAAATATTTGGTTAACTTAGTTTTCTGATGGGGCCTTATCAAGTTTGTTGTTGAGATTACATAGAGATTCTATAATATGGACCTTAGTTGTAGGTAAACAACCATCCCTGTTTTCACAGGAATGAGGGGTTTCCTGGGACACAGCACAACTCTCCACAGACTGGAACAGTTAGTCATCCCAGTGTGTTAATAATATATACATTAAACATTATATGAAGGATAACTAACCCAACAACCCAACATTAATTATGAAGTATATATCCCCAACAGGTCTTCATTTTTCTAGGACTTGCTTTGTCTTTGAACTTATTCTTTGAAATATTACTTACTTAATTACTGATCATTTTAACAAAGAGATCTTTGGGTGTTTCTGATTTTAGATGATATAAGGTATTTATTTTTGCATTTAGATTGACTTTATTATGTTCAAAATATAGAATTTGTTGTAACTTTCCTATACTCTTTCTTAGTTTTAATTTTGTAAGACATAAGAAATTACAGGCCAAGAACTTCATTTAAGAAACATTTCTTAATGGCTTATTTTCTAGCTGCTTATTTTTTATGCTGAGATACTTACTTTTAGAGGTCATTAAGCATATTTCTACTTCTCTATGAATTTGAGCAGAATAATCACAAAGTTCCCCATGTATTGTTTTTGCTGAAAATCAGTCAGTCAAGCTTTACATGTCTGCAAAATAAATATCTTGTCAACACTCCTTACTTCTTTTTATTTTCTTAGAGCTTTGGTTTGTAAAACAAGCCTGGTGTGTGTTGGCTTTCTCGTATAAGACGACTTTGTTCCTTTTCATGAAATGTTGTGATCCAAAGCTCCAAAGAGCTCGATTTATTCAGTATTAGGTATCTTAAGCTTTTTACTAGTGAGACATAACATAAAGGACAAAGAATACCTATTAGATTTCTGAAGAATTTTGAGTTTGAAGGAACAATCTAAGAAAAAGAGTCTCCTTTCCTTTTGTCTTTTTTCTAAGATTTTATCTATTTATTTATTCGGAAGAGAGAACGAGAAAGAGCAGGGAGAGGGAGGTGAGGAGCAGAGGGAGAAGGACAGGCAGACTCCATGCTGAGTGTGGAGCCAGATGCGGGACTGTTGATTCTACAACCCTTAGATCATGACCTGAACCAAAACCAAGAGTTGGATGCTTTAACTGACTGAGCCACCCAAGTGCCCCCAAACACTCTTCCTTCTTAAACTTTAATAAGAAGGGCATTCTTTCAGAACTGCAAAGAGTCAATTTCATTTTAGAAGAGTAAAGTGGGTCTTAATATTGGACAAGGTAACCAAAGCACATTTATTCACTCTGGTAGTAACTAATTGTTGCATTGTAGACGTACCTACATGGTGCATTTACTCCTGCTGATGGAACATAGAATGGCAAATGTGTTGAATGCCCATTTCATTTTTGAAGGAAGTGAGAGGAAATAGAAAGTCAGTTTGAGTCCACTGTCTGGGAACTTTTGGAAATGGAAGTTCTAATATTACATGGCAGGAGCTGCCAATAGGTGGCCATATTAAGTGATATAATTTGTTGTACCTGTTTTTCCTTTCCTGGTGTACTTATGGACTATTTTGCCATATTGCACATTTTCAGGGCCTCAGATGCTGTCTGTGGTCTCCTACTCCTTCTCATTCTTTACCTCCTTTTCATTCTTTAAAGTGAACAGATCCTTTTATAAAGAAGGGTGTTAAAATGCATGTCATGTGTAATATCAGGTGAATCCTGCTTTCAAGAAGAACCATTTCTTTGTAGGACTTTCATAGTATCTCTATATCTGTATTTAAAAATTATTTAGCTATTATTTGATTATATTCAAATATTTTAGTTATTTAGTATTTTTAATATTCATATTATATTTATACATTTTTTCCATTGGGAAAAGACCATTTTAATTATTTCACAAATAGCTTTTCATGACATTATATTTATAGATCTTCTAGATATACAGCTATTCCTTGAGTATGAAATATATATATATATATATACACAGATGTATGTATATATATCTTTATATCTATCTATTTATAGGTACTATACATAGATATCTATGTATAGATACGTAGATAACCTTCTATGAGGGAATAAAGCTGGATACTAACTCTTAGCAGTGTTGCATACTGTCTTTCTGTACTCAAAATAATTCAGTTGTCTATGACCCATACCTGACAGCTGCACAAGAAATGTTGTTTGTTTTTGACTTTTGAAGTCTGAATTTGTTTTTCTCTTTGAATGATAATCAGAAAATCAAGGAATGTGAATTTTTATCCCTAATGACCATCCTTAAGATTTCACTTCTAGGCACCCCCCCTTTTTTTAAACGGTTGATGTTCTTTCCTACCATCCTAAACAATGTATAGCGAGGCATCTATACCCTAAGAAATGTAAATCAGACATTCTGTTTATTCAGAATTAGAACATCTTCTGGGTTTCTCCCTACAGTGAATTATGCCTTAACCTTATGTACTAAATTATTTACTCCCACCTATCAGCAGGTTGGCAAATGGAACTGTGGAGGAACCCTTACATGGTCAATGGTTAGCTGTCCTCTGAACCATCATGAATATACAGTGTGTGGAATTAGGTATATAGTGCCGGAAGAAACTAGATGTCAGGGCTATGCAAACGTAAGATGAGGGTCTAAAAAAGCAATAAGTAAACATTGCCTGTCCTTCTGAAGACATTTTTTTTTTCAGACATACCATTTCAAGGGACAGGGTTAAGGTGAGGGTTAGGATTACAGACTCTAACACTAAAGCAAATGAACCATCTTTTATTTGTACAGCCCAAGGAAAAGGATTCTGAATCTTTCCCCCTCGTTTTATTCAAATCAATGAACTAGATAGGAGAGCCGTCTAAGAATTCCGGTTGTTCATAATTTCTAGTAGAGAGAAGATCTGAGGAATTGGACATTTGTGAAAGGAAAGCTAGCAAAGGACATGAAAGCAAAGCTTCAGGAAGTGGTCTAGATAGTGAGCTTTGTGATCCAATACGCTCTCAGTCCTTCAGGTCTTCTCAGCTTCTCTTTGAGGCTGTGGAAGAATTTGCTGTACTTCAGTCCTCCCTCCCTCCAGCTTTATATGGGGTATGAATGACAATTAAAAACTATATATATTCAGGTTGAACAACATGGTTTTTTAGAAGGTATAGAATGTGAAGATTTAATTTATATATACATTGTGAAATGGTTGCCACAATAAAATTAATGAACACACCCATTACCTCCCATAGTCTGTCTGTCTTTCTTTCTTTCTTTTTTTCTTTTTTTTTTTCTCTCATGCATGTGGCAAGAATACTTAAGATCTACTCTCTTTAACAGATGTTACGTATACCATAATCACCTATGGAATGAGAGATAATATTTGCAAAACATACATCTGACAAAATATATAAGCCACTCTTACAACTCAATAGCAACAAAACTTCCAAATAAACCAATTAAAAAATGGTCAAAGGACATGAATAGGCATTTTTCCAAAGAAGATACACAAGTGGCCTACAGGTATAGGAGAAGGTGGTCAACATCACTAATCATCAGGGAAATGCAAATCAAGCCCACAAGGAGACATCACCTCACACCTGTTAAGATGGCTGTTCTCCAAAAGAGAAGAAATAATGAGGATTGATGAGGATGTGGAGAAATGGAAACCCTGGTACCACTATTGGTGGCAATGTAAATTGTGGCAGCCGCTATGGAGACCAATATGGCAATTCCCCAAAATATTAAAAATAGAAATGCCACTTGATCCAGCATTTCTGGGTATCGATCCAAAAGAAATGAAATCGCTATTCTTTGATCATGCTGAGATCCTGCGCTAAGCTTCCGGGATTTGGCTTTTGCTGTCCTTTTGCCAGGAATGCTCTTTCCCCAAATCCCAGGCTGGGTCTGTCACTCTCTTCATTCCCGTCTCAGCTCAAATGTCTTCTCAGAGAGGCCTTCCCTCGCAGGTGCCACCGTCTGCTTAATATTTTCACTAGAGCATTAGAGACCCCAGAGACTAGCGTCTGAGTTGGCATATCCGTATTCACAAATATTTGTCTCTGCCACTGAACGTGAGTTCTAGAGGCAGCGGCTTTGTCCAGCTTACCGCCACACACCCCTCCTTGTCCACACCAGGAATGAATGATGGAATTCAGAGTAAAGCCAAAAATGTTGTAGAGCTCTTTGACTATAAGAAGGAGATACTTACTTTTCAAGTTAGAAGCACAAAGAATCTACTTCTGGCTTTAACATATATGAATAAGATCAGGTGAGAAATGCAAATTGTTATAATAGACACCTCATGGGGAGTTGTATCAGAATAAAGGCCCAACTGGGGGAAAAAAATGAATCTTAAACTCCCCAAATCTAAATCAGAAGCATACCCTGGACCTGAGGCTTCCTAGGCAGGCAGTCAACATCGTCATCAGCATCACACGAACATATGCTTATTGAACAGTGAGGTGTACTTCTCTTCTGAGGATACCTACAGGCAACAATGCCTGCAAAAGAAAATGAGCAGGAGAAACTGCCTGAAGATTACGGGGACCTCTTGGCTCCAGCCCTCTTCTCAGTCTCATTTTAGTCTCCCCAAGCATATGGCACTAATCTCTCATTACCTCTTGAAAATACTCCTCCCTCTTGATTTCTATTAAAATACTGAAGTTTCCTATTATTTGTCTCCTGAGCTATTTTATTTATTTATTTAGTCTTTATTTATTCGATGGACAGAAAGCACAAGTAGGCAGAGAGGCAGGCAGAGAGAGAGGAAGGGAAGCAGGCTCCCTGCTGAGCAGAGAGCCTGATGAGGGACTTGATCCCAGGACCTGGAGATCATGACCTGAGCGGAAGGCAGAGGCTTAACTCCCTGAGCACACGCTCCCACCTGAGCGTTTTTAAAAACTAGCTCCTCTTCCTCTGTTTTCCCGGTAAAAATTGATGTTCGCTAGAATTCTACCCTTTGTCCTCTTCTCATTCAGTGTCTACTTAGGGGAGGAGACTCAATGGTGCTGCTGCTGATTCCTTAACATAATGCTTGTGACATTTCTTTCTTTCAATTCCCAGGCCCAAATTTCCTGCAGTTACAAGATAATCTTTGTATTGATTTTCCTTTAGGCACCTCAAAATTCGTACGTTTCAAACCCAATCTGTTATATATCATTTTTTTCCCTCCTGCTTTTCTCATTTTAGGTTCTAGTCATCTAAGGAGCTGTCTTCTTGTCCCATATCTTGCCAGCTATCGTCTTGTTATTCTCCTCCTCCCTTTTTTCTGGGTCACTGCTCAGTTAAGACTTTCATCATTTCCTACATCGGGTAGTGCAGTAACTAGCATGTCTTCTCTCCTCATGTCTCTGGTGTCACCAATTCGTTTCCTTCTGTAAACTTTCTCCATTTATTCCCCTAGAAATAATGTCCAGTTTCTTTAGGAAGGCATAGAACTACTCCAAAAATCTGGCCCCAGAATATCTTTCTAGCCTCATTTGTCGCTACACTCTCCATACAGCCAGCCCATTAGAGGATCCGGATCCTTTGAACACTCCTTGAGCTTATTTCCTCTGTGCCTTTAATTATGCCCTTCTCTTGGTCTGTGTCCCTTTCCTTGATTTTTCACAAAGAAATCCCATTCACTGTTTGAGACCCCACTTAAAAATCTACGGTGAAGCTTCTCTCTTCCTTTGAGAGCCCATGACTCTTTCTCCATTGATTTCATTCTTTCTCCCTTTCTGGACTATAAACCCATGAAGATCAGCTGCCTTACTTGTCTCTCATTATAGCCCTCATTAGCATGTAGTGTAGTGTCTTGACTATAGAAGACACTCAATAAATATTTCTTAAATAACATATGTTGTATGTTTTAGGTTGAGAGTAAAGAGCTCATTCTAAGTGATAGATGATAAACAATGGAAGATTCACCCTTCTTGAGTTTGCAGGATGTTATTTATAAGCTCTTCATGTTTAGCAAGGTGGTTAAGATCTGGACTATGGAATTTAGCAGATACAGGTTAGGGTACTAGTTATGAAGGATAGACAAGTTACTAACTTCATCTAAGCCTCAACTTATTTACATATAAATTGAGCATAATATTCCTTATCTACTGTAAGATGGTTGTGAAGATTGATGAAATATGAATGAAAGTGCTTAGCACAGTATCTTGTGCATAGTAGGTTTTAATTAAAGCTATTTATGTTTGTTGTTATTCCAAGCCTCTAAGTAGTCATGTCCAGTCCTAAGATCTCTTCATATTAAATATTAGCTGGAGAGCAAGCTTTCCATGTAACTCCTTTCTGTGTTTGAAAATAGATTAGATACATCTCATGATATAAAGTCCTTGGTTATATAATTCCTCAGTATGCCTATTGTCACTCTTGCCTTTTGTCTTCAGTCTTTTGAAGAAGCAAGACGATAAGTATAAACATTAATTGTGACACAAACAATACTTGTTAATGTTATGAAAATAAAACAAGTGTAACCTGATGTGGATTACAAAGATAACCCACAAAAGTCACAAATGTTGTCCTCTTCACTTTCATTTTGAACAACCATTTGAAGCTAAATTAATTTAGATTGCTGAAATATAATCTTGGCTACAGTTTCTGGCATCTTAAAGCCAAAAGTAAAATCACAGTTTAATTGGCTTCCCTGACTTTGGCAATGGATAGTATGATAGATTTACTTAGGAAATTCTGACATTTTCAAAAGAATCCTGATTTGTTTTTTAGCAGTCTCTTAAAGAAAAAATTTAAACTTGGGAAAGAGCAAGAGAGATAGAGAGGGAGGGAGGGAAGAATGAGAGAAGTATATATTTTGGCTTAGGACAAGTATAATTTTTGGATAAGAATTTGGACTGAGGTGATGTTTGTGAGACGATTTAAGCTTCATGAAAGAAAACTGGCATTATAAGCATAGTGTTATTATCTGCGTATGTGTTTATGTGGCATCTATCAATATGCTGTAAAAAAAATTAGGAAGAGATATTAAATGGATGTTATTGAACAGGAAGGGTAATCAGATGAACATGCTGAGAGCACTGCATCCTGGAGGTTCTAAGGAACTCTCAGTTTTCTAGCCAAGTCCTCCCTTCTGCCCAGGAGTATACCTAAGGTCTGTGAGGGTATTGCTGATTTGGTTTATTTAAAGGTTTCCCACAGGTAAAACCCGTTGGTTGATTTCAGTGTATAATAGTCTTTGCAGGGAAAATTGCTTCCACCTCATGAAAATTCGAGCCCTCTTAGTCATCATCTGTGCATAGCTGCTATTTTTGTACCTCTCTCTTCGGAACACCCCTGTGTTCTTTGTGGACACATTTAACAATTGCTGTTAAAAAGTAATTAGACTTAAAAAAAAAGTAATTAGACTTATTGTGGTGATCATTTCACAATATACACAAATATTGAATCATTGTGTGGTATACCCAAAACTAATATAATGTGTCCATCATATCTCAATAAAAAGTAACATACACAAATGCAAATATTTAAAAGAGTATGGAGATGCACACATGGGAAAGGAAAGTGTTTCCTTTCCTCATCCTCATCGGACCCTGCAGAGAAAGCTTTTTGGTCTTAAGACCCTTTAGGTTCTTAAAAGTTTTTGAAGAACCCAAAGAGTATTTGTTAACCTCTTAATATTCATTGTATTAGAAACTTAAACTAAGAAAATTATGAAATATTTGTAGTTCATTTAAAAACAATAATAAACCCATCGCATATTCACATTTAAGAATGCCATTTACCAGCAGATGTGTCCACAGAACCTAGCAGTTGCCTACAACATGGTAATTATTCAGTAATTCTTGACAATAAATATTTGCCCTAAAAACTTTTATTCTAAGGCCCAAGAAGATAATCAAATACAGATTTGCCCAAGAAGAGTATATTTCAAATGACTGTCAGGCTGGAATATGTCTTCCCACATCTTGATTTTTCCTTCAACTCATTGCTGTAACTCCTCCGGTCTCTCTCCAGAACCTCATGTTATTCTCACCCGGTTAAGCGAATAGCAGCCTTCAAAACAATAATATGAACACTGATTGCGAAAAGCTGATATTCTTTCATTCAGCAAATAGGCATCATGTTCCTCAGACATGAGGCATGGTGCTAAACACTGGAGGTACACAAATGGACAAAACCAACACTACTATTCCACTCCTCCTGTCCTAGTGGAATGAAACCAATGAATAAATACCCAAAATGTTAAAAAATAAATTAAAATGCCACTTAATTACAAATGTTGAAAGAGATTTTCTGTGGTAGTGAGAATAGTGGTTTTGTTCTATGTTTTTTGTAACTCTCTTTAATGTCTGGATTAGCACATGACAGGAGGATTCTCATCTCTCATTCTGTGTTCAAACCATTGCACTATTATCCATCATGTAGCTTCTAGAAAACTTCACTGTACAGTGATGACAAAGGGAAACTGAAAAGGGCCAGTAATATTTTGGTGTTATTACGAAAGGAGTTTTGACCTTGTAGCTCCCCTAAAAGTGTGGGTTCATGGGGGTCCTAGGATGTATTTGGAGCATCGCTGCCTCAGACTAAATAATTTGGGGCCATTTCCAGGTTTGTATTTTCTGATGATCACAATGGTAGTGTAAATTATTGTGCTTATACCTCTTGTTTACTTTATACCTAACTTTCTATCTAACTTCTCCCTACTGTGTAGGCTGTTTCCTAACAAATTTTGGACATTCCTCTTTCCTTCTAGCTACCTGAGTGAACACTTTGGTGGGCTTCTGTGTCCTCACCTCCATCTCTTCTTCTACCTTCTCCTTTCAAAACCTGCCAACTCTACCAGCCTTTACACAATCAAGTTTTCCAGTATTTGGATTCTTTGCCATTGCTATAAATAGAGATTCCGTGCTGTAAATGAAGACTTTCCATTTCTGTAAATTGGATTTAAAATGGAAAATAAAATGTGATAACTGTGTAAATATTTCTATGTGTAAAATTCCTTAGAAAAAGAAATAGAATCTTACATCTCTAAATCTATAATGTTTAGAAGACGATGTTCCAGCATAAAAGTCAAATAAGTTCTTTTCTCACATGCTTATTGCCCCAAACAATGACATTGCAATATGCTTCTTATTTGGGCCATATATTTCTTGTACAGTTTTTAAAATTCTTCTTTGAGTTTTTAATTACCTCTTGTGGGTTTTTTTTTTTCCTCCAGAAAGAACTTGTGAACCTTAAAAAAAATAAAAAACAAAAGATTTTGTTCCTAAGATAATTCCATTTCTTAATTATGCTACGTGCCGGGTGAACCAGTTTGTGTCCTAGGCATGCTGCAGAGACATAATTTTGGGTTCTCTTGGATTTTATTCTTTCTTTTTGTTATTTCCTTTTTAATTTAGCTATAGTGCATCTTCAAGTAACTTTTTTTTTTTTAACCTAAAGGGAGATAAACACACTGATTATCTGTATGCACAAAAATATCTAGGGACGCCTGAGTGGCTCAGTGGTTTAAAACCTCTGCCTTCGGCTCAGGTCATGATCTCAGGGTCTTGGGATTGAGCCCCGCATCGGGCTCTCTGCTCAGCAGGGAGTCTGCTTCTTCCCCCTCTCTCTGCCTGCCTCTCTGCCTACTTGTGATCCCTGTCAAATAAATAAATAAAATCTTTTAAAAACACATTTATAATTTCTTCACTTGATTGAAAATTTGGCTAGGTGCAGAATTCTGAGTTGAAATAATTTCTTGTGCTATCTATGAAGACATTGTTTCATTAGTTTCCAATATTCAGTGTGGCTGATGAGAAATGTGACACTGGTCAGATTTTTCTTTCTTGTGGATAACTTCTTTGTTCCTGTGAATACTTTATGGTAGTTTTGTCTTCCATTCTTAAGTTTTGTGAGTATATGCTCAAGTTGTGATTTTGTTTATCTTGCTTTAACACTTTAATGTGAAGACTTCTCTTTTCACTTCTGGTAAATATTATTCTGTTTTGGGGTCCCTGGGTGGCTCAGTCAGTCAAGCATCTGCCTTCAGCTCACATCATGATCCGGAGTCCTGGGATGGAGTCTCAAGTGGGGTTCCCTGCTCAGTAGGGAGTCTGCTTCTTCCTCTCCCTCTGCTCCCTGCCTCCCACCATTCTTGCTCACTCTTTTGCTCTGTCTCTTTCATTCCCTTTATCAAATAAATAAAATTTTAAAAATATATTATTCTGTTCTTCTTCTGATTATTGTTATTATTTCCCTTCTCAATTTTATTTTTTTCTGTTTCTGGATTTTTTAACAAGAAATTGGATATCCCTGATTGAGTCTTTATTTTTTGTCACTTTTCTCTCATATTTTTAAAACTATACCTTTTTTCTTTACTTGTACATTATGTAAACTTTTTCTTCCAACTTTCTATTGAAAATTTATTTTGGGTTTTTGATTGTTATTTTCCAAGAGCTCTTTCTCCTTATTCCTTTTTAAGATTTTCTTTATATATTAAGAAAACCTTTCTTAATATGTTTGATGATATTAATTCAAATTTCTCTTGATTGGATCAGAATTATTTTTGTTTCTTCTGGGGTCAGTTCTATGTGCTCAGCTTCACCCTTCTCTTTGATATGCCAGTCTTCCTCAAATATCTGATGACCTTGGTTTACTATACATATTTGTGAATGAAGAATAAAGTTGATTTATATAGATAAATGTTTTGTTGTTCACCTGACTTTACCAGCCCTTGTCCTGAATGATAGTTGACTGTGTTCTGTGTAACATGGACAGCTTATTGGCTGCTCTATCTCACTCTGGGTTGTATAGCTTGGGACAGGAAGGCAGAATTCTTCCCCTTCCAGCCTCATAGAAGACTTGCCAAAACAATGAAGGCCCTACTATGCAGCTGTAGTCTAATCCCTTACTTGGAAGCCCTAATCCTTCAAGGTAGATAGTTCACTTTCTTCACAACATAATTTCCTGCTTTAGTTTGGGTACATATGACCCTCTTGCACACGAAGGTGTGGGAAAGTCAGCCAATGCAGGTATTCAGCAAAGAGATCTTCAATCAGTTGCCCGGTTTTCTCTCTTTCTTTCTTCTTATTCTCTCTGTCTCTTCTTACTTCTCTCGCTTAGATTGGGATAGGGTGGGGAGAGCTCAGCAATGATGTCTTTTCTTGTGAATCTCCAGGGTTGTATGACCAAAGTTTGTTAGTACACTTTTGGCTCCAGTTAAGTGAGGTGGTCATTAGGTTACCTTTTAGCCTGGTCCAAATGACAGTTCTGGTCAATTCTCATTCTCTAGTTATACATAAAGAAGATAGCTTTGGGTTCTCATGGCACCCAGATGGGAATGTAGGCAAAAACACCTAACTGACCAGTTAATTGGTGAAACATCCTGCTGAGGAATTCTTAAATGGTCTGCATTTTATGTCTCAAACATTATCTGAGGAAACCTGACACACAGATTTTCAACCTTGGCTCAGTTAGAGAGAGTTGTGGAGTCACCTAGAGGCACAGGGAAGGAACAAGTTGATTCAGTGAGTGCACATGTTACATTTTCATAACAACCTTTTAAAATGACCCTCTCAATGATGTACATAAGCCTTTATGAACAAAATACGAATAGTTGCCAAATGATATTTTTAGGAAGCATTTAGTGAGTGCCAGAATGCCTACAGGACACTGAGGGGAGAATAACAAATGCTGCACTTTATTGATGTCAGCAATAGCTTGTAAACCTCAGACATGACTTCACACCCAGAGATTGCTTCACTGCCCAGAATGAAAAGCCATTTTCAAGGGAACTCCTGGCATCACTTTTAAGAGCACGTTGTGCCTGGCCATACCACGAGGCTTTGTGTGAAGGGCAGCGGAGCAACAGCTGGTGAGTACATAAGCCTCTCACTTCTGGAGGTCTGAGTCCATAACTTAGCCTTGCTCTGGCCACAAGAAAACATTTACTTGGTTCATTCTTTCCCTGCTTAGCCTCATTAGAAAACCACCACACCATGTGGCTCGGTTTGTTCCAACTGGCAGTGTCTGTTGAAGAGGAGGCCAGGGGTTGGGTAAACAGGCCCTGGCGAGGTGTGCTGGCTCTTCTGAGAGGAATTCTGTCTGCCACCTGCCTGGGCTTGAGCTTCCTTCAGACCAAATGCTATTAATTCTTCTCTCTCATGAACATTACATCCATATTAAACCTCTGTTTTATCTTAAAACTAATTCATTTGGCGTTTGCTCTTCAGAAGTTGGAATTAATAAAGGTTTAAAACACAAGGTAGATTGGTAAGAACTGACTGATGAGACTATTGACTGGGACAGGGTTCCATATTTGAAAACATTTTGTTTTCATTTCACCAGGGTATTCAAGGACTTTCTCATGCATTACTGTAATTCCTTTTTGGTGGACTGAAAGTAAGGTGTGGGTGTTTAAGGTTTTCCATCTGAGACTTTAAAAATATTGGGAAAAGTACAAGTGTTTTGCCTTAAGGGAAAAATAGGGTTATTGGTTCTGTAGGATGGAGAGACAGTGACAAGTCCTGTCCTTTCTGCACCATGAATGCCTTCTTCTTGATCTGAAAACAGTCTGAATCTAGCAATGTTTTAGATTTGAGTAGAAAGTTCCTGAGTGGGCTTTTCTGCTACTCCATGACAGAGTCCCTCACAAGTTGAGCAGTTCCTCACTTTCTGACATCTCGTGGCCACCACCAGACACACCCTCCTCTCTTGCCTCTCCCCAGCCTGGCTGCTGCTGTCAGGCAGGAGCATAGCGGCCCTTTCAGTTTTAAAAGGGTCTTCAAACTAGCCTCAAACCTCCAAGTGCTTTATAGAAATTTAAAATCTTTTTCTGAAAATGGTGTAGTAAATTATACATTGTCATGAAGTCAGACCAAAGAGCCAGTGATGAAGAAACCTTTTTAAATTTGGAAAAAATTAATTTCAGCATTTTAAAGTAATACTTCGTGATTGTCCCTTGACAGACAGTTTTTTTTTTTTTAAGATTTTATTTTATTTATTTGATTCAGAGAGAAAGAGATAGAGATCACAAGTAGGCAGAGAGGCAGGCAGAGAGAGAGAGGGAAGCAGGCTCCCTGCTGAGCAGAGAGCCCAATGTGGGGCTGGGTCTCAAGACCCTGGGATCATGACCTGAGCTGAAGGTAGAGGCTTAACCCACTGAGCCACCCAGGAGCCCTGACAGACAGGTTTTTAAAGTGAGGTGTAAATGACCTGTCATTCACTGTGCTGCTCCAATTCTGCCATTTGGAAGGGAGAGTGAAAATATTTAAGAAGCCAAGATTAAAGAGGAAAAATCCCACACACATTCTAACTTAAAGGATACAGAATCTCTGAGGGCTATATTCTGTGATCTACTAGAAGCAAAGAAGTAAAGATATAAAGTGTGTTTCTACCAGAAATCTAAAAGATGAAAGTGTTTTTGGGGAGGCTTGGTCTCTAAATGGTATTTTCAGCTTCTCCTAGCAGAGTAGAGGGGAGCCTGGAGAGGGAGAGCAATCAGAGTTCACCTTAAATCTCACTTCTTTCCTGGCAACTTTTGTCACTAGAGAGTCCCCAGGGATTACCACGTTTCCCTTTTTGAATTTAGAACTCTACCTCACGCTTCTTCAAAAAATATTTATCGAACACCGTCTATCTACCAGCTACTGGTCTAAGTGTTGGGGACAGATACAGTGCTAAATGAAGCAGCTATGGTGTCAACTTGCAAGAAGTTATGTGCTAGTGGAAGAGACAGTCTGTGTGTTCTGGGTTTCACCCTACATGACACAGTTTCACAAATGCTCTTAGAAGAGTTGAGATGCTCGGATCTGAGATGAAGGGCAGTTTGTGACTCATAGTAACAGCAGTAATAGCAGGTCCAGAGAGTCAGAGTTTATGGGCAAGTTCTCCAAGCCCCAGTTCCCATACCGTGAATGTGAAGAGAGTGAGATGATACCTGCCTGTGTGGAAGAGGAACGCTCCTGTTCAGGGGTTTAGGAGCCCGAATCCATAATAATGGGCAGCAAGCCCACCTGTGCTTTGTTTTGGGGAGAGACATTATTTTTATTTTGCTGGACAGTTAACATACCTGTCCTTTCCTGCAGAGGGAGACCCTATCTGTCTTTCATGACTGTTCATTATACAAACATCCTTGAGAAAGTGGTCTGGAACAAAGAGCAGCCAGTACCTCATTTGCAAGACGTGCAGAAACAGGAGAGATCCATGGGAAATTCTTGCGCAACAGTTCAAAGCAATGACTTGATTTGTCAGAGTAGAGACAGCCCTGCCTACAGGAGTGAGAAGTAATTTTTTTCACATGCTGCCTTCTGGGGCGTATGGATGTGACCACAATACTAAAAAGGGCATTTTTTTCAGGTGGATAGAGGAGGAATAGGGCTGAGCCAAGGAAATCTCTGATGTGAGAATTCAGTTGGCAGTTCCTAGAAACCTTCACGGTCCTATGATAACAAGAAACATTAGTTACACATCTCATGGTTAGAAGTGTTGGGCTGCAGGTGTCAACCAGGCAGGCTACCAGGGTGACCAGACATCCACCCGGGGCAGGGTGGGGAGGGGAGCCACTTGGAGGAGAAATGAGAGCCAGTCATGGAGTAATTGCATTTAAAAAAAAAAAAAATCCTGTTTTTGAAGTGAATTAGCCTAAATAAGTGTCTCATGTTGGCCAGGATTTATTTTATTTAAGCCTGATACACAGGAATTTAGAAACAGCCATATGGATTTTCTTGAAGGTTGGTAAAAACAAAATGTGTTTCTAAGCTGTCTGCCAAATTTCAGCCTTAGTTAATTTTTATGGATGAGTTTTAAACTCCTAAAAAACAAATGTATAATAGAAGTGCTGACGTAGAAACAGATTTGACTATAAAAACGTGCAGTGGAAGCTGAAATATATATCATAGATTTTTTTTGCAGGAAAAATTTGATAAAGCTGAATTTGATATAATAATAAATTTGAAGCAGTAGCAAGATGTAGTAAAAATAAGAAAATAATTATTGTTGGTGGAAAGAATGTATAAAATGAATTAAAATGTCTCTTAACCAGAAATTCAGGAATTCATGGCATATATTTCTTGAAATGCTTGGTGCATATGTGTCTGGAGTTACTAATTGACCTTAATGCAAACTGTCTTTGAATTTTTGGACCTCCTGTCTGAATTCTTTCTCATTAGTAGTGTTAAATTAGTAGCTGGAAAACTAATTCTCCAGGCTGCCTGGGAGAAAAGCTATTATGCATTTAATTAAAACTTAAAAAAATTTAATACCGATTTTCCAGCATACATATGGCAAACATTGGCACAGGGAGTGTAGAGAAGGGGGATTAAAATTAAAATTAAAGTTTTACCATGTTCTTTTGTATACATTATTATGTTTGGCCCCATTTAGTCCTAACTATTACACTTTGCATAGAATTGTTATACTTTTTTTTTTTTAAAGATTTTATTTATTTATTTGACACACAGAGAGAGAGAGATTACAAGCAGGAAGAGCAGCAGGCAGAGAGAGAGAGTAGAGGAAGCAGCCTCCCTGCTGAGCAGAGAGCCCGATGTGGGGTTCGATCCCAGGACCCTGAGATCATGACCCGAGCTAAAGTCAGAGGCTTTAATCCACCAAGCCACCCAGGTGCCCCATAGAATTGTTATACTTTTTACAGATGGAGAAACAGAGAGTGAAAATCAGTGATTGTCTAGAGCCGAATAGCCAGTGAGAGCACAGAAAAATGGATTTTCGAAAAATACCAACTTGGTTCTTCCTGAAACAACATAGTTATGTAAACAGCTTATTTACTTGGTGGGATGGGAATTCTAGTTTAGATTACCATGATAATGGAACTATCGCCATTAAAAAAATAAGAAAAACATATGGGTAAACAATAGCAGCAATAATGCTCACACACACACACACACACACACACAGCTTTCTGTAGCTCAATTTTGATTTAGATCAATTTTGCCAATGCTACAGAAATGAAGGAAAAAAGAAAATTAAAGGAAGAAAGGATGCCAGGCAATGCCTCAGATTCTTTTTGGACCTTACCTTCTGGCTTATGGTAACCTCAGAGTAGGATCAGAACTGCTGGAAGATTTAGGATTCAAACAGTGACTTTATTTTAAGAAATTATACATTCTATTTTGTTGTAAAATTACGGGATAAACTTTAGGAATTTGTTCATTTAATAAATGTAGTCTAAGAAAGCAAATGGTTTTAACGAGGAGATCAATTTTAACTATTCAGGAGACAAGTAGATACATTAAAACAAATTTGATTCTAGTCCATACAATTTTGAATTACTTCCCTTTCTAGTTTAAATATATACAAACTTTAAGACTGTTCTAGTACTAAATATAATGGCAACTGACATTTTCATGGTGAAGAAAACTTCACCATCAAATGGATATTAAATTTGCAATAACTTAACAAATAAAATTAGAAAACCATTTCTGTATTAACATAATTATGAAGTTTATGATCTTTATGCAAAGAAAGTTGAAATCAAAAGGGATATGATATAACTGCTCTTTTTATGCACAGAGAATAATGACAGTCATAAAACACAAAATAATATGAGACCACGGAGATCCATTCAGCCTGTTTCTATTTCTGATAGTGACCAAGGGATATATTCGCAAAATCCATTCTTTTAAGCAACCACTGTGGTAAACTTTTAAATGGAAGCTTCCACACACTACCACTTCCTTAACCTCTCCCTCCATATACAAATATAGATAGATAAGTTTAAAAGGAATCATTTGCCTTATTCTGAAAACTTGTTATGGGAAAAAGTAGAAGGAAGTTGAAATTTAATGAGGCTTATGGGATTTTTTGTGAAGTTCAAAATACTATTGTGACTATTTGTGTGGTTCCCTACCCCCAAATACACACTCTACCAAATACCCAAGGGCTTAAAATTTCACAATAGATTTATCACTTTGTGCTTTAAGATGTCTTTGGGTCATTGAGAATCTCTCTGGGAGTAATAACACCCAGTATGACACATGGTGAGTGTCCAATAAATGTTTTTAAATGGAAACTTTATTACCTTCTTATGGGGATTAGTTGACATCCAAGTGAGGTTAAATTAGGTTCTCAGTTAAGATAAGAGGAGCAAATAGAGAGTACTTCAGACGCCAGGAGTGAGGAAAAGGAAAATGAAGAAAGAGCACACATAAAACTTTGCTTAGTTTATACCACTGAGGCTTTGTCTTTCCCATAAATAATTTGTCAGAACTTACCTTCTCTTCATTTTATTCTTCCTCATTTACTGATTTTTTCTTTTCAGATCCTCCTGCTCCTTTCCTTTTCTTTCTCATCTCTCTCCTCCTAAAATGGATTTAAAGTTGTACAAAAACATTAGAATCGTAGGTATCAGGGCACCTGGGTGGCTCAGTGGGTTAAAGCCTCTGCCTTTGGCACAGATCATGATCCTGGGGTCCTGGAATCAAGCCCCGAATCAGGCTCTCTGCTCAGCAGGAAGCCTGCTTCCCCCTCTCTCTCTGCCTGCCTCTCTGCCTACTTGTGATCTCTGTCTGTCAAATAAATAAAATCTTTAAAAAAAAGAATCATAGGTATCATGAAGAATGAGTAATTTGTGCTGATGATAAATTAGAATTATTTCATTAGGTCATGCATCAAGTCAAAATTTTTTCTTCTATATATTTCTCTGTCTTTACTATACTTATCTGCACTGTTCTTCAGGATATTTAGGGATGTTAAACACTTTTGAAAATAGTGAAAATAGTGTGCATTTTATTTTGTGGAATTCATAAATGAGCAGCAAACTTGTCTTATTATTTTTTAAAATACCAGGAGTTAGCATTAAATAAATCTTTATTGAATGTCAAAGGGTGGTGAGATCACTACTTAATATCTGAAATAAAAATTCAATACTGAATTTGTTTCTTATAATAAGGGGGTTCTATATCAATTGCACATAGTGGCTCTGAAAAGAGTAGATGGTTGATCTTATGTAGGGTTTTTTAACACCAGGGGGTTCAGGGATTGGCAGACTTTGAGAGGCTTAAGTGGGTTACATATCTGTTTCAGCATGATTATTCAGGTGAGATGGTTGTTGATTGGTTGGCATTCAGAGGCTTGTTTCTTAGAGCAAATCTGTGTCTCATTGGCTAACTTTCAGAAGTGAGGAACCGTGATTGACTGGTTAGCTTGTGAAAGCTAATTGAGGCAAAATTGTCAGTGGTCAATTGAGTAAATTTAAGAATGGTTCTAATGGCTACTTGCTACCATGGCTAAAGAACACTCATTCTTTTCCTTAAGATCATGTAAACATTTTTATTTGCACACCCACATTTTGGTCCTTATCCAGACAAAGCTGCAGGAAGATTGCCAAGATACTCACTACTGTTGTTTATTCTCATGAAGGCGAGATTTCATCTTTGCTCAGCATGTTTTCATTTTTTTTTGTTTTTGTTTTTGTTTTGTTCGTTTTTGTATATTTAAATTTTTAATTTATCTGACAGAGAGAGACAGAGCAAGAGAGGGAATACAAACAGGGGGTGTAGGAGATGGAGAAGCAGGCTCCCTGCTGAGCAGGGAGCCCAATGTGGGGCTCAATCCCAGGATGTTGGGATCATGACCGGAGCTGAAGGCAGACACCTAACGACTGAGCCACCCAGGCGTCCCCATCCTGTTTCCTCTTTTTTTTTTTTTTAATTTTATTTATTTATTTATTTATTTATTTAAAGATTTTATTTATTTATTTGACAGACAGAGATCACAAGCAGGCAGAGAGGCAGGCAGAGAGAGAGGGGAGGAAGCAGGGTCCCTGCGGAGCAGAGAGCCCGATGCGGGGCTCGATCCCAGGACCCTGGGATCATGACCTGAGCCTAAGGCAGAGGCTTTAACCCACTGAGCCACCCAAGCGCCCCCTGTGTCCTCTTTTTGAATCATTTGTTAAATCATCTGTTTGGATAGCGGCTGTACAGAATCATTCAAGACAATAGACAACAAATATTGAATAACTGACACAAACTAGTATAACTGGAAGTGTTATAAAAAGCCCAAAAAGACACCGTGGAACCATGACGTAAGATTTCTTAGAGCTGGTGAGGAAGGCTAACTTCAGAAAATCGGGATACTTTTTCTTTTAGCTTAGATATAGATTGTTCCATTTCAGCTGTAGCATTAATCCAGGTATAACAAGAAGTAGAAACAATGATGTAGCATCCCCCCAGTTGACCAACATAAATAAGTAAATAAATCAATAAAACACACATAATAAATAAGATCCAAGGCTGTTGCATTGAGTTAAGGAATCAAATTGGTTTATTGTGTCCTCCTTGTCTGGGCTTATTCATTACTATGGAAGAGAGGAAACAAATATTTTTGGTGGCTAAACCAAGTTGTCTTGCTGTTGTTGAGTCATTATCAGGAGAGTTATTATTTATTTTCTCTGTTATTATTTGCTATATGTTTATTAAAAAATACAATGGAGACTAAATAGATTTACTAGTCTGATTTAAAACAAAAAGAGAAAAAATATATACTAGATATGATAAAAGAAAATAAATATAGATGATATTGAGATTAATGAAATTTTAAGAATGTTATGTACAACTGTCTGGTTATAAATTAGAACTTCTTTTAATTTGAGCATAGTTGATGCACAATGTTACATTAGTTTCAAGTATACAACATAATGATTCAACAATTCTGTCATTATTTGATGCTAAATTAGAAATTTTGTCACATAATTTGTTAGATAATATATCAAGCAAAATATAAATACCAGTTTTTATCAGAAAAGATAGAAAACCTAAATGGACCAATTGCTGTAGAAGAAATTAGAAATGTTGTTATAAAAGGTTGTTGCACAACATGCAGTATTTTAAAACACATGAGACCCAGATTGTTTCACATCTGTGTTCTAGGAAACATTCAGGGTCTTTTGAGGTAACATTTAAAAAGAGGTAATCCATACATAATACAATTATTCAAGATTATGGGAAAACTACACACATCATTTATAAAGCTAGCATAACCTTAATATCAAACTCAATAATGAAAGTATAAAAATTACAGACTTAGACCTATACAGCAACTAAAATTTATCAGTGTATTAAAACAATAATATACGAAGTAAGTTTTGTTCCAGGAATGCAAGGATAGTTCAACTAAAAAAAGCCAGCAACAGGGGTGCCTGGGTGGCTCAGTGGGTTAAAACCTCTGCCTTCGGCTTGGGTCAGGATCCCAGGGTCCTGGGATCAAGCCCCACATCAGGCTCTCTGTTCAGCAGGGAGCCTGCTTCCCCCTCTCTCTCTCTCTGCCTGCTTCTCTGCCTACTTGTGATCTCTGTCAATAAAAATAAATCTTAAAAGGAAAAAAAATTCTTTCTCTCTCCCTCTGTCCCTCCTGGGTCACACACTCTCTCTTAAAAAAAAAAAAAAAAAAAAAAAGCCAGCAACATAATCCATTTCATTATCAAATGAAAAGAAGAAAAAGCATTATCATTCTATCAATTCTGTCTAAAAAGAGAAAATTAAATCAAACTTATTAACTACATTCCTAATAAAAATGCTAAGAAAAATAGTGACAGAGAAAACTATCACAAGAGAATAAGGATCCCTAATCAAAAAGTTCAATTATATGCTTCTTAGTAAAATATTAGAGTTATTCCCATTAAAAGTGATATTAACACTAGGACACTCACAGTTTTCCTCATTATTAAATGCTATTTTGGAGGTTCTAGACCAAGTCTTCAGACAAGAAAACAAAAAAATAGCATAACTATAAAAAAATGGCAAATATTATTTGCATGTAATAGCAATGATTCTACTAAAGACATTAGAATTTGGTAGAGTAGCTGGATATGATTAGCATAAATATAGATCAATTTGTCTTCTCCATATTATAATCAGAACAAAAAGGATACATTTATTTTTATATATTTTTTAAAGATTTTATTTATTTACTTGACACAGAGACACAGTGACAGAGGGGACACAAGCGGGGCAGTGGGAGAGGGAGAAACAGGCTTCCTGCAGAGCAGGGAGCCCAATGCAGGACTGGATCCCAGGACCCTGAGATCATGACCTGAACTGAAGGCAGATGCTTAACCAACTAAGCCACCCAGACTCCCCAAAAAGGATGCATTTAAAAGAAGATTTCAGACTATGTGTGGACAAAATGTTATTGAAGTTTCTAAAATGAAGAGACATGCTCTGTTCTTGATTTGAAAGAGTTAGTATTATGGAAAAATCAGTCATTAAAATGAATATGTAAAATCAATTTATATATGTTCATTTAGAATTTCCACATGTGCTTTTTAAAATTAGACAAAACAACTCTGAAGTTTATATGGAAGAACATATGTTGTAGAATTAGCAACAATTCTAGGAACAATGATGATGATGGTGGGATTCTTGCATTACTGGATATCAAAAGTTACCATGAAGTTGCTATAATCAAGCCTGTACTGTTTGGCACAAAAATAGATGAGTATAAGAGAACCAAATAGAGAGACTGCATATATAGTGGAGCCTAATATAGCATGAAGATGACATTTCCATTCAGTGGGGAAAATGCATGGTATATTTAATAAATGGTGCTGGCAGAGCCAACAATTTTGTCGGGAAACAGAAACCTAGATTCTTATGTGATGTAATATACAAAAAAATTTAGGTATATTAAAGGCTTAAGCTATCAATAAGAGAACAAAAAAAAAAGGAAGAAGAAAATTAAAAAGGAAGAAACACCAGAGACCTTAAAGAAATAGTTAGGCGGCTTTCCTTTCTCTCTCCCGGCCATTTTGGCGGCTGCTCTTGGTTGGGGCCGTCCCGCACCTAAGACAGGAAGATGGTGGCCGCAAAGAAGACGAAAAAGTCGCTGGAGTCCATCAACTCCAGGCTTCAGCTCGTTATGAAAAGTGGAAAATACGTGCTGGGGTACAAGCAGACTCTGAAAATGATCAGACACGGCAAAGCGAAGCTGGTCATCCTCGCCAACAACTGCCCGGCCTTGAGGAAATCTGAAATCGAATACTATGCCATGTTGGCCAAAACTGGTGTCCATCACTACAGTGGCAATAATATTGAATTGGGCACAGCATGTGGGAAATACTACAGAGTATGCATGCTCGCTATCATTGATCCAGGTGATTCTGATATCATTAGGAGCATGCCAGAACAGACTGGTGAAAAGTAAATCACACGCAATTTTTCTTTAATAAAACTGGCCACAGCTTGTTTAAAAAAAAAAAAAAAAAAAAAAAAAAGAAATAGGTAGGCAGATGATTACAGAAAACAATTACATTTCTCTGAATGTTGAGCTATATCACAAAAAAGTCAAATGATAAATCCAGAGAAAATTTTTCCAGTAATAATGGCAATGGTTATTATCACAAACAATTAAAGTATTGCTAGATACTGATTAACAAAAAGGCAAACTTAATAGAAAAAGAATAGTAATAAAGTTAAATGTCCAATAAATTTTGGAAGTATGATCAACTTCACTAGTACTCAGGAAATATGTAATAAAGCAATAATAGAATACGCTATTTCGGGCGCCTGGGTGGCTCAGTGGGTTAAAGACTCTGCTCAGGTCATGATCTCAGGGTCCTGAGATCGAGCCCCACATCAGGTTCTCTGCTCAGCAGGGAGCCTGCTTCCCTTCCTCTTTCTCTGCCTGCCTCTCTGCCTACTTGTGATCTCTGTCTGTCAAAGAAATAAATAAAATCTTAAAAAAATATGATATTTCACCCATCATATTGGAAAACATTGAAGAGCTTCATAACATCAACACTCACAGATCCCTAAACTCTTTTAACTCTTCAGGAAAGTCATTTCACAGCAAATACCTCTTTTGGAACTATGTTCTAGAAAAACACTTGCACAAGTGCATAAGAAAATACATATATGGGGATTTGAAGTGGAAACAGCTGGAAGAAAAATCTGAATACCCATCAATTTAGAGAAGTACTGAAAATATTTATTTAGCAAACCTATGAAATATTATGCAGGTATCAAAACAGAATAAGATAAATTCATGTGTATATATATATATATACATATATATGTATATATATACACACACATATGTATATAGTCACCTACAAGCATTTCCAAGATATATTTTTTAATGAAATAAAACAAGTTGTGAGTAATATACAGTGAATTATCTGTTTTTTTTTATAACATGAAGTGAACAAAAATCAATATGTGGATATATATGTTGATAAGTGCATTGGTGAGTATAGAAACAGGTGTGGGAGATTAGCTAGCACACAGGTTACACTGGTAATTTCTTGAGATGGGGTTGGTTGGGGTTCGAGGATATTGTTAAATTTTCTTTTTCTACCTATTTTTAAAATTTTTATAATAAGCACCTACTACTTCAAACAATTATTACAGTAAAAACGAAAGTAAATATTTATTCATAGACCAATAGATCAAGTAAAGCATTTTAAGATGTTAGCCTCTTAGGAAGTCAGGAAATCTAAAAGAATAAATGCTATAAACTGAACAGGTACACTAAACCAAGGGAATTAAGGGAAGGAAGAGAGAGAAATAAAAATCCTAAGAATTTTTGGAGTTCCTGTAAACTGTAGGTCTAAAATCATTGCAATGTGATAACTAGTGCTATCAGATGTTAGTTACCATATCCTACATCTATGTATTCATGGCCGACTTGAATTACTATAAAAACAAAACAAAACAAAACAAAACAAAACAAGCAAGCAAGCAACAGGCAAACAAAACCCTGTTGTCTTACTGACTCAGATTTATCTAATGGTGGGGATCTGGAATTATCAGTACTGACACTTACGTCAAAAACACAACCTCTGGTTCTCTTGGTTCTCATCCAGCTTTGTTGTCTGCATACAGATGTGGCATTAAAGTGTTCTCTGAATCACCAGAACTTGACCAAAATAGTTATTACGAGAAGTTAATAGGAAATTTGTGACTCAGAGGGTTCTGACTTGCCAAAGTCCAGGTGAGTCAGTGGTGAGGTTGAGATGGGTCCTGGACAATCATTTTAAATGGAAGCCTCCCTCTCCTTCTAAATTTGGGCACTAAGATCAGGTCTTCTAAGATAATTGCTTTTTCCCCAGCAAACCATAAATAATGCTGTTTAAAATAAAAATGAACACATGTGATAAGACTGTACTTGTTTGATTTTTTTAAATATCTAAAGACTGTCTCTTTATTCATAGTTTTGGTTTTCAGTTTGCTTTCTATAGCCAACGTATAAACTGACTAGATTAGCAGAGATTTAAATCTCACAGATATCCTGTTCCTGTTTTTTCCTGCGTTGACATTTTACAGGAGACAGACCCAGAGATAACAGAAATGCAGTATAAATAACAATGTGGATGCTTATCTGAACTTTGTAAACATATATAGTTAATTCATTTAAATTCTGTGCATAAGTTTAAAATGCACACACACAAAAATATATCATGAAGTTTATGCTCCTGTAGGAAGATCTTGATGGGTCCCTGATTTCTCTTATATTCACAGAATAACCATGGATTTTTCCGATAGCTCCAATCGTTTAGATGAAATGTGTATCTCTGAGGGAATATATCTCTTAACATAATATATTTTTCTACTTATGTTCCCAATCAAGACCCTCATGTGTCTATGTCATAGGCAGGTATATTAGGTCATCCACTGAAAGTTGAAAACCAGAATAAGTTTACCATTTGTATGTATTTTGAGTTTGGCCCCATGTAAAAAAATATTTAGGAGCTTTGAAGAAATCACTTTAGATTCATTCCTACTGGAAATAATTGGAAACAGCTTTGCATGGAAACGTTCACTGATGCTTGCTGCCTGGACTAGAGTCTAGGACAGCTCACTTGTTTTTCTATGGCCCATGAGCTAACAGTGAACTTCATATTTTTAAATGGTTGAAAAAAAACAAAGTATTTTATGACACATGGGGATGATAAGAATTTCAAATTTCATTGTCCATAAATCACACAAATGTTCATTCAATTTTTTGCATTGTTTATGGCTGTGTTCTTGGTACATGTAATGGCAAAGTTGAGCATAATCACAGACACTATATGTCCCTCGAAGTTTAAAATATTGACTGTATGGCCCTTTACAGAAAAAAGTTTGCTGACCTTTGGATTAGAAAACCCCTGAGTATATGTGCTGTGAGGAGTTTGTATGTAATGTTTCCTTTGTGGTGGGCTGAATGATATTAAGTACTTCGTTTATTCAACCTTTTATTCTTTCACTCAGTAAAAAGCTTACTTGAATATTGACACTGAACCAGCATTAGGAGTAGAGGGAAATGTAGGACAAGCTCTTTGTCCTAGAAATTATATGAGATGATTGCATGTTAATGAGACAGTTGTACTAAGAATTTCTACAAATAAGTGCTTTCTTGGGCAGAGGACCATAGTAGTTTTGGGTCTTCCAAATTCTTTGCTAAGAAGAGCTCAATCCCAAGATTTGGTGCCATACATGCAGATTATGAAGTTTTCTTTGTATCTTCTACACCTGCACCCTGAACTTCCTTTTCCCTGCCTTCGGGGATTCAAGAGTCCCCTGCTCTCCAGAGATAAGCACTGTGCCTCAGGAAAGTTGTAGAGGTCTGGTTTAGCAGCCACTATCACTGAGCATTTTCTGTGTGACAAGTACCATGCTAGGAGGTTGGCTTGAAATGACATCACTAAAACCTCACGCTTCACAAGATAAACAAGAGAATTTCAGAAAAGTCAAATAAAATATGTGGTAGGGGCAATGCTTCAAACCTGTTTTCCTGTTTCCAAAGCTAAACCTTTTAATGGCAATTTACTAAGTTGGCCTGTCCTTAAAACTCAAATTCTTGGGGTGCCTGGGTGGCTCAGTTGGTTAAGTGTCTGCCTTCGGCTCAGGTCATGGTCTTGGGGTCCTGGGATCAAGGCCCACATTGGGCTCCCTGCTCAGTTGGGAGCCTGCTTCTCTCTTTCCTGCTCCCCCTGCTTGTGCTCTCTCTCTTTCTGTGTCAAATAAATAAATAAAATCTTTAAAAACAAACAAACAAACAAACCTCAAATTCTCACCACACTGTGCTGTCTTTGGTTACTCTTGAGACATCGACTGTTAGCCTAAGTCTTTCCGGCTTGGCTATGTGATAGAAAAGAAATATTTTCAGTATATATACCGTTTCCATGTTTGCAGGTAGCAGTGTCTTTATACAAGAATGAATTCACCCTGAATTCCACTTTCGTTTCCTACCTTTGTTTCTAAAACATGTCTGTTTACTTGAATCAGAAGAATTTTCCAGGCAGTTGTGACTCACTCTTGGTTGGAGTACAGGGTAAGTGGCAGAAGAAGCATGGGTTTGAATTTACACTCTTTTCTTGATGCGAGCCCTTGTCAATATTACTTCATTATCTGAGTCTCAGTTTCTTCACTTGTGAAATTATTCATGGTGGAATTTGAGATAGGTGTCTGTCTATTCCCTACATGCATATGACCTCTTTAGAACTAGTTTCCTACTCAATCCTGTCAATAGTGATCTCTGGCTGGTAGGATCATAGAATCGTAGAGCTTGGATGTGTAGTACAATATATAATCTTTTTTTTTTTAAAGATCTATTTATTTATTTGACAGAGAGAGAGACAGTGAGAGAGGGAACACAAGCAGGGGGAGTGGGAGAGGGAGAAGAAGGCTCCCTGCTGAGCAGAGAGCCTGATGTGGGGCTTGATCCCAGGACCCTGAATCATGACCTGAGCCAAAGGCAGACACTTAAGGACTGAGCCATCCAGGTGCCCCTTTAATCTTTTTTTAATTATTATTATTTATTTTCAGGGGGGGAGAGAGAGATAAGGGGCAGAGGGAGAGGGAGAATCTCATGCAGACTTGGTGCTGAGCATGGAGCCTGATGCAGGGTGGATCTCATGACCCTCAGATGACCTGAGCTCATGACCTGAGCTGAAATCAGGAGTTGAACCCTTAACTGACAGAGCCAACCAGGTGCCCCTACAATGTATAATCTTTGAAGACAGATAGACTGGAGTTATTACTGATTGAAGGATCTGAGACTAACAGACTTCTTTTCCTTGAGTCTCAATTTCCTTATGTGGAAATGAGGGAATGATAGTACTACCTTATAGTTATCATAATCTTGAATGCTTATTGTGTGCCAGGTGCTGTTCTAAGCACTTGATTTGAATTGAATGATTTAATTCTCATAACAACCCTGTGAAGTTGCTAATATGAACCCCACTTTGCAGAAAAGAAAGTTGAGATGTGGAAAAAGTCTAGAAGGTGAAGAAGACAGGAGTTGAAACTTAGCAGCCTGATTTTTGAGTCCAAGTTCTTAATGATTATGTCACAACGCCCACAGAACTGTGTTGTTTAATTAAGAAAAAAAAAGGAAAAAAAATATGTAAAGCCCTCAATGTAGGGTGAGTTTTCAGTAAATATTAATAACTTTCTTTCAAGAACTATTTTGAAAAGTGTGACTCACATTCGCTTGCACTAGAATCACGTGTTTTGAGGGATGTTATTTGTCAGAAATGCTGATTCTTGGACTCCAACCTGGACCTACTAGATTCTGGGAATTCTACGTTTTTAAAACATGCTTCCTTTGATACACCAAAGCTTGGGAGACTACCTTAGAATCAATCCAGCCCAGCTCGCTAACAATGCAGAAATCCTTTTGTGGCATTGCTCCAATTTCTCCCAGGTTTCTTGGGAGTTCCTGGTGATGGTGAGCTTGCTCTCTCAGAAGGCAGTTCATCTTGTTTTTTTCTTGTTGTTGTTTTTGTTTCTTTTTTTTTTTTTTAAATATTTTATTTATTTGACAGAGAGAGAGAGAGAAGTAGGCAGAGAGGCAGGCAGAGAGAGAGGGGGAAGCAGGCTCCCCACTGAGCAGAGAGTCTGATGTGGGGCTTGATCCCAGGACCCCAAGACCATGACCTGAGCCAAAGGCAGAAACTTAACTCTCTGAGCCACCCAGGCGCCCCTGTTTCTGTTTTTTAAACTTGTATTGTAAGAAACATTATCTTTGTAATTGAAAGACAAAAATCACCTCCACCTTATTTTTTCTCCATATGACCTGTCCAGTCTTCTGAATCACACAGATTATCATCGTAGGGAGGCAATGGGAAAGCCATTGTGGGTATGTATGGGACTGGAGATATGTTTATGAGCCTAGCAGACAGAACAGTTTTCAACAGTTACCTAAGGTCCTCAAGGTGATGACTGTCCCAGTACAGTGACAGGGAGCCTGTAAATGGATCATCTACAGAAATCCAGATAGGGAAGCAGACAGGAGTTAACATCATCAGCAAGATGATCAAAGCATGAAGAACAAACAAGGACTCAAATGCTGACGTGTGGAATGGGGCTATAGTTAGGTTATGGGGATAGGAGTCCGTAAGGTTATCGTGGGGTCACCAAAAACTTCACTTGACACTGAGACAACTGAGTCACTAAATCAGGGTTCTTTAAGTTTTCCCTTAGGGGGACAGGATTCATGTTTCCACCTCGTGCACATTAGAGATATTTACTGAGTGGATACAAATGGCAGCCAGGTGGCCCTAGCCATGGAGATTGCAAGGCAGGGATCAGAACACATTTTCCATATTCAATCATCAAAATATTCAAGGAAAACCTTTTTTTCTCCAGCTTAAAAGTTTCTGAGTTTTTTTTCCCGCCGTCCAGCGTAGGAGCATAGGATCTGGTTTCTGGAGCTTTTTCCAGTTGGCAGGCATCTTCAGACACTTGGGTTTGTCAATATCCTTCTTAAAATGTGGTCCTCAGAACTGAGTGCAGGGTCCCGATGAGGCATGGCCGTACGGAGAGCTGCAGGTCCTCCACCTGTCTTGATCAATATGCACTTCGCCACTAATGGCCACACCAAACTATTTCCTAATTAAATGGGCAGAATGTATCATAAATAACTCACTTCTGCTAAGGCAGCGTAAGATCACACTAGCTTTTCTAGCAGCCAAATCACGCACTTGGCTCACATTAAAACCTCTGTCAGTGAGATCCCTGAAGTTCTTTGTCACATAAAACACTACTAAACTAAGACAAATTTGGTTTGTGTTTGCGCAATTGAGTGTTTGAACCTAAGTTCAGGATTTTACATCTATCTCTGTTAAATTGCATTTTGTTGGTTTTGGCCTGATGGACATACCCATGGAGATATTTTAAAATTCTCTTTCTACCTTTCAATACATTTAGCTAACGCTTCCATTCCTGTGTCATTTTAAATATCACCAAACCTTCTATACCCTTGTCTAAGTCACTAATTAAAAGTATTTCACAGTAATAGGCTTGCTGTGTTTTCCTAGGATCTCCCTTCAGGATGATATTTTTTCACTTGTAAATATTCTCTTAGGCACCTATTATGTGCCAAATGCCATGTTATATCCTAGGGATAAGTATATGAACATGGTCTAGACCCTGGTCTCAAGAGATTCACAATCGAATGAAGAAGATTAACAAGTTTGTAGACAAATACAATACTTTGTGATGAGGAATGTAACAGAGGGGCACATAAGGGGTAATGGTAAATCAGGATTTTGGTAGAATAATCATAGAATGATGGAAATCCATTTGGGATTGAGTAGACCTCTATAATTTAGAAATAATTTTCTCATGTAGTTCCAGTCTAGGAACTCTTTCTATCATTCTTATGCAATACTTTAAAAATTACCACCACTTTTTCTTTGGGTAAATTCCACCCCGTAGTAGAATTATTGGATCATATGATCGTCTTTCTTTCTTTCTTTTTTTTTGAGGAACCTCGATATTGTTTTCCACACTGACTGCATCAATTTGCATTCCCACCAACAGTACGAGAGTTCCTTTTTCTTCACATCTTTTCCAACACTTGTTATTTATTATGTTTTTGATTCTAGCCATTCTGACAGGTGTAAGATAATATCTCATTGTGCTTTTGATTTGCAGTTGCTTGATGATGAGTTGATATTGAACATCTTTTCATATGACTGTTTATCATCTGTATGTTTTCTTTGGAAAAAATCTCTATTTAGGTCCTCTGGCCTTTTTTAAAAAAAATGGATTATTTGGACTTTTTTGTTATTATTGTTGTTGAGTTGTATAAATTTTTAATATATTTTGAGTATAAACCCTTTATTGAATATATCATTTATAAATATCTTCTTTCATTCAGTGGGTTCTACTGCTAAATATTTACCCAAAGAAAACAAAAACATTAATTTGGAAAGGTATATGGACCTCTATGCTTATTGCAGCATTATTTACAATAGTCAAGATATGGAAGGAACCCAAGTGTCCATCAATAGATGAATGGGTAAAGAAGATATGGTATATATAGATAGTGGAATATTATATAGCCATAAAAAAGATGAGCTCTTGCCATATGTAATAACATGGGTGGACCTAGAGGGTATTATGCTCAGTGAAATAAATCAGAAGAGAAAGGCAAATAACATGATTTCACTTACATGTGGAATCTAAAAAGCAAAGCAAATGAATGAACAAACAAACAAAAAGCAGAATCAGACTTACAAATACAGAGACCAAACTGAGGGAAGGGGAGGCAAAATGGGTGTAGGGAATTGAGAGATACAGGCTTCCAGTTATGGAATGAGTAAATCATGGGAATAAAAATTACAACATAGAGAATATAGTCAGTGGTATTAAAATAGTGTTGTTAGGTGACAGATGGTAGCAACATTTGTGACCATCATAGAGTAACTAGAATTATTGAATCACTATGTTATACACCTGAAACTAATGTAACATTGTGCACCAACTAGACTCACATTAAAAAATAAAAAAACTACCACCACGGAGTTTTTGTTAACCATTAAGTTGAAGGCCCAGCTATGGTATGGTACTGCTAACTGTATTCTTTATCTTGTCTGGATGCTCTTACCAGCTAGATGAGAATGACCACTTACTGCCCTCCTGTGAAGAATATTTTTTATCCTTTTCCTTTTACGTAACTTATCTATGTTCCCCCCACCTCGCCAATTCTGCCCTGTACCCAATGATTAAGAAGGCTTGACTTTGTCACAGATGGCAACAATTAGCTCTGTTTCCATTTCAAATTACAGTGTGTTTGTATGTGTATTTTTTAAGTGCAGGTGGCTCTAGGGTCCCACCCTTCAGTCTTGTTTAGCTTAAGTTGGGTACAATGCCAAAGCAAGTTTAGAGGGGTTCTCATCAGGTCTCCCACACAAGGCAAAATAGTTGAAGAAACAGTTAGCTGCTGCTTCTCACCCACTTAACATCATTTAGGCCAAGAACGTGGCTTTAAGTTTCCATGGGAAATATTAGTTATTTTTATATGTATAAGTCAGTCCTGAATTAGAAACAGAATTTTCTTTTTTTTTTTTTAAGCCATAAAATGAAGGTAGGGAAATTTGGAGAACCACCAGATGAAAATTGGGCTAATTGAGAATGTACAACTTAAGTGATTTTTAGTCGTTCTTGTGTGTTAAAAAAAGAGGCTGGGGTCCTCAGGAGTGAGCATTGGTACTGAGGGGGTGAGAGCTGGTTAAGTACAACTGAGTCTCACTAAACCTTATTCTTTAGTCTTACTAAACCTTATTCTTTCCTTTCTGGGGACTTGCCTTTAACTGTTCTCCCCTGGTTTCTTATTTCTTGGTGTTGCAGAGGATGCTGGGGCTTAAGGGTTTACTTCCGGAGTCAGAAGCAACCTGGGTTTGTATCCCATTCCTCTTTAGTTATGTGACTACCCAGCTATGTGGTTGTTAAAACCAGCAGTGTTTTCAGACATTGCCAAGTGACACCTGGGGGACAGATAACCCCTTGTGGGCCAAGAAGAATCCTAAGTCACTTTCTTCAGGCCTAGAATCACTCAGTTCCCCTTGTCTTTTCTGAAAACTATGCAAGTGGGTTTAAAGGAATCCCCTTGGCTTTGATGGAGTCGATCCTTATAACATTTAGGTAGGCGTGTTCTTTAGAAATGAGATGAATGCTTTCTTATTGCTAACAGTGCAACATTCCATTGGGCTCTCTGCTGTAATTCTGGAGTGGAGAATAAGGGTGCGTTGTATTTGCATGCTATTTCTCTTGTTACTTTTGATCCAGCACTGAATTCTGAAGGGGGAAAGAAGGAATTCTCATTAACAATAAATGCCATTTTCATTTAAAGGCAAAAAAAATGGAACTAGGAAAAAAATAAATGGCAAAAAATGTTATTCATATAAAATAAATGTGCTAATTGGCAAGAGTGGTTCAAAAGGACTTCTCCGCTCTCCGGATACTTTGAGCTTTGCCCATTTTCTCCTTGGCAGTACGGTGTAAAAATGGAAATGGATTCTCTGAGCCTCTTGATGACATTTTGTTGGAATATAAGACATATTGTGTTTAGATTTGTGATCTGCAAGAATTCCATCTGCATCATTCCGTAGAGACGGTGCCACTGATGATGATTCCAAATGGTCTGTTCTTATTATTTATTTACCTGCTTAATAATAGCAAATTAAACTGAAAGGCCAATTTGATGAGGAGACTTCAAGACGATTATTTTATTTCTTAGAATGGCTTGTGTGGAACAAAGAGGGGTCTGCGTTCTGGATACAGGCAGTTAATCTTTTTCTTCCTGAATACCCTCCAGGGATTTGTAAAGAAACCGTTTATCCAGGGACCATCTTACCAGGTGAGCGCTAGAGGAAAACAGCATAATAAAAATCCACAGTTATTTAAAAACAAATTTTTTTTCTTTTTTGCCTCTGTCCCAATTCAAGTGAATAAAATCAATGAACTGAATGAGTCGACGTTGTGCCATTTCCTAGATTCTTTCAGGGACAGCCCTCATGGGAATGAAACATTACTTGTGGGTTCAACCTTGGGGGACCAATTATGCAGCTTCAGTTGGCAGCTATTGTCATGGCCACTTAAGTGTCAAGGCTTTTGATATCCATTTGTAACCATAACCTTTCATTTAAAAATACTACTACTTTCTTTGGCAGTCATCCTAACTTAATTAGGAACTAACGCAGACTTGTACATTTCTTATAAACACATCGGCGGACCAGAGGATCTGGCCAGGGCTAGAGCATGATTTGAGCTTGATTGAGGGGTTTATCTTTTCCTCCTTCCTATAAGGCATGTATAGGTCTGGATTATATTCAGCAGAGCTGCTTTTCCTTTTATTTTCCGGTTTTGACATTTTGAATTGATTTACTCTTGTGCTCTCATTCTTCTGCTTTTACTCCTCTCTGGCATTGTTTTTTTCTCTCCTAAAACTTTGTTGTGCACCCTTCTCACCTCTCCCGCCACCCGTTTCTTTGATTGTTACAAATTTATCATTTAAACGTTTACCAAAGAACTAGTCTGACAGCCTCTGGACAATAAGGAACAAGATTTAATGATGACATCAGAGATGATCATTATTTTTCTTAGTGAATGGTATATTACAAATTTAATTTTTTTAAAAAACACTTCTTTCTAAAGGAGGGCTGCTTTGTTTCTTACATGGCTCTAGGTGGTAGGCTGCCATCGGTGAACACACAGAATAAGACATGAGGCTTGATGGAAGCCATGGTGAAATGGGTACTTACAAGTGGTTAGGGGTGGGGCGCCTGGGTGGCTCAATGGGTTAAAGCCTCTGCCTTCGGCTCGGGTCATGATCCCAGGGTCCTGGGATCAAGCCCCACATTGGGCTCCCTGCTCAGCGGGGAGCCTGCTCCTCTCTCTCTCTGCCTGCTTCTCTGCCTACTTGTGATCTCTGTCTCTCAAATAAATAAATAAAATCTTAAAAGAAAAAAAAAAAAACAAAAAACGTGGTTAGGGGTGGGGTCCCTGAGTGGCTCAGTCGTTAAGCATCTGCTTTTGCCTCAGGTCATAATCCCAGGGTCCTGAGATCAGGCTCCCTGCTCAGCAGGAAGCCTGCTTCTCCCTATCCCGCTCCTCCTGCTTGTGTTCCCTCTCTCGCTGTGTCTCTCTCTGTCAAATAAATAAATAAAATCTTAAAAAAAAAAAAAGAAATCAACAACCAAGTGACCAGAAGCATCCAGTTCAACGCTAGAGATGAGTTGTGTGGGACCGTATAGTTTAGATTTTGCAAATCACCAGTAATAAGGACATAATCATCAATTGGGGCTATAAAAGGAAGTGATTATATGTTAGCTAATTTAAGTGTCTATTATGCGCTAGGTTCTAAGCCAAGTACTTGACCTGTTCTTCATATAATCTTTACAAGACTAATGAGATAAAAATCATCTTCTTCACCATATTAAGATGCACTTAATCTCAGGGAAGTTAAGTGGCTTTTATACAATGTTGCAACTACTAAGTCTGATTCTAAAACCTGAATTTTCAGCCACCACATTTGATATTCGTTTCCTACTAATTTGAAGACAGTTCTTTTTCCAACCTTCTAAAATGAGAGCATGAAAAATAGTATTGAATAAGATAAAGATGAGCAAACCCTATTTCTGGCAACTGTCCGCTGGGCCAAGAAAAATCAGGTTGAGTATTGTTATTTTCTCTGCCTCCTATTACTCTGTGGGTGTACTAATAGGTTTCAGCAAATGCAGGGCTGGTACTAGCTTTCCTTTTAAGCTTTGGTCCATTTCATCTGTAAAACTTATTCTTTCAAACTAGTTGTTCTACTAACTTTGGAGACAGAAAATTCTGTTCAGCACAGAAATGAGCACAACATGCAGATTAGACCCTTTCCTGTGGCACCTTGTCTTGGGAGTGAGTTTTCAGCTAATGAGAAGTGAGAACTAATGAAGCTGGATTGAAAACACAGTTATTGAACTTCAGATGGTGGACAAAATGGTATTGCTGTTGGCCAACACATCCTCCAGGTTTTGGCTTTTAAGATAAAAATGTCTCATGACTGAATAGTTGTTTAGAGACTTGAGGTGAATGTAATAAAGTAGAAAGTTAAAACCAGGGTTTTGTTGTTGTTGCTGCTGCTGCTGTACTATTTATAGGATGATGTGCTCTAGTACAGGGATCTTGTCCTCAGTGCCACCTAGGACAGGGCTTGGAAGTGCTTGTGGATCCAAGGACAAAGGAAAAAGCAAGAGAATAACAAAAGGATTGAGAGAGCAGAGCAGAAGATGGTAGAATGGAAAGGGGAAGAGAGACCAGGGAGGATGTAAGACTTGGACCAAGAAGAGATGGATAGAAGAAAGCGGTCTCCCTGGTGGGAGTCACTAACTTGTCTCAGGCAGATTCCAATGCCATGGTTTAAAGTACAGGTGTGGTAGAATTTATTTGATCATTGAATGGTAGACATGATGGGATAACACATCTTTTGGGAAACCATATAAAAATGTCCTTTCTCTTCATTAAACGAAAATGTAGCACATAATATACAGTCATCTGCCCTTTCTTATTGCACATCATGATATGTCTTGGAGGTTTTCTATGTCAGAACACGGAAGTCCTCCTCAGTTTTGTAGTAAGTAGCATGGTATTCTTTTGGTGATATAGACTGGGGTGTGTAATTGGCCCTCTGTGTTGTTTCTATGCTTTATAGATTTCAAACAATGGTGCCATGACCAATATAGTGCCCACTGTGTTGTGCACGAATAGGTTTATCTGTGGGACAAATTCCCCAGCACAGAATTATAGGTGAACAAGAGAACAAGAGAATGCCGAAGTGAACCCCATTGAGCGCTACCATTTGGGGGCTTCCAGTTGAAGTGTATGACTATTCTTTAATAATTAATATATTCTTTAATAATTAATAATATAATTATTTATATAAAATTATATAATAAATAATTATTCTTTAATAAATAATAATATAATTCTTTAATAAATAATATATTAATACTGGTGACAATAAACATTTAATGATTACTTGCTATTTGCCATATATTGTTCTAAGAGCTTAAATGCATTATTGTATTAACTCCGTGGGATGAGATAGGTAGAATTATCTCTATTGTACACTTAAGGAAAATGAGACTCAGTGAAATAAATCACTTGCACAGTTGTCAAAGATATTATAAGTAGTAAAGCTAAGATTCAAATCCTGGTGGTCTGACCTCAGAAGCTGCATTCTTCTAATCAACCATCTGCTCCACCCAAACTGGGAAGGCCACCAATGACCTTCTTGTCTCCAAATCTAACAATTCTCAGCCCTCATCCTCATTTTTTTTCAACCTCAAGCCTCCTGCTGTCGATGCAAGGGACTACCGGCTTTGAAGAGCCACACCTAAATTACCCCCCCCCCCATTATGTATATTTTGGACTTTTAAATAAAAGCAGGAGAGAGAAAAGAAAATGTATCATTTCCAAAATCATTTAGGAAAAGAAATGGTATGTAATACATCAGTTCAGACTTGACAAAAAAAGCCCTTGAAAAAAAGATTAAGGTGTCAGCAAAAGTTCTTGAAAATGTTCTACCAGTTAATAATAATGTTAAAAATTTGAACAGTCTCTATTAAAGCTAAGGATTTCAAAATTTGGAAATAGATTACTTTTAAAATTTATTTAATGGGAGGAAATCTTTATGGCATTCTTAACTATTTATACTTCATTATTCACATAGCTACTTAAGCAATATTTATTTGTGAGAGTAAAGTTTTTGACACTATATATCAACTTTTTCACCTGGCCTTGAGAATTCAGATAATAAGGAGAAAAATAAATTATACTACTCCTGACTCTGATTTAATTTGAACAGATAAAGACTATATGAATGAATATAGCATATACTGATATCTTTAAAATTTCCATTATTAGGTGGAAGGTAGAGGAAAGTATAAAATACAGTTATCAGTGAAACCATATGTTAACTAGTAATTAAAAATTGCTTGACATCACAAATCATCATGGAAATGTAAATCGAAACCACAATGAGATATAATCTTATACCAGGTAGAATGGCTACCATCAAAAAGACAAAAGTGAGAACAAGTATTGATGAGGATGTGGAGAAAAGGAAACTTTCATGCACTGTTGGTGGAATGTAAATTTGAGCAGTCATCTTGGAAAACGGTATGGAGGTTCCTCAAAATATTAAAAATAAAACGGCCATATGATCCAGCAATCCCACTTCTGAGTATGTATCTAAGGAAATTGAAATCAGGATTCCATGGAGATATCTGGACTCCCATGTTCCTTGCAACATTTCTCATAATAGTCAACATACAGAAACAACTTAATATCCATCAACAGATGAGTGAATAAAGAAGATATGGTATATATAAACAATGGAATACTATTCAGCCACGAGAAATAAGGAAATGTTGCCATTTGTAACAACATGATTGGACTTTGTGGCCGGTATGCTAAGTGAAGTAAGTCAGAGAAAGACAAATACTGTGTGATATCACTTACAGGTAGAATCTAAAAAACAAACAAACAAACAAACAAACAAAAACCTCAGAGAAACAGAAGAGTGGTAATTACTAGGGGTTGGGGGTTAGGAGAAATAGGGAGATACTGGTCAAAGGCTGTAACCTTCCAGCTATAAGATTAACAAGTTTGGGAATCCAATGTACAACATGGTGATTAGAGGTAATAATACTGTATGCTTCAGTGTTCTCAAGAAATAGTAACTAGGTGATAGGATGGAAGTGCTAGCTAACAGTGTGGTGCTGATCACACTTAAACTTATAAATGTATGCAATCAACACGTCATACCCCTTCAACTTATATAATGTTATGCTTCAATTATATCCTATGAAGCTAGAAAGATATCTATTTCTATGTAGAAAATATATATCTGTAACTATCTACATATGTCTATGTATTTCTATATAGATAGAAATAAAGATTGTAGATAATTCTAGAAGAAAAAGCCTCAAAAAATTGACAAGAGTTTTGAAGTAATTGTCCTATTTCTTTGTTTCTAAGAAGGCAATTGGACTCCTCTTGGAAGTATAAAAGATGCTTTAATGAATGGCTGAGAGTATCTGACCTCTGAGTTCTACCTCTCCCCTTCTCAATACTCCTCTGCACATTTGGGGCTGACAGCCTGCAAGCTATTTCCCCCAGGTTCTCTCTCAACTGCGAGAGTTCTATTAGTGGGAGACATTGGCAACATTGGCAGATAACTGGGAACAGGGAAGAGGGAAGAAACCTTTTCTTTTTTTCCCTCTTGTCTTCTGGCAGGTGATTTGGGGAGTAGAGGCCACTGGCCAGCATGAGCTCTGGGTTCTCTCTCAGTTGGTGTGGCTCCAATGGCAGTGGTGGTGGGTGTCTGAGCAGGTGCTGGGGCCAGGGGTCCCAACAGCAGCATTGGCAATACGGGGTTCTCAGCAGCCTCGGAGACTCACACTATGGGTTCTGGGTCATAGTGTTTTCCCTTTTGCTTCTCTGTTTCTAAGCATGATAATGATTCTCTGCAGTTACTCATCTTTGGGTGAACTTCTGTCTTCTGGCTCATGTAGTTCTTCTACTATCTCTGTGATGAATTTCCTGTATTAAATTCTCTCTGTTTGATATGACCAGAGTGGTTTCTGTTTTCCTTGCTGGACCTTGACTGGTAGAGTTTATGGAAGTTTCTCTCATGCCTATAAACTAGACCTTATTCCCTTTAAGATGGTGGTATCCAGACCGGATGGTGTCACATTTTTATGCCATTGGAGATATTTATGGCATAATGGACAAGCCAAAGCAAGTGACTGTAAACCTAAAGTGACAAGAACCACAGTCTTCCTATGCCGTCTCTGTGCGAATGCTGGTGTCACACTCTGTCAGCATGTACTTGGGTTGAACCTTCAGCAACTGGGAAAATCTTTGATACCATACAATATGGATTTCTTTTTCTCCTTATCTGAAGGGCAGTACAGTTGAGGGGGGAAAGGACCATGGAGAATAATAGTAATATGGACTTCTTTTTCTCTTTATTTGAAGAATAAAGAAGAGGGGGAAAGAAACTGTGGAGAACAATACTAATTTGTACCTTTTGTGCCCATCTGTCTTATTACAGGAACCCATCAAAATTATTGTGTAAAAGGATTGTCAACTACTTTGTAAAATCTATGTGTACATAGGAAGTTATTGATAAGCTCTTAAGATGTTTATTTTACATTTTTCATTTTTGTTGTGTTTTATGGAATAAATGGTTCATTCATGGCCTAAAAGTGTTACAGGTCAACTAGAGGACAAGACACCTGTTTCTGAATGTAAATCAGGGCACCTGGGTGGCTCAGTGGGTTAAGGCCTCTGCCTTCAGCTTAGGTCATGATCCCTGGGTCCTGGGATCGAGCCCCGAATCGGGCTCTCTGCTCAGCGGGGAGCCTGTTTCCTCCTCTGTCTTTGCCGGTTTCTCTGCCTACTTGTGATCTCTGTCTGTCAAATAAATAAATAAAATCTTAAAAAAAACAAAAAAAGAATGTAAATCAATTACATCTTTAAGCACACAGACTTAGTTCATCAGCTTTTGGATTGTGGTGATGGTTTCATAGGTATAAGCATATGTCCAAACTCATTAAAATGCATACATTAAACTTTACTTCAATAAAGCTGCTAAAAGAAAGCTTATATAAGTGATTTCACATTTCATGTATCATTCTACAGCTTGATAGTTTGCACTCAACATTTTTATTTTGGGACATCTACTCAGGTTGATATGTTTAGCATTATTTGTTTTTGATTCACTTTCATTGTCCTGTACTATTCTATGACTTAGTGATGCAAGCCCACTTACTGTTTTTTTTTTTTTTTTTTTTTTCATTAGAATCCTATGATTTTAAAAATCCGGATCTTCACTGTAGCCATAGTTTTCTTTTTACTAATTTCCCAATCAGATTTCATGCTGTAGTAGTAGTGAGGAGTGATCCTAATTCTTTTCTTTTCTTTTTTTTTTTTTTAATTACCCCAAGGGGCACCTGGGTGGCTCAGTGGGTTAAAGCCTCTGCCTTCGGCTCAGGTCATGATCCCAGGGTGCTGGGATGGAGCCCTCATCAGGCTCTCTGCTCCGTGGAGAGCCTGCTTCCTCCTCTCTCTCTGCCTGCCTTTCTGCCTACTTGTGATCTCTGTCTGTCAAATAAATAAATAAAATCTTCCAAAAAAAAAAATTGGCCCAAGACAGAGGAAACCTTAGATAAAATTTATTTTCCTCTATCCTTACCTTCCCTTTTCAACCTTTAATGTCCTAATCTATGCAAAATACTTGGAAGGGAACGTGGCATGGCACAGAGTCTGCAATAGAGAAGCATTGTCTGATGGACGTGGGGACCTTCGGGGAAGGAGCCAGCCTGTCTGGGTTTGAAGCTCAGATGTGCTACTTAGTACCTGTGTGACTTTGGGCAAGTTTCTCCGACTTTCTGTGCCTCAGGTCTCTCATCTGTAAAATGAGAGCATAACAGCAGTCCCTACCTCATAAAGCTGTTTTTTTAAGGATTAAATGAGTAAATGAAAATAGGCAAGGAACGCCTGTTACCCAGCCAGTAGTAAGTTGTCATGTGTGTTATTTCAGGTTCTTGGGCTCTTGCTCCAGGCCTCTTGCTCTTTGGACCCTGCATTCTCTGCAGTCTTGGAACCTAGATGCACCAACTCTTGCCAAGGCACTAGTGAGTTGATGAATCATTCCTTTCCATGATATTTCCCTTGAACCCACTCCTGTTGAATGAGCCTGAAATATGTCCTGAGGGGGAGCGTGTCTTCCTGGCATGGCTTGAGGGGCACTGCATGTCTATTTCCCATCTAGGGGAGACCATCTGCATCCCTTCCCCTTGCCTCCTAAGTGTCCTGACACGGAGACTTTCCAACATGCTGTTTTCTTTTGACAGGGGTACACATTTTTTTGAAAAAGCTGCTAGCCGCTGAGCTGGTGACATGACTTGAATTTTTAAAGATTTGTTTCTTTCCATTCAGCTGAATGCTTCTCCCTGATGCAACTTGTATTTTTTCTAGCCAGAGGCGGTGGGTGGAACCCATGTTCTGAGCATTGTTTGGTGGGAGAGCCAGCCCTTCTCACCTCTCTCGAGTTTTCACCAACTCCGGGAGGGTCTCACACATCATTCGAGCTGCTGCTGCTCCATCTGATGATTTCTGCTCTTGTATCTGCTGTGCCGTGATTCCTCTGTTCCATGGATCTGCTGCCACCCTCATTGCCCATTTGTTGGTGGTCCACGTGTCTCCTGCTCCCCTCCACCTGTGCTCACACCAGGCACAGAGCCGGCAATCAGACCCTGTTCCTGGACTCTGGCTCTCTTGAAGCTCACTCTGCCCAGCTTGGCCAGGCTTTGTCTCCATTTTGCCAGTTTTTCTTTCGATGCTCTGCCTTCCTTTCCTCCAGTCTGCTGTCTTAGGGAAACTGAGTCCCTAAGGGGCTCAGGTAATGGGAGCATATCCCAGCCACAGTTGCTGGTCAGGTTTAAGTTCTTCCCTACAGAACTCTTGGGCCACATCTGGACATGCCATACCAGTAAACAGTCCAGATTGCTCAGGGCATCCGGGAGAACTCTGGGGTGTGGTGTCTTGACTCTTCAAGTTATCCTAATGGACTGCTCTTTCTATCTAAGTTAACAGCAGTTCCTTGAGTTCCGATGTGGTTATAGCAGTTACTTTGGAAGCAGAAGACCCTAGAACCTGTAAAGCTTAAAAATGACAATTATTTAAGTATTCAAATAAGGGTGTTCTTGTGAAACCACATGAATGAAAAATATCCATGCTGAAAATTTAGAAATCACTGTTATACAAAAATCTTAGACTGTGTTTTGTCTCTAAGATATGAAAAGAGTAGTTGAGTCTTTACAGTTTACAAATATTGAAAAAGACTGATGTCAACTGTTCCCTTCATATTGTTGCATATTAACAAAGTTTTTTTCTGTATCACAAACATGATGGAGACTAGTACCGACTCTTATCAGGCACTGCTCTACAAGCTGGCATGTGTCATGGAGCTCATGTTCTAGTAGTTCTAGGATTTGGTTACATGTGGTTAAACTTTAGAGTTTTGGGGAATCTAGTCATTCCACATCCAGAAAAGATGGATATCCCTAGAGTGAAAACATAAGAGCAAAAATATGTTCACAATCCAGTGGGGAATTCAGATGTGGGTATAGCTAACATAAAATATGACAAATGCTGTGATAGCATATAAACAAAGTATGGTTAGAATAGTGGATATTAATCAGATTTCACAAGACGATAAACTTAGGCTTTAATGACAAGCTAATAAATGAGTTTCAATCAGCACAGGACTGGACCAGACTATAGTCTTCCAGAGCTGGAAATCCAGGAGATGTCCAGGCTTCTCAGACATCAGACATGGGAGGACCTCCTCCCTCAGGGTGAGAGATAAAGGCGGGTCGTACAAGGGTCATAATATCAAGGGGGAGGGGGAACCACCAATAATGACCATTATTATTTATCTAAAATAATAAAAATAGCCAGAAGCTCAGTTTCATAGGTTGAGAAGTTCTGTTTTCTGGGTAGGTTTTGTGTCATTGCAAAACAGAAAGAAGAAGTTGTTAAAGCAATTCAAATTCTTGGTAAAAGCAAGCATTATCAATAAAAGAAACTTCTTGAGGGGCACCCGGGTGGCTCAGTGGGTTAAGCCTCTGCCTTCAGCTCAGGTCATGATCTCAGGGTCCTGGGATGGAGCCCTGCATCGGGCTTTCTGCTGAGCAGGGATCCTGCTTCCCCCCCCCCCCCTTTCTGCCTGCCTCTCTGCCTATTTGTGATCTCTCTCTCTCTATCAAATAAATAAAATCTTAATAAATAAATAAATAAAAGAAACTTCTTGAAATTCCAAGTTTATTACATGAAAACTACCCAATAATTAGTAGGACTTAGAAGGACAAGATATGGTTCCATTTCCCGTTTCTACTCAAGAAAAGGAAAAGACTTGGTCAAGTTGAGTGGGGTCAGAATCAGGCAGGAAAACCTCATCTAGCTCCAAAATACTCTTGGTTTAGTTGTAACAGTAACACTGTCACAGCGTAACACTTCCATAGTTGCAATAGTAACACTTTCATAGTGAAGGTGAAAATACTGAACCACAGTAAGGAGGGAATCTTCGTTTGAGGTTTCTCCTAACTATTCCCTCAAAGACGAGGCAGTCGGGTGGTGCTCTGTCTATCAAAAAGGTACTAGGGACTTGAACAGTCATAAGATGTGGTGTCTGGTCCCAACTTTCATAGCACTTAAAATCTTGAAAGAAAGACATAAGGAAAGGCAATAATAGGTAGGATACGGTTAAGGTACAGATGAAGGTCTTGGATCAGAGATATCATGCTCAAACACAAACCTCGAACTTTTATAGAAGAATGTGTAAGCAATTGAGGCTAAATATTTATCCCAACTAGAATCAGGACAATTCACTGAAAATCCATTTCCAAAAAGTCAATTTTTCAAGATTGATGAATTATGGAAGATATTTTTCAAAGTTTTAGTTTTCCTATATAGCCTTTACACCTCAGCTATTTTAGTAAGGATCTATCTGCTCAACTCAGCTGGACGTTAATTTTACACGTATTTTATAATTTGGATGCCGGTTTTGCTCTGTGCTTGATGCTTTATCTGTGAATGGGCGGGCGGTCTTTTTCTTAAACCCAGTTTATAGCCTTTTCTCTTTTGGTGGGCTCACGTCCCATCCCTGAAACTGCCCGCAAATGGTTGTAACCAAGTTTCCTGTAGCCTCAGGATATGAAGCTGACAGTTTCCTCCAGATGGTCTTTTGGTGGGTTTGCCATGTGCTGAAATAGCTTTGAATCAATTGACTTTCAACAAATTAACCCAAAGCAGTTTAAATGAACCCAGAGCACTCCCGACTACCTCTTAACTTTCTATCTCTGTGCGTGAAGTCTTCATGTCCCTGAATCATAAAATTTGAAGTCCCTAACTTGTTTTTTTTTTTTAGTGATTTAACAACTTTTCCGTTATGTTTTTTTCCCAGCACTGATGATAAACAGTAGTAAAAATAACCCTTAATATATTTTTTAAAGCTTCCCTTTTAATCCTTTCCAGGAAAGGAATCCTGGATCTAGCATAATCTAAACAAACTCTGAGTAGGTATCAGTTACATATATGCTTATGCTTCTTAAGTCCTTAACACCCAATTTTTTTTCTATAAAATAGAGATAAAACATCAGCCTCTACCTACCTTGTAAATAATATAATAAAGGGAGTTGAGCTGATGAACTACTGTGATCATTGAGGAGGAGAAGAGTAAATTGATCACGCATCCCTAATATCTCATTAGTTTAATATATTCCAGTTTAATATTTACCTGACATCTCTGCTCAAGAGATGGTGTTATGTACTGTTGAAAATTTTAAAAAGGTGACCAAGATACAGTTCTCACCCTCAAGGAGCAATTGTTTTAGTCAGATGACTGAAATGAATACATAAACCTACAGGACGCAGTACAATAAGGGCTAAAAGATAATAGAAATGAAGTTCTTTGTTGATGCCAAGGAGGTAAATTACATCGGACGTGAGTCTGGAAGACTGGAAAGGCTTGAGTAGATGAAACACAGAAAAGCCATTTGGAGGAAGGGCATAGATTTGGGAAACCATAGCACCTACGTGTAAAAGGTGTGTTTATAGGAAAACAGGAAGTGGTAGTGGGGATTCATGAGGAGTCATGCTGTGTATGGATTTCTGCTGCGTTTGGTTTGCAATGAAACACTGAAGGTTTTCGGATGGGAGAGATAAAAATGCAACAACACAGTTAATCTGGCAGTTGTGTTTGGGATAATTTGGAGAGGTAGATTGTGAGATTGGGAGTATGGCCTGAAATTGCAGGAGCTTTAAGTACTGAGCAGCAGAAATCAGACAGCAGATGGAATCCAGAACCACCTTCCCAATGCTAGTCAGAAGTCTGGTAACTAGAGCCACAAAGTAATGGGGTGGGACAACAGGCAAACTCTTCAACTGCCCTACAAAGGCCCTTCAAAACTGGCTCTTGCTGCTTTGTTAGTTTCATCTCCCCCCATCTTCCTGAATTTGTTTCTGTAGCCATATGGTATCATGTGCGTCACCCCAACCATTCCATTAAAACCTCAGTACCCTACTCTGCTTTGCTTTGCCTTCTGCCTGGGACATTCTGCCCGCCTTGCCTCTGCCCAGGGAACTTCTACTGCTCCTCCTCTTCCCACTCTCTCCTTCCTCCCCCTCTTCTTACATTGATTTAGGGGTTTTCTTTGTCCATTTCATTTCCTCCTGTAGATTTTATACTCTGTTGTCAATGCCTATTTTCTTTTTTTCTGCAGACTATGAGCTGTTGGAAGCTGAGATCACTTGATTGAGCAGCTGGCGTGGTGAGAGACACTGAATAGATGCTCAATAAATTCTAGATGAATGGAATAAGGCCAAGTTAATACAACACGTCAAGCATCTAGTCACAGCTGCATTTATAGCATTTGTATAGACAGAAATCATGATGCAAAAGAAGAAAGAGACCTTCAGCTGATGAGTTGAGGCAATTATCTGCACTGGCATGTGCACATGCGCTTGTGCAAACACACACACACACACACAGAGCTAGCAATATGTTTACAATGAACACACAGCAGTTGATTCCATTCTTTTTGATGTAAATGTTAGGGGACTTCAAAATGGAAATATAGCTCATGGTGCCCTTAGTCAGGAAATGCTTCAGATCCCCAGGAACTATGCAGAAGATGGGGAATTCATGCTTGGGAAAAGCAAAAAAGAGAAAGAGAGAGAACAAAGGGAAGAGTAAGTTCAGCGATGTGCAAAGAGGACTATTTAAGGTTTATGTGTTACGGAGCTATGAGGGTGTATTTTCTTTCAGATCTCTTGTGTTCTTCGAGATCTAAGTAAACAAAAGGAAGGCCAAAATGGGAGAGGGAAAATCTGTTCAAAGCCATGAAACACAGACATCATAGAATTGTTTCAGCAACATTTTATTGTCAGAAAGATTCAAAAAATAAATCAGCCTGAGCTGCCTGGGGATTATGTTATGGGCGTTTGGACAATCAAATAACTAAATGTTACTCCAAAAGGCATATTTGTAGTCATTCCTTGTGAGGGATGAAAGAGGATGATGTAAACTTCAAGAGTAAAGCAACGTGTGATAAATTTTGGAAGAAATAACTGGAAAAAAAATAAGAACTTCTGGCTTGATGTGTCAGGAATACAGCTAAGCAGGCCAAGATTTTATTAAAAGAAAAAAAGTGCATATTACAGAAATGAGAAGACAATGTTACGTAGATAAAGGAGCACTGTGGTATTTTAAGCTGGCTGGATGAAATAGAACATGGCAATGGAAATATGAATAAAAGGCACAGAAATGGGGACTAGAGAAAAACAGATGTAGAATTTTTTTTTTTTTCCCCCTGGGAGCAGATAGAAGTTAATGTTGCTAAAGGAAACTACTGTGAAACGGCTTTATAAGAGATTTTGTGAATACCGAGGAATTATTTGGCTCACGCTCATGTGGTTGGCATATTGGGAAAATTGTGTCTACTGCAGGCTTAAAAATCTTCATCTTGAGGAGGAACATATTTATTTTAAGCCTTTTACAGATTTAACTAGAAATCACAAGATAAAGGGAAAATGGAAAAATCAGAGGTAACAAAATTTGATCCTGCCTGTATTTTGTAGAAGCAGATGAAGGCTCTCTTAAAGGGAAAAATAAAAACAATTTTTTTTTATCGGTTTAAAGAGAGAGCACTTATTCAGAGATTGGAGGACATAATTCCCCAGTTTGATGTAGCAGTATGATTCTTCTTTTGTAACCACTAGCCTGCTAGAAGGTACTATCTGTTTTAATACGGTTTTTATTCTTTATGTTACAAGAACCAAAAAGACAGTGCTATAACTCAGGTTGGATGGCACCATCATGTTCGGAGATAGATTCCAAGAGTTGTATTATATATTGCAAGGGCAAGACTCCATAAGAATAAGATAAGATATGAAAAGAAGAGAGAAATAGTGATATTGGACACCTTAACTATCTTCTGAAGGGGGCAATAAAAGTTAAAAGGAGTGCTAGGGAAAGCAGTCTGACTGAGGCCTAAATCGTCAGAGAAAGGCTTTAGAAAACTAGGGGATTCAGATAGAATGATGGGTCACGTCCTGTTTGATATCCCGATGTGTAGTAGCCCAGTGTGCGGTAGAAAGTTTAAGCACCTTTATATTTAGACTGAAGATCCCATGATCAGGTTCCCACAGGCTAACTTCTTTTGCTTTTAAGTGGGTCCCTTTGTACCCTGCATGTCATATGGGATGCAAAGTAGTAGGTCACACATTCTATAAGCACTTGGGTAATGGTGCTGGCTGAGGTCCTGGAGGCAAAGAAGGCAAACCCGTACTGGGAATATGGGTTGATTTCAGTCGAGGTAAATGACTGCATTTTTTCAGGATGAAAGGAATCTAACTTTGGGGGCCCAACTTGGCCCCAAGTTGGTCTGGAGAACTGGTGCCATTCTGGGGGTCTCAGCATTGGTCTCAATTGCTGGCAGTTTTGGACTTTCAACAGAAGCAACATTTAATGAGCTTTGGTAAGTGGGAGCCCAGGGAGTCAGGCTCATGCTTCCAATCCTGCCACCGTTTTCCTGTTCAAGGGCCCACTGCTCCAAGAATATGGTAGTTTAGGATACAGACTGCTGGCATTCACTGTCTGCTTCTTTGTTTATTACTTATTTATTAAAATTTCTTTATTAGTTTCTCGGTGGTGGAAGCTTCTATTGGATAACATGCAGTACTTTCCCTGCACCCCTTCCCAGACCTTTGTCTTTAATCTTATTATTTATTCTTTAGGCCATATTCTCATGTTAAGCATCTTCTTTTTCTGCACAAAGTGGGTGACTGGGTGGACAACCCGAAGCCCTATTTATTGGGAGGTTTTCCTTCCCCACTTACATTCAGGGCCAGCCTGCGTGGGGCTGTGGAGTTGTACTTGGCTTACACTTACTTATTGGACTGATCAGTCTGTGTATACAAGCTTGGCCATTTTCTTCCTCCACTACTTACTTGATCATAGTGGGCTTCAGGAAGCCGTGGGGAGGAGCTGAGGGATACGCGCAGGTGGAACACTGGAGATAACACAAGGGCACCTGCTGGGCCACTTGCTTGGAGCCCCACCAGCAACTGTCCCAGATGCACCATTTCCTCTAAGGGAATGCTGTGGGCCCACCCAGCTGTATGATTTGGTGGATCTGGGAGAGCTCAGTTTGCTATAGACATACAAGTCCCATATACGCTCTCACATCTGTTCTGTGAGAGAAGAGTCCCTTAATTCACTTGGAGTTGGGTCTCTGCTATTAGCAGCTGAATATAATTTCCAGCTGACAAAGACTGGATGTTTTACAACACTGCCATTCAAACTCTACTGTGTAAACTAGTCTGTCCACAAACTTTGCTATCAGTTACAACAGACTCAGAAGCTAGCACTAGACTCTAGACCAATTTCTTGACTACACACACTCTACTTCAACTGGACATTTTTCTTCTTTTTGGGGGGTTGTGAGATGTTCTCAGCAAAGGGAGAAGTATGTTGATTACATTGCGGTAAAAGCTCTTTATCTCGTAAAGGACCGGTTTTGACCATAATGGACCACTAGCAAGTAGTCTGGACACTGACACCTTAAGTAGGACTTATCCAAGACCTACATCCCCCAAAGTGTACTTTTGACACAGACACACTGAGATATAAACAAAAATTCCTTCCTTTTAATTGTTGATTCTATTTTGAAATTTAAACCTGTGATTATTGACTGGGGCTACTGGTGAGTCTTTTATGTCATCTCTTAACTACTATACCCTCCTGGTGTTGGATTCAGGCTAGTGAAAATCTATTACACAAGACTTGGTAATATTACACAAGACATGTTGTTTACTTCGAAGCAGAATAAAAACCTTTTATGATGTGCTTCTTTGTATGCCCTTTGTCAAACTTTGCTGTACTGCAAAGCAACTTTTTACACATAGATTCTGCTTCAGTTTCAGAGTGAAGGTGGAATTAAATGGTTTACCAATACATGTAGTAAGTGCTAAGTGTATGCTAGCTATTATTATTAGTTGTACTTGGGTTTATTCATTATTATGCAACTCTTCCACTGCCCCCACACCCCACCCACCATGCCACTGTTATTCAGATGTTTTGTATGGGTTCAGTAAATAGACAAAGATAAGTAAACCTCTAAGGATAGTCTTTATTAATGCTAGAATTTCCTAGTTAAGCCCCAACTGGACCACTACAGCTCTGTCTTAATGTATAGGAAATCATGGAATAAAAACCCATGGCTACTCACTGCTCTCGATTCCATAGCTCTAAACTTCCTTGTGAAGTTAAAAAATGCTCCATTCTAAGACCATATTATCCTTGGGAAGCATTTTATTCTGACTGTATGCACACCTTTTATTATCATGTAAATTCAACTGGCATTAATTCCATTAGAAATTCTGGGGTAGAAAGCTTCCCTCCTTGCAAATGATTGAAGGCTTTAATTCTCAGTATCCTTGTGGTCTGAGGGGGGACAGCCTGACAGGTATGGCAAGGATAATGTGCTTTTTTTTCCCCCCAGATTTTATTTGTTCATTTAAGGGAGAAAGAACACAGAGAGAGAAAGCGTGCACACGGGAGGTAGGGAGAGGGAGAGACAGAGGAAGAAGCAGACGCCCCACTGAGCAAGGAGCCAATGTAGGACTTGATCCCAGGATCCTGGGATCATCATGACCTGAGCCGAAGGCAGACAGTTAACTGACTGAGCCACCTAGGTGCCCCAAAGATAATGCTTTTTAACTATAGAATTTGATTTCCTTAGCCTGACTTTCAAGGAAATGTACTCTTTGAAGGATCTCTATGGCTGGTCAAGTAGAAGACGTTTCTGGTAGATCATTTGCAAGTCCGTGGAGGATACTCATGTGAGGAGGGACGATAGCTAGAATTTTTCCACTTTTGAACAAAACTGTGACAACTGGGCATGACTAGATTAGGCATAATAGGAATTTAGATGAGAAGATACTCTCCTGAGAAACGACCCACCTTCCTTCCTTCCAAAGCACTAAGGGTCATAAATAAAGACTGAAAAGAGCTGAACAAGAAGAATGGCACCGTAAGGAACTAGGTTATTGGGTAGGAGAGACAGCTTGGAAGTTTCAAAGGAGCCACGGAGCTCAAGGATTTGGAAGATGAGAGAAAGGAAGGGAGGGAAATAGGGAAAGCGAGTGGAAGGGTTGCCGAGAAAGAGAGAGGCAGAGGCGAGGGAGGGAGAGCGCAAGATCCCATCTTTGGTCGATCTTTTGATTTCTTTGCCTAGTCGTCAACCCTTGCAACTCTTCTCAGTATTTCTGCCTTTGCTTCCTTCTCTTCTTTCACATGGTAAATGCAATTACCTCAGTTCATCTGTGCTCTTAAAAGGGGAAGCAAGACAAGATCAAACCAGTAATTCTCCACTGAGTTGTGGGCTTGCTGACAACCTCTTTTGATCTATCTTCTCTATTCCTGAGGTCTGGTGTCCTGCTGTCTTGGAGAAGGGTGATAAGGGAAATTGAGGTTAGGGGAAAGAAAGACGCATTTCAGTGGGTGAGTTAGCAACGACTAATTATGTCGTTGACATATACTAATGTCATGTATATGAAGTAATTCACACTAAATCAGGCTGAAACTGCTTTAAAAAAATATTTTATTTATTTGACAGACAGAAATCACAAGTAGGCAAAGAGGCAAGCAGAGATAGAGGGAGGATGCAGGCTCCCCGCGGAGCAGAGAGCCAGATGAGGGGCTCGATCCGAGGACCCTGAGATCATGATCTGAGCCGATGGCAGAGGCTTTAACCCACTGAGCCACCCAGGCACCCCCTGAAACTGCTTTTGCTCTTCACTGTACTTCTTGAATAATCTTCCTTCTTGCTTCATCATTGCTAGTTAAATTCTCTTCCCGGGGCGCCTGGGTGGCTCAGTGGGTTAAGCCGCTGCCTTCGGCTCAGGTCATGATCTCAGGGTCCTGGGATCGAGTCCCGCATCGGACTCTCTGCTCAGCAGGGAGCCTGCTTCCCCCTCTCTCTCTCTGCCCGCCTCTCTGCCTACTTGTGATCTCTCTCTGTCAAATAAATAAATAAATAATCTTTAAAAAAAAAATAATTTCTCTTCTCTGACTCTCACTGCTTGAGATTTTATCTTTCTGTCACATTCTCACCTTAGCTCTGTGTTCAGTGCCCCCTGTTTACTAGCCAGGCTGTTTTCTTTAGCAGAGGAAGGAAAAGAATCTTTTTTTTTTTTTTTTTTTTTTAAAGACAACAAATGTTTACCATAGATGTAGTGAAAATGCAACACTCATATTAAGGTTGGAGTTAAAAAGTGCCTGGAAAAAGATCAGCAACTGAAAACATTCACCATATTTAAGCATCTTTTTGTATGAGTGGTGGATGGGGGGCTCAAAAACAATGCTTCACACTGTCATCAGGGAGACCAACCGAATCAGATTGTTAGAGCTGGAGAAACAGAAATTTGTTTTACTCGGATCTCTCTGTTCCATAGATTAAAAAGGTGAAGGAAAGAAAAGTCAAGTGAATTACTATGGATCTGAGACAATTACTCTTTCAGATATACTAGAAAGTGTGAGAATTTGTATTATCATACTGCATTTCATATAGTGGATATTATGAATGGCGAAGTAAAATGTAACTTTCGATTAAAAATATGTAACTTGCAAAGGTCTGTTATCTTTTTTAAAAAAATATATTTTCTGAGGGTTTTTTTTTTTTTAAGATTTATATATTTGAGAGCGAGAAAGACAGAACATGAGCACAGGGGAGAAGACAGAAGGAGAAGCAGACTCCCCACTGAGCAAGGAGCCGGATGCAGTACTCAGTCCCAGGACTCTGGGATCATGGCCTGAGCCGAAGGCAGGTGTTTAACTGACTGAGCCACCAGGTCCCCACAAAGGTTTGTTATTTTAAACTGGATTTTTGAATGTTACTGGAATGAGTTTGTTAGGGCTTCCATGAGGAAGTACAGACTATAATAATTTATTTTCTTCAAGTCCTGGAGGCTAGAAATTCAAGATCAGGGTACTAGCAGGGTTGGTTTCTTCTGAGGCCTCTCTCCTTGGCTTGTAGAAGGCCATCTTTTTTCTTTGTCCTCACATGGCCTTCCTTCTCTATAATCTCTTATAAAGATAGGCCATATTGGATTAAGATCCACCCTAATGATATCAATTGAACCTTAATTACCTCTTTAAATACCTTATATACAAATAGTCACCTTCTGAGGTAGCAGGGGTTAGGACTTCATCATATTACCAGACAGGCGCTTTAACCAGCTAAGCCATGGCACAGGCAGGACTTCAACATACTGATTTGGTGGTGGTGTTGGTGGGGGATGGGGGCCCAATTCAGCCCATAAAAATATTTATGCCATTATTTATAAAAGTATCAGGCAAATCTATAAGAAGATAGAATGTATATATAATAGATAACAAGATTTATAAATAATTTATCATTTATAATTAATTATATTTAAATATACTAAATTTACAAATAAATCATTGAATTTCAATTTATAAATAATTTACCAATCCTTTTAGACATGCAGTGACAAAAGGAAACAGGACAGGATAGAATGTTGAGGAAAGTTAAAAGAACAAACAAGTGAAGTGTGATGGCAATAAATAGGAGAGAGGAAGAGAATGAATAGTAAAGAAAAACAGAAGATAAAAAGAGGTAAGACTATAGAAAGTGACCAGGAAATAGAGCAGCTTTGTTTGTACATTTGTATCTGTGCTTTTCTAATAGTGATGTTGGACATGTTCCATGTGGTTCAATTTATTCTATTAATAAAATCTGATGATTTAAGACATAAGAAATAGGGAATGGAAAAATACTGTGTTTTCCCAGCCAAACCAAATCCAACCCTTGACTCTTATTTTCTGAGGTTGGCCCCCCATAGACATTACTTTTGCCAACTGCTAGTATCACAGAAACCACCGAAACCTCAGATGGAAAAAAAAAGAGCTCTAATGATTTTAAATTAGAAAAAAATTCAAGTTTGAAAACTAAATATCTTTTTGAATTACTATGTGGGTATAGACTACTTACATTTCCAGACTTTTCTTACTATACATTTAGGATAACATTCCCTGGACCAAAAAAATTTTTTAACTTAAGTATTAGGAAGACTGATGAAAACAAAAGTTTTAGGGTGAAAAAGCAAAAAAGTAAGCACATCCATTCATCTAAGTTTTGGACTGAAAATACCCCACCATAAGGTAGAAATAATGTGTGAGGTACTTTTTCATGCTTGACACACAATTTTAGTATAAGATTCTCCTACAAGGATCTTCTAAAGAAAAAGCATAAAGCAGCTTATGCAAGTACCGTATAACGAATCCATGAACAATTTAATTCCACTCAGGCATTTAGAAGATAAATGTTATCCATTTCCATATATTTAAAATTTTCAGCCAAAAATATTTTAACCATATAACTTTACAGCACACAGAAAAAAATACATATAAAAGTGAAAAATGTGTTTTGCAATAAATCTGCCACTGATATGATATGAGTGTGCAATTAAATGGGCCATGCCGGAGAGAGGCAAGATTGGCTACTGGGCGGGTGCCAGTGATATCCTTTGACGCTTCCCGGCCTCATGTGTTCCTGATCAGGCAGCCAAGGCTCTGGCAAATCCAGGCCAGGCAGGCAGAAAACAGAACAGCTCTTACTTTCAATTATGGGGTTCAGAGAGAATGGGGCATAGGACACATACTTGATCTGCTGTTAAATATTTTATTTCAAAGCTGAACGCTAAATTGAAGCATAGAATTAGATTACTTATAAGGAATTATTTTCCATGTTTTTCCCCTTGCTTATTCTGACATTCACAGTGGCATTTTATGATGGTGTAGTATAAGGAGTCCTAAACTGAAAGACAAAAAAGACTTAACCAGGTGTGGCTAGCTGGGTGACCATAGTCTAATCACTTCGTCACTCTAGGCCTCTGTTTCTTTGTCTAGAAAATTAAATAATTGGTCTAGACGAGTAGAGATTATACAGAGAGACCCTTAAGTAAATCTGGCTCACAGATGTGTTTCTGGCCTTCACTATATATAAGATGTGTTAACTAGTAACCAATATTTGAAAAGCAGGAGATTTCACTAAAATACAGATTTCTGACTTCTCTTGAAAAATTGGAATGTCTGGTAACTTGGGGCCCATAACTTGATGTTGATATGGAGTGCAGCAGACCCATTTTGATATAATTGGGAAAGCTTTCTTAACGTTGCTCCATTGCCAGCCATAGGACCCAGTCAACTTGCTGCACTTATTTACTTTAGCTGCCTGACCCTTTTAGACATTTCAGTTTTTCATCTTTTGTCCACAGCAATGGCTTTTAAATGTGTCTTACAAAGCCCTAGGAAACTCATAAGGAATCAAGAGGACATGGACGGGGGTCCAACCTCTCTTCAATCTTCAGAGTTCAGTTTTTATATGTGTCCATATATTAGGATTTAAAATGACCTCTGGGGTTCAGACTTTTAGTTAATCTTCTGAAATTTCTTCTGTTCTCCCATATTAATTGAATTTCAGCTAGGCATATGAATGTTTAGAATAAACACTCAACTCCCAGCCTCCTTTGCATCTAGGTGTGGCTGATTCCAAGCCTCCTTGGTGTCTAGGTATGGCCACGTGACAGGCTTTTGGCCAGTTTAAGGATTTGGTAATGATCAATCTTGACCAGGTGGAAAAAGTATCCCACTAGTGATGGCAAGGCAGCATGATAGATGGATCCTGGGTCCCTAGATGACTTCACAGACCAGAGTCATCCTACTAGCAATGTTTGCCTAAGTCTGCTGTGTTATATGAGAGAAAAATTAATTTTCATCCCGGGTAAGTCAATGTTAATTTCAATCTCTATTACATAGTTCTAAAACTGTATCTCAATTAAAACAACCTCTGAGAATCTTTGAAGTTCCAAGATTTTCTGATAATTTTGCCCCTGGTTGATTTTAAGTTTAAATATATCGGAGTAATTTTAACTGAAAAAAGACAAAACATGGTTTTTAAACTTTTTAAATTAGTTCCTTGAGTTTTTTTTTTTTTTTTTCTGAGTGGAACTTAAATAAATTCATTTCCAGTCAGGCACATGATTATATTTTTATGAAATCATTATGCAAAAATGCCAGTGACCTCATGTATGTAGAATAGGGAGTGTATGTTCTATTTCCTTCTAAATGATCAAGTGTTATGATCACCCTTTTGCAGTTCCGTTTCATGCAGAAAATGATTTTGTCCCAATGGAGTGGAGTCAAATGTGCAAAATAAATGATGTGAGTTTGTTCTGTTTAGATGGCTCGAGCAGAAAAAGATAAAGTTACTAAACTGCCCAAGAGAGGTCTTTGAGGTAGGTTGTTTCAGGCTCAATTTAAAATCTGGCGATGGTGGTCCCTAAAACTTGTACTGCTGTAATTGTTATAAAGAAATAGAGAATTTAGTTCTTTTGAAGTCTGAGGAAACAAATTTTCTATGGCAATGAGTTTTATTTTATTTTGTTTTAAGAATAATGTACCTTAGTGGAGATGACTAATGCAGCTCATCATTTCGAACACATGTCCTGCCTAAGAAAATTCATGCATTTTTCTCAAGATCAGAAAAGAAATCCAAGACAAACCAACTTTGGATGTCATTCAAAGGGTGCCTTGGAAATGATGTTTTTAGTAAGTTTAGCATCCATCTCCTCTCTGCCCAAACTTGTTATATAATATTCCAAAGATCCTAGAAAATTTTTAAATCCAAAATTTAGAACTAAGAACACCCACCAGTAGAGATGATAAGGTGAGAGGTGGTTTTGATGTTGAGACAGACATGTTCTTGAGTTTTGGAAAATAAAATCCTTCATGATGTTTACGGGATCTGAAGTGGTTTAAGTATCTCATGACAATAAACTGCTCCTTGTGCATAAACAAATCTTTTTAGATCAATAGTTCATCATAAAGAAAGTTATAGCTATTTTGCCTTAAGAACTTCACTAAACTTTCAAATGCCCCTGATTTTCTCATTTTAAAATTTGGCTTAATAAAGTATAGGAGACCAATCTCATAATAGTTGGGCAGAACAGAACTGTTGTTTTTAAGGTGGGAATTATCTGAAAACACATCAGTACATGTATAGAATTGAAGGAGGAACCTACTTTCTATGTGGGTCAGATCGAATATTTCAAACTAAGTGATGGGTCGGCTGGGAAACTGGGGCTCCAAGATGGCGGACTTTCCTGCCAACCCTCTCCAAGATGGCGGACTTTCCCGCCAACCCTCTCCAAGATGGCGGACTTTCCCGCCAACCCTCTCCAAGATGGCGGACTTTCCCGCCACCCTCACTGCAGCCCCCACGTCACCGTCAGGAAACGGAAACTCTCCACCCAAGAACTTCCCAATCCGGATCTGTCCATCACGGACTCCCCACCCCCCATACCCTCTGATCACCACATACCTTGCCATATATGGACGCAAGGCTATGCCCTACCTCAACCCGATAAAAAGACCTCGCCAACTCCCTCTCAGACTTCCCCGACTCTCTCTCTGTGAGTCACGGAACCTCGCCTGAGGGTGCTTGCAATAAAGTTCAACTCTCAGATCCATTTGCATCCGTAGCCTTTCTCACTATCGCGGGCAGGAGCAAGCTAACACTAAGAGTTATTTTAAAGCCATTAAGTTCTTTGGGGCATCTGGGTGTCTCAGGGGGTTAAATGTCTGCCTTTGACTCAGTTCATGATCCCAGAGTCCTGGGCTCCCTGCTCAGCGAGGAGTCTGCTTCTCCCTGTCCCTTTGCTTCTCTCCCTGCTTGTGCTATCTTGCTTGCTCTCCTTGCCCTCAAATTACTAAATAAAACATTTTAAAACCTTCAAAAATAATAATAATAATTTCTTTGTGTCCAGTGACCAGAAAGACATTCGATTTCTTTTTTTGGTTGTACCTCAAAATTGAGCATGTGCTCTTAAGATTTGTTGAAGAAAACCTTAGTCAGAAAATGAAATAATTGATGAAAAATTAATGTCTCTCAGGAAAGTTTATGAATAAACAGCTGATTCTTTTGGTTTTATTCAGAAATAAATGTATTTAACTGTGAACTCTCCTTTCTTATAATATACAACAGTGATCTCGAGAGCCATTTGGTCTTGGTTGTTTATGTGTTATCTTGCTATCATCCTGAAATTTCTATTATATTTCTACGTATATGGATGTAAAGGGGAAGAAACCTTATACTAAAACAACAGTGATTTGGGTTCTAGTTTGGTATTTATTTCTAGCTTCTGTAGGACCCTTAGCTTCTCCTTATCTCTATTTCCCCATCCAAAAGATGGAGATCTATGCTTTCCTAATTATTACCAGGGGCTGTCGTCATGAGAAACACAAGGTCATCTTACATCAAAAAATGCCATCAGATAACTGGGTAGCTCCTTTAAGCAATCACTGGAATAGATGCTCTTTTATAAAGTGAGATGCTCTATTCTGAATGTGATTAAATATTGATGCCTGGGCAGCCTTGAGAAAGAGCTTCTTGGAGCTCCTGTTGCAGAGGGCATAATTACCGGATGGGCCCAGCCGCTGTGCTCTGAATGTATCACAGCATTCGCATGGAAGTCATACTTAAAATGAGCCCCTTCAAGCCTGGGATCAAACAACGGCAGAAATACTTAAGGCAGGGCCATTCTTGGGAGAGAAAGGATTCCTCTTTCTCTGCTGGGAGACTTTTCTCAGGGACTTCCCAACAATCTTGCTGCACTTTCTCAGAATTGCACTGCAGTCTAAGATGCTTCCTATCCATCCTTCCATTCTTCCCTCTTCCCTTCATGGGGCTCAGACTTGCATCATGGTCTCACAGGTTGTCCAGCCGCCTCCGGCTCTTTTCCTTATCTTCCCTCACAGGTATTTCCTCCAGTAAATCTCTCATGACTAATCCTATCTGGCTGTCTGATTTTACACAATCCCTGTTTGAAGAAGGATCCCTTAGAAATTGTATGGTGACATTTTTCTGGGATTTTGTAATTTGGTAGCTAAGTTTCCCATCAATCTGTAGTATCCATTTACACGAGGAGAAGCAATAACATATTTTATACCATGTTACAACACAGACATTTCCAACCATTACATTTTTTTCTTTATGAATATAGGAATGGATTGTAAGAAACACATTGGGTGCTTTTTATGATACTATTTCGAAAGAACTTGAGTAACTGTCCTCTTAAGAATAATGGTAACATGCAAACAAAGGAAACATGCATACATGACATGGTTTTGAGTCATTGTGATTCTTTCTCTCATTTTCCCCAAAACACCTATCAAAATAGCAAAATCAGAGCCAATGGAAAGTATTTTTATTTCTTCATAACAAAGATAGCTCACAGGAACAAAGTAAAGTGGAAATTTTAGGGTAATTTAGGCACAAGTTCTGTTTTCACTGAATTAACAGAAAAATTGTGACTGTTAACCAAAACTATTTTCAGCCTTTTTTTATTCCTAGCTTTTATATACTTAATCATACTGTGCCTGAAATTTTATATTATTTTTAGCTATATCATAAACACATTTTCCTATTGCTTCTTAATCATTCTCATAAAAATTACATAATAATCCAAAAAAAGGTACATCATGTCTTCCATATTCTATCCTATTGCATTTTTAGATTGTTTCTGATTTTTTACTGCTGAAAGTAAGACTGCTTTGTGTAGTTTTATAAATCTCTCACATTTAGAATTGCTTGTATAGGATGAATTCCTGAGGGGTATACCCATTAAGATTAGGCATTAATTGTTTCAAAAACATTTGGACCAATTTAAACTTAAATTATATGCATTATTCCTTTCACTGTACCCTTGCTAAACTGCTAGCATTGCGTTCTATTAGAAAACAAAATCTACCAGTCATTTTACATGGAAAGAGGATATTTCACTGAAGTGTGGCTGAAATTGCCTTTATGGCTACTGTAGAGTCCTATTTTTACACTTTTGTGAACTATTTTTTCTTGTCCTTTACACGACAAATGTTTTTTGTGAAAAAACATTTATTTTTGTGAACTATTTTTTCTTGTCCTATACACATTTATTTTTGTTTTCCTTTTTTGTATCAGTCATTAGCTAAAAAGGAAATTGCTCTTGGTCTGTGGTATTGGCATGAGGTATTTTCCCCCAATGACTCTCTTTCTTTTTATTTCTTTGTGATTTGGTGTTCAGCTCACATCTACTGAGCACTTAAGTTTTGTCAGGCTCAGTGCTGGCAGCTAAGGATACAGTTCTGAACAAAGATAGACCCGCTCTCTTGTTGCCTCCAGAGTATATTAGGAAAAGCATAAACAAGCAGTTATCAAAAACATATGCTCTGTGCTAGTTTAAGGAACTAGGTACAGGAAGCTGTTGGTGTTCTTTGTAGGCCATCTAACTTAGCTTGTATACTAAGTTTATATCTTACTAAGTTTATATACTTGAGGGACTGAGGAAATGGCAGTTGGGCGAAGGAATGAGAATGGGTGATGATCAGCAGATGAGACTGGAGAGAGCAGCAGGTGGCAAAGTGGGAGGGACTTAGGTCATGGGAAAGAGTTTGGCTTTTTGCAGGGTGGGAGTTGCAGAGGGAAAGAGAAAGAATCTCAAGCAGTCTCCACGCTCTATCTCACGACCCGGAGATCATGACCTGAGCCGAAATCAAGAGTCAGACGCTTAATCGACTGAGCCACCCAGGTGCCCTGAAGAATTTGGCTTTTATCACAAGGATTAAGGGAGGTAATTTAATGGTTGGTTAGCAGGAGTAAGAAAATGATATTTATTTTAGAAAGATTATTTTGGCTGCTATTTGGAGAATAGTCACGAGGAGAGCCAGCCTGGAGATAGATCAGGTAGAGTAACACAGGTGGCAGTTAATGATGTCCTAGATGGGCATGTGTTTGTGGATACATTCCAGAAATATTTAGGGGATGGAGGCCAAATGACCTGGGGATGGAGGCCAAATGACCTGGGGATGGAAAGTGGGCAGCAAAGGGAGTTGGCAGATTCATAGGCTTCTAGAAGACCAGAGTCACTGGAGTGGGGGTGCGGTTCTCTGCAGGAACAAGTTGGGCAGAAATGGGTCAGCTATAGATTTTTAAAGCATGTAACATTCTTGGCAATTTGTTATCAGAAAAGGATTAATTAATTCCTTGTCATCTTTATTTATTTATTTAAAAATTTTTTTAAAGATTTTATTTATTTATTTGACAGACAGAGATCACAAGTAGACAGAGAGGCAGGCAGAGAGAGAGAGAGAGGAGGAAGCAGGGTCGACGTGGGGCTTGATCCCAGGACCTTGGGATCACGACCCTAGCCAAGGGCAGAGGCTTTAACTCACTGAGCCACCCAGGCACCCCCATCTTTATTTTAAGTAAATAACATTGGATTTCTTGTGGCCTTAGTTAAATAGAGATTTATAATTTGCTTTAGGAGAGAATTTCCAGTCAATCTACATGATAATATTATAATAAATAATAATCTCATTATTCACTGGGATTTCCCAGACTGAGGAGAAACCACTGAGCCTGATGACACAAATCTAGTAACCCTGAAGTGAGGTTCAGGATTTAGTTGATAATAAAACAAAGATTTTTTTTAACCATATTTTTTTTTTTACTTCCACTATAGTTTACAGTGTTATATTGTTTCAGGCATACAAAATAGTGATTCAATAGCTCTACACATTACTCAGCACTTACCTTAATCCCCATAATCTATTTCACCCATCCCCTCACCCACCTCCCCTCTGGTAACCGTCTGTTTGTTCTCTACAGTTAAGAGGCTGATTTTGGCTTGTCTGTTTTTTCCTTTGTTCATTTATCTTGTTTCTTAAGTTCTACATATGAGTGAAATGATATGGTATTTGTCTTTCTCTAACTTATTTCACTTAAGCATTGTACTGTCTAGATCCATCCATGTTGTTGCAAAGGGCAAGGTTTCATTCTTTCTTTAGGGCTGAGTAATATTGTGTGCGTGTGCGTGTGTGTGTGTGTGTGTGTTCATCTATCAATGGGCACTTGGGTTGCTTCCATAACTTGGCTGTTGTAAATAATGCTGCAATAAACATGGGGTACGTATATCTTTTTTAATGAACGTAAGACAAAGATGTTTTAAAGGAATAAGCAATTACTTATCTCCAAAGAATACACATAAATAAAGATCCAGAGACAATTTAAAATCTTGCCAGTTTGAAACATCTTTGCTATCTTTTACACATAGTGACTCCTAGCAGGTAAATGAATGTATGGCCTATTTTTACACATCTTTAGAATTAGGTGAGAAGTGATCTATGGATATAGGAGATGTTAGCCTCTTTCTTGGAGGGAAGAAAACTTCTCCAGATGGGATGCTTTCCTCCATTTCCTTGAGGAGGGAAAGTAAATACAAACAGCAAAGAGCTTGGGTAATCCTCAAAAGTATGGCTAACTAAATAAAATATAAATGATCTTGGCAAAAGGTCCCGGGACACGTAAGCTTTCTTAGAGTTATACCCTGGTGTCTTTTGGGCTCACCTACAAGCACTAAAAAATTTGTTTGCTAAACAGTAGTTCAGAACATGTCTTGTTCTTTATAACTTTCTTAATGAATCATTAGGAAGCTAAATAAATTCCTATTGAGAGTATCATGTTCTCAGGTATACTAGACTCTTGAGCATAATGTATGCTTCTGAAACTGGCTATGATAACTCTAAACCCCAACAGTGGTAAAATAACACACCCTCCCTCTTTTTCTCTCTCTATAATCATGTAGTCTTGAAGAATACTTCTACAGTTTAACTTTATGCTCTGCAAACTTCCATACCAATTAATAACCTAACATGACTTGGATTTACTATGTAGTTTGTGCTTTCCTGAAAGCAAACAAATGGCTTTGGAATGGACTTTGAGCGTGCCCGTGAATGTGGATGGATGGCAGGGTCCTCATGATCTAACCAGAGCCCACAGGAAAACATTTCTCAAAAACATTATTTGGTCTATGCTGTCAAAACGAGAGGGGACTCACATACAACACATTTGTTTTCCATCACGTGGACAGCCCAAATGGTGGGCTGGCTAAAATAATTATGTGACTTACACATTCAGTTTGAAGGCTACCTAATCAAACCAGCAATCATGTCTCTGAGATAGGGAATTTTAAGTTTTATTTATTAATCTGATTTCATATGAAGTATATATATATAATATGAAATAAATCCTGAAATAAACATAAGAAGAAATATACAAATAAATAAATACACATAAATATATGTATTTATCAACTTGTTTCTAAACCCTAAGGCTCTTTGAACTAAAGCTCTTCTTTGCTTTCTTTTTACTGCTGAAACAACAACAATGGATTTTCCTTTTTTTTTTTTTTTTTCAACTTCACTCAATTCAATAGACAATAGGCAACAAGCCATAGGCAAGACGTTCTGCCCAGTATAGTGAGGTCTTCCAACTCGGTTCAAAATTGGTTTCCAATTTTTAGAACATAGTTTGTCCCTAGTTGTCCCTTGATGATAAGATAATTGTGAATAGTGTTCCCACTTCTTTAGCCAAATGATTTGTTCAATATGTTTCGGTGGATTAGGGTGTGGTGGAGAACTTTGTCTCATGTGCAATTGGCTCTTGTTGAATTAGTTTCCAATCTAGCAATGCAACCGATTTTAATCTTCTTAGAATTTTGCAATTTTTTATTCCTCCAGGGCTTAAACTGAAAAAGCACACTATTTTGGTGACCTTCTGGAGAGTTAATCTCACCAACTTTGGAGCTGAAATCCTTTAGAGTATCATTAATATTTTAAACTGTGTAAATTTAGGTATGTACATTCAAACCATTATATTCCCAACCTCCATGGACATTATTTCATAATACTGTAACTTGTAAATCCTTTGGAAAAGAAGCTTTTGGATTGTCAGGTAGTTTAGATAGAGAATGGGCATATCGTTAGAAATACAAGCTTGAGATCATTGTGCGCTTAAGAGCTTACCAACCGAATCCAAGGCAAGACAAAGTCTCTCTCTCTTTCTCTGTCTCTGTCTCTGTCTCTCTCTCTCTCTCTTTTTTTTTTTTTTTTTTTTGAGAATTCTGGAATCCAAAAGAAAGGATGTGTGAAGGGGTGTGAAGAAGAGCAAAAAGAGTTTATTTTTCTATTTTTGCATTAGTAAAACAAAATTTGAAACGCATGAAATTTAATTTTGGCATTGCCTCACCTTACTTTCCATAATTCACTCCTGCCATTTAGCCTCAATTCTTAGAACAGCTGTACTCGCTTAAGTGCTCCATGCAAACTTTTAACCTCTGATCCCCCCGCCCCCGCTCCCATGGCTCCCTATGCCAAGGTACCTGCCTTCCATAATCCAGTCAAAACTCCCAACCCAGGGTGCTGTTCATCTCCACCCATTATGACAAGGAAAGCAACCAGGTCAAGCAAATCGTACTAAAATGTAATTGGAAAATAGTCATATAACTTACAAAATGGTATTTACTTTAAAGAGAAGATGCTTTTCTAACCTAAATGAATCTAGGATTAATATCATTCCAATGAGGAAACTGGTTAGGGTCAGCTCTCCTAAGCTGTTTTTATTTTCCAGGTTATTTTTTTCTCCACCTTGTTCCAATGAGGTAGTCAAGAGTTGCTGGTGCTTCTTTTATAGTGGCTCCTAAAGCAATAGGAGTGGGTGATTTTGGCTCAAAAGGTAGGATATCAGTGGGCTAGTCATTTCTAGGTATGGGTAGAGTATACGGTATGTGTTTTTAAGTATGAAAGCTGTCTGATTATAACAATAAAGAAGAAAGCTGCATAACAAATTAGGAACCTCTACAAAGAGGATTAGCTTAATTGATTTTTTACACAGATTGTTTATATACTATAGGCTGCTTGTAAATTAATAAACCATGATACATTGGATTGGAGTTCAGACAAAAGCTGGCTTTTTGAAACTGTGTGATTTCACCCATCCTGTTTCAGTGGGGAAGAGAATGGGCTATGATTCTTTCTTTTCTTTACACCTTTTCTACTCTGTTGAAAGCAAGATCATATATTTAATAATTTTTTCGTTTTTTTTTTTTTAAGATTTTATTTATTAATTTGACAGAGAGAAATCACAAGTAGATGGAGAGGCAGCCAGAGAGAGAGAGAGAGAGGGAAGCAGGCTCTTTGCCGAGCAGAGAGCCCGATGCGGGACTCGATCCCAGGACTCTGAGATCATGACCCGAGCCGAAGGCAGCGGCTTAACCCACTGAGCCACCCAGGCGCCCCTTTTTTCGTTATTTTGAATGACCCGTATGTAATGTCACATCATATCATGGGATTCCCCCAAGTCAGTAAATATTACCTTAAGATCAAAGATGGAATATATGGACCCTGACACTGACTTTAGTTTATTGTAGAAGAATTCTCTTTGAAAAAAAAAAAAAAAAAAAAAAAGAATTCTCTTTGAGTATGGTAGCAGTAAAGCAAACTCAACATTATGTATATAAACTGGGCTCCAAGGAAGACTGGAAATCAAAAAGATGTGATGGATGGTTATAGAAGAATTGGCTAGCAACCACATTTCTCTCTTCCCACAACATGTAGGTTTTTCTTGGCTTAGAGAAGGAGACTTTGCATGCGGTAGCACCTAGTGCTATTCAATAACGGTAATGGGAAAATCATAAAGTTTGACTTCATTTTTTTAAAAAGATTTATTTCTTTAGAGAGAGAGAGAGAACCCGAGCAGAGGGGGAAGAGCAGAAGGAGAGACTCCACACCAAGTGAGCGCAGAGCCACCATGGGACTTGATCCTGGGACCCTGAGATCATGACCTGAGCTGAAATCAAGTCAGACATTTCACTGACTGCACCACCCGCGTGCCCTGTTCCACTGCATTTTAAAAGCTTTCTGGGAGTGTTTGAGATTACTAACAACTTTCCTTCTAACAGAACACAGGACATTTAAAAAAATAGAAGAGATGTGCGTAGAGTTCCCCATATACTTGCCTTATCAACAGGTGATACAGTAAATTAAATGTCTCCTTCAAAAATATTTTTCTTCTGGCTTCCTCAGGTCCTGAAAATCTGCTATTAAAGTTTTATAGTTTGGGTTAAGCTTTTTGGTTATTCCTATTGTCTTCTTTCAAAGACTAAATGCATTGAAGTGGGAAAATTTGTGAAGGGTTGTGATTTTAAGGAACAAATCTAAATTCATTTATTCATTAAACCAGCAAAAAGCTATGGAATGTCTCCTGTGTGCCAGGTATACCAGTAGCACTGATGATAGAAGAGTGAGTAATGGAGGGATCCTGTCCTCAAGGGGAAGATAGTCTTTTAATTTTTAGCTTTAGGTGCAGTAGGATCATGCATGTCCAGTATCAGTGGAACAAACTTCCTTTGATAATCTATCACCTCTTTAAGTCAACATATCTGAGATGAAACGTGTCATCTTTTCTTACAAATCAGCCTTACTTTCCATCTTTCTTAATTTAATCAGTGGTACCATCATCTTCCCAGGCAACAGAACTTTTCCTGACAACTCAACTCCACATTACTCTTTCTCAGAACGACTGCATTAACGGCAAAATCACCCAGATTGACACTTAACTGTTCTGTACTTGATGTGTGATTGATTTGATCCCCAGCTGTGTTGTAAAAGGCTTAAAGGCAAAGATCAGTCTTGGCTCTTTTATATCCTCTGGACCTGAGTTTCCCCAAATGTAGACCTGATGAGAAACCACCTCAGTGATTCTGATTAAGTTGAACCACTACTCTAGATGATTGTATCTCAGATTTTTAAATATGTTTATGAATCACTTGAGGATTATGTTAAAGTGCAGATTCCAATTTAGTAGGTCTGAGAGTCTGCATTTTTAATAAGCTTACAGTTAAGGCTGATGTTTTGGGGGATGATTTGAAGGTTAAAGAAAAAAAGTTTAGAGTCCCAAATACAGAGTCTGGTCCATGGGAGATGTTCAACAAATATTTAGTGATTTCTTTCAAGACGACCTTAGTGTGAATTAGTTTATACAACTAACTGAATAAGTATGTCTACAGCTGAGACAAAATGCCATTAAGAAGGATGAGGAGAGCAAAGGGAAGAGAATGGGCTAAATAGGAAGATAAAATCTACCTATTTTTTAAAAAAGATTTTATTTATTTATTTGACAGAGAGAGATCACAAGTAGGCAGAGAAACAGGCAGAGAGAGAGGAAGGAAAGCAGGCTCCCTGCTGAGCCGAGAGCCCGATGCGGGACTCGATCCCAGGACCCTGAGATCATGACCTGAGCCAAAGGCAGCGGCTTAACTCACTGAGCCACCCAGGTGCCCTAAAAGCTACCTATTTTTCTTACCTATGTAACAATTTTAACTGAAAGCTTACCTGAACCTCCAATTTGACATGCTTGTGAAGTCTTGGTTTTCTAATTTTTCTTATATCTTTCTCCTAAATATCCCTGTATGTATAAGCAAACACGCTAATCTTACCTTCACAGGGAAAAAAAAATGTATCTATAGTACGTATCACAGTTCTAGTCACTTAACTTGATACAACTTTGTTAAATGGAGTTCCTCTAAGTAGATCCTTTTAGATACAGGGGAAAAAAAATCTATCTCTGTACAATTTTTAGAGCATAGCACTAAAAATTACAGAACTTCGACAGTTTATGTTCTTGAGACAGTTAAAAAATGTTCTGAATACTGACTTGGTGGAATGTAGTAGCTGAATGGCAAATGGAAGAGAAGAAGTATATTTTCCAAAAGAACCATCTGGTGCAGAAAAGTGCATAATTAATCATTAAGCCTTTTCAGGGATACACAAGTAAAATAATGATTATCAGTATCCCAGACCTAATGGATTTTGTATTAAATTGTAACAATATTATCTTTGTTTTTCTGCTATTTCAGAACTACACTCTCTTAACACAAAACACTGTCATGCCTGGTACGTTGTGCACTCACAAGGCAGTCAAAAGCAATTAAATGAATGTTCTGGACAAAGCCAATTTTTATACATTCCATGCACATTGAAAAAACAAGTTCAAATAAGCCTCAAACAAGACTAAAATTTAATAATGAATGGGTTTTGTATTTCACGAGACTCTTAAAAGTACAGACAAGTAACACCTACAGCATGTTACACTACATCTGTCTCAAAGTTGGAATGAGTCGTTGCTTAAATGATGCTTTTGCCAAGATCCATAAATGTTATGACCTTCTTTGAAATTATGGCAAAAACAATGCTTTTATTAAATTTTTTTTAATCATGAAGAGGAGAAAGGACAAAAGTAACACAAAATTTCCCTGCAATGACTCAGATTTATGGAAGCCTCTCCAATAATTTCACTTCTAACTGCTATGGAACTTGTTCACAAGGAACTTGTTCACAAGGGCATGGATGAACATTCAGTTCAGGAACCAGCTGTATGATCCAGAGAAGAAAAACGAGTGGGCTAACTTATACCCCAGATCAAACCAGAACTGAATGCTTTCCAGGGTTTTAAAGCATCTGGAAAATCTTTAAACATTGTCTCTTCTTTTGGTCCTATCTTTTCACTTATTTCTATCCAAGATTGGGGTGGGGAGCTGAAATATCATGAGAAAGTTATATTCAACTGAAGTTTATGTAAGAAGAACCAACGCTTTTTCCTACTTGACTTCCATTCCAATGTCGCATACTTAAGGGCTGGTCTTCTAAGGGTGCCAGCATTCCCCTGAACCAAAATAAGCAAACATCCAAGTACTTTGAATTCTCTTCCTCAAAATTATGCTTCATTATCCTGGGATCTTGACAGAATAAAAGACCACTGCTGAATTCTAAAAGGTTTTCACATTTATCTGGACATGCAGTAATATGGAGGAATTTATCCATTGGATTTACCTTTTTCCATTTGAATCTTACCCTGCAGACTTCCTGACAGATTTGAATTATCATCTATATAAAGAAGAGGCCATCAAGAGGAAAGTTCCTCCTGTTCTCCCAGAATTCCCCCAATCCACAGCTTAGTCCAGAAGTTTAACGAGGCTTAAGGGAGTTCTGCTACAAGACATTGCTCCCACTAACATGGTCACTATTAGAAATCACTTTGAATGAAGGCATTGAAGCCCCTGTGAAGACAAGTTTTATAGCTTTTGTGTGTAAGAGACCCCGAGTGACTTAAGACAGGAGAATTTTCCACTGTGGCTTTCACAAATCCTTGTACCCCCGACTCTCAAATCTCTTGGACCCCCATTGCTTTTCCTTCCCATCCCCTCTTGCATATGACTTTAACCCCTAATTCTTCCTCCTCACCTCTCTCAATAAAATCCAGACTGCCCAAACAATGACTCTTATTCCACAAGAACAATCCCTGTATTCCCATTTCCGAAACTAGCTGGACTGCCGCCAAACCCTGTCCTGCTAAGTCTAGCTGAATTTCGGCCAACCCCCTCCTGCTAAAGCCATGCAAAATTTTCCGTTGTCCTTCTCCAAGTTAAAATGCTCCTTTGGAGCCTTCCTTTCAGAGCCTTATGGTAATGACTCTCCAGCTGATTTTATTCCATAGTTTCCACTGCTGAGGTTCAGGCAGGTTTGGTCACTTTGCTGTTCCGCCCAGACCACTTTGTTAAAGGACCAGTTCCTTCTATGGACTAGACCAGCGCTTGGCTCTCCTGGCCTTGAAGCACTGTCTAAACCTTTATTCTTCATCTTTATTGTCTTGTATACATCTTGTATACATCTCTAGGTTGGATTTTTCTGCTAATAGAGGTGTTCATAGTCACAGTGGGGCCATAATGCCAAGGAGATTTTGTTAGTTTGTTCAGGCCACTTGCATATACGTTTAACATTATAAAGCCAATAACACTACATTGTGGAAGCTCTGTGAGTGTTCTAGAACTTTACTGACCACCTTGCGGAACTTGGGATATGATTGAGACAATCCATTTGATTGGCACCTTACCATCAAAGGATTCAAAGATTCCAAATATTTAATGGTCAACAGGTTTTAACTGGTAAGAAGAGTCCTCTTAAAGACAAAAATCTTCTAAAAGACAGCAAAATTATAAAATTACTTTGGGACTCCTTAGAAAAAGCTAATAAAAATATGGATCATCTAAAAATCCAAACTTAAATTCTCTTTTTTCTCTTCTGCCCCATCTTTGGATTGACTTTCCTCCTGGCCCCCTCTCACTTTCTCTTCCCCATGTTTTGTTCCTCCTCCTCATCTCCCTGCACATGGTCTCAACCCTCTTTCCTATTCTCCACTGTCCCTTCCTAAATACAGTGCTCTTACTGAAGAATATCCCTTCAATATCTTTTAATGTAGATGGAAATTGTTTCACAGCTTTAAACCTTGGTGAAAATCAGATTTCCATAATATAGCTAAGAACTTCCTAATCCCTTCTTAGGAAAGACAAAAGTTAGTTTAAGAATTTAAGCATTGTCTTAGGAATTTATAGTCAAGGAGTCCTTGATCTCTTTCAATTAGTTCATCTAAGCAGAGATGCTGAACTTGATTTGAAAAGCATGATGGATTGATTACTAAAATGATAGGGAAAAAATGGGATAAAATTTAACTGCAGGTCGTTATAAAAAGTGTAAAAACCAGACAAGCTCTCTTAGCAGTTATTCCTGAGAACTTTCCTGTCAAAATCGATGGGTCAAAAATCCAGTTACATAAGGAGGGGAAAAACTCAGATCCATCCTTAATTTCAGAGACAGCTTAACTACTATTTCACACAGTACTCTTTTCTCAGCGGGAACAAAGATATCACAATCACCCTAACCACCTCTATATTGATGGTCTTAAAATAGAAGTGGCAGATTTAGTTAGGAAACAGACAATTGAAGGGTAGACGGCCTTCTCTCTGGACTAAGAGAACTTGCGCACTTTGAAGATACTTTGGCTCAGAAAAAAATTATATAGATTCAATTAGCAACTCTTCACAATTAAGCAATTAGATAAACCCAGAACAAAAACATCTCTATAGCCAAATTAAACAAAGATATGTGTAGATATTATAAGGAAAAGGGATACTGGAAGAATGCTTGCTCTGCCTTGAATTAAAAGACAGAATCTAAAATAGAGGACCAAATTTTTGTAACAGAATTACTTCCTTTTGAGTAAGTAGATCCTTCAGTTTGTCCAAAATTGCCTTTAAGACAAAAGGAAGAAATTTCCATATAATTGCAAAAACAAAACAAAACAAAACCAAAAAACCAACAAACCAAGGATGTTCCTTTTTTGTTGATACCAGACCAACATATTCTACCATAAACCCACTTTTCCATCACTCCTTCCTTGGAGTAGCTAAAACATTTCAGTGGTAGGAATCTCCTATCATTAGTCAACATGCTTTCTACACAATGATTCCACTCTGGTAGATCTGTTGGAGTGAAATCTATCTTGAAAATGGAGTGTTACTCAAATGTGGGCTGGGCAAACTCCATGGAAGAGAAGATTATTTTGTTTTGGTACAGATAAATTTCCCAGTACCAGAGCCTTTGCCTGGGACAGACTCACCTAGTGCCTTCTGTAATTCAAAAAGTATTCTTCAAAAGCTCCTATGCTTGTACTCTCCGATTATCATAGACCTTTCCTTCTGTTGTATATGAAGCATCCAAAGACAAGCTCTGAGGGTTCTAACTCAATAGCCCATCCACCACTCGTAATAGCCTCTCACTTTACCTATAACAAAAGTCTACCTTCTTTGTCTTCAGTGGCAACAGCTGCATAGTTAATTGAGGCTTCTATTGACTTAGTTTTAGGATCTCCTCTTAACATTATGGTCCCTCATGTCACTCAGACCTTACTGTTGACTGAAAACACTCAATGCTTTTCTGCTTTAGATTAACCTTCTATGAAATCCTTCTCTTCTCACTCACACGTATTTCTATCCATTGCTGTAGCTCCTTGACTCTCCTTCCCCCAGCTTTCTTTCTCTCCCAGAGGAGGAAGCAAACCTAATGACTGTCATGCACTTATTCAGGAATTTTTCTTACCTCACTCTGATCTCTTTGAAACTCTTTGACAATCCAGATTTAGAAATGCGTATGGATGGAGCCTATTAGAGAATGGAGCAAGGATGTTGTTTAGCTTAGTATGTGACGGCAACTCACTCAAATATTATCCTTTCCCAGGGGCCAGATCCGTACAAGTTGCTGAAATTGTAGCAGTTACTATAGCCTGCCAACTAGGTAGAGATAAGAGAGGAACTATCTATACAGATAGTAAATATGCTTTGGGGATAGCTCATGATTTTGGTGTGCTTTGGAAGCAATGTGGTTTAACTGCATCTGGTATTTCATTTAAACGTGGTAGTCACATAAAATTCCTATTAGATGCTTTGTTTTTCCAAAGGAATGGACTATATTAAGGTTGGGCCCCATAGTAAAAAGCAGACTCAACCAACAAAGGGTAATAGCAGATTACTATACTAAATGAGTTGCTTTAACACCTTCAGGCTTTCCAACAAGTCTAAAAGTCAAAGCCAAAACTAGCTCCTAAGTATCGGCATTAGGTCTTGAGTTAATTTTAGTATCAGCATTTGATTATAAAGAAGTGTATTGGAAAAGATTAAATTTTTTATCCTCCCAGGTAGCTATGGTAACACCAAGATATTCTCTTGACCTCCATCAAGTTATTGAAGTGGATTTTCTCAAAAAGTGTTGCATGCTATGACCCATTACAGAAAGGAAATCTTAAAAACATCATCAACAAGCATTGTTGTGGACACTTCAGTAAGATTGTGGTGCGTTTCCCATCTGTCAAATCTACTGTCTTGAGAAAATTGTAAAGCTGTGGTAAAAACACAACCCAAAACCTTTCAGATCTTTTGGACATCTATTTACAGATGGATTTCATTCAGTCACTCACCTCATGTAGTTATGAGTATGTACTTGCTATTGTGTTTCTATTTCTTGGACTTCTAGAAGATTTTCATTGCCATAAAGCAACTGCTTTGATAGTAGCGAAGAAACTCTAAGACTTTGTGTTTTCCATTTGGCAATATCCACCTATTTGTTTGGTGATAGAGGTACCAACTGAGACTTGTAAAACTATCTGAGGAACTTTAGTTGCTGAGGCCAAAGGCTTTATACTTAAACTTCATGGCCCTAATCTCCATAGGAAATGGTCACTGGATACTCAGTGCATGTAGAGATCTCACCCCCATCCTAACTGTTCTTTCACCCTCCAACATGGCAAAATATTCTAGGGGATTAACACAGCATACTCAAGGTTATAATCAACAGGTCCTAGCAGCTTTTCCAAATGTTAATCTACAGGAACTCTTGCATGACTTTCACACACTTGGGTCTGGATTAAAGAAAATGACAAGAACATAAAACTATTTTCAAACTTCATTAGAAAGGACCATATCAAGTGTTGCTAACTACATACACTGCAGTAAAGTCCTGGGAATCAATCCTTGGATCCCTGTCTCCCAGTTAGAAAGTTATCATACATCTACCTCTTGGACTTCTGTGTCAACAGGAGATCTAAAACTGAGAATTCCTTGGAATCTTCCAGAGGGTGACATCACAAAGGTGATAGCTATTCTGATATTTGGACCAAGCAGTGGGCTGCTGGATAGTGATCCTTTTATCCAAGATCTTCAGCTCAAGACCCCTGCACTCTAAGAGTAACTGAAAATATACCTCTTCATCTCTTTCTCCTATTTTTCATAGCCATCTCTGAGATTCTTAAAGTTTCTATAGTCTTTTTTTTTTTCAATACTTCAACTGTTTTATTTTTTTCTGGGTAAATGAGGAGAATCAAAAGTGTTATACATCCCTAAGATGTCAATAGGACATCAAGACAGAAGTCTTCTTTATAGACTCCAGGTGGAGAGAGGGTTTTTTCTGGGATAATTGCAGATGGGTAGGATCTTGGCTAAGAGGCATTGTCCAAGGCCTTCTCATAATTCTTATGTCTATGCTTGTCTCCACAGTCATTTACTATATTCTCTTCAGAATTTTAAATACCTCAGGCACTCACTTGATAAATGATTAAATTGAATTACAAAGGCAAGATTCCATAGGAGGTCATAGAGAAGAGGTTTAATTTTAAGAAAAACCCCGATGGCAGTCGTACAAAAGAATCTGAGACTAATTGTCTCAAGCAGCATAGATCTAGAGCACTGAATGAGCCTAGACTGGATTTAATGATGAGACTCTGTCTGCCCATTGACCTAGAGGAGGGACTGAGAATTTCCCAGTGTGGCCTTCGTATGTTCTGGTCTCCTTCAGGTGCTCTCCATACCCCTCTCACCCATGACTTTAGTTCCTAACTGTGTATCTTCATCCTCAACAACATCCACACTGCCCAAACAATGGCTACTATCCACAGAAATAATTTACTCCCTTCTCGTTTGAACTCTGGTTGGGGAAATGGGAAGGATGGAATAGTGTTTGGAAAAGAGAAAGAGCGCTGGGGAAATGAGTAATGACAAGCAAATGAGGAGAGCAAGAATTCTACCACTGATTTGGGGAAACCTAGGAAAATATCACAAATTAACCCAAGCACAGCCCTGCATGAGGTTGTAACCATCCTGGAGAATCATGTTTGGGATAGAAACTACATTAGGTAGGATAAAAACTGTAATATGGAGACCCCAAAAGGCAGTAGCTTATACAATAAAGAAGTTCTTTTTTCTTTCTGTAACAGTCCTGGATTTAATAGTCCAGATTTGCATATGTTCCTGATTGATGTCGACATTTAGAGGTATGCTATCTCACTAGTCCATTATCCTTTAGAGCATAGCAGAAGCTGGTCAGAGGCACTAGCTTTTGGACCGTAGAGAGGGGAGGAAGATGTACATTAAACAAAGGTCTTGTGTCTTAAGACCTAACTTCAAGGGGCAAACAGTTCTTCTGCTCACATTCAGTCATTGAGAAGATGGTCACATGTTCACACCACCTGCAAGAAGATGTGATAAACCTGTACTTTGGAGAAGTCATGTGCTTCAGTGTATATTCTCTCTAAGTCTGTAAGTCTCTTTCTGGATTTGATTTCCAAAGGCCTAAGGAGTTATGAGAGCAGAGCAGATTTGTGATACAGATAAAAATGGAATGTTAGGCACTGATACTTTTCTACACAGTGTCTATTTCCTTTCCGCCCTTTTCTTTAAGATTTATTTCTATGAAAGGAAGGGAGGGAGAGAGGGAGAGAAAATGAGAGAACATGGTGGGGGGCAAAGGGAGAGGGAGAGATTCTCACGCAGACTCTGAGCTACGTACAGAGCCCGACAGGAAGCTTGATCCCCACAACACTGAGATCATGACCTGAGCTGAAACCAAGAGTCAGACACTCCGCCAACTGACCCACCCAGCTGCCCCTCTACCCTTTTCAAGGGAACTCCAGTTCTCTCAACTCACACCACTTGCTGGGTGTATTCTCTTGTAGTCCAACGTGGTCATGGGATTCAATCTAGGCAAAGAGATGTAAATGATGCATTTCTGAGAGTCTTTTCCTTTATCCTTTTTTTCTGCCTATTACACAGTTGCATAGATGTGATGTTTGGAGGAGGAGCAACCATCTTAGAAACCAAAAGACAACCAGAGTGAGGATGAAAGCCGAAATATCAAGGATGGTAGAGCTGAAAGATGGACAGACTTGGGGCCCTTGATGGCCCACTGGGTCATAAAACTAGTTATGTGAGCCAGATAAACCTTTTTTTGTATGTAAGCCAATATGTGGCAGACACTGTAGTATTTGCAGTTGACTAGGTCACTAAGAAATGAGGAGGCAGAGTGGGGGGAGAGAGAGAGAGAGTGAGCACTCCTTTCCTGTCCCTGACATGTTCCTGTCCGTGTGTGTGTGTGTGTGTGTGTGTGTGTGTGTGTGTGTGTGTTTATATTTGTCAGTTTGTTATTTACCTAGCCTGGGGAGAAAAGAGAAGGGAAGAGGAGTGACAAAAGTATAATAAGGAGGAATGATAAAAGCAGTGACAAAAGCCTACCATGGTGATTATCTGCTTTACTCCCCAGAGCCACATCCCACCCTTCATCCTGCCTGGTGCCCTGGGTGACTATCCGTATGGACTATATGAACAGTTTCCTTGCCCTCCATTCTTTCATTGGCCAGTAGAAGACATTGGCAAGGGATCTAGAGAATAGGAGGAAAAGAAGAATGGGGTATTTATTCCTTTGCCTTCCCAGCAGTGCCCTTTAACTGAAGGCTGCAGCTTCTGTCAGATGGCCCTTTCTGCACTGGTCACTTTTTGGTTCCTGTAGCCACTTCCTCCCCTCATTTATTCTGGCTGGATGTAGGGTGGTGATGGCTCCCTGTCACCTCCTTTGTTGCTTTTCCTAACCTCTGCTCACATTTTTGTAAACAGTTCCTTTACACAATCTTTAATTATCCAGTTAGGAAGTGCCTCTGATTTCTTCCAGGATCTTGGCTGGTCTGTTTCGCAGAGTGGGGCGCAGAGCCCTGCTTCCAGGATTAGAGTCACATGGAAACAGCAAGCTCTAAAGGTCGGGACAGACTTGTACAACTGCTCATGCACCAGAGCAGCTCAGTTATATCATGCAGGGGTAGGATGAGAAGAATGAGGAGGACAGGAAATAGAGGTAAAGAACCAGACAGTCTAAGTTGGAATCCTGGCTCTGACTCTTACCAGAGAGAAGCAGATGCCATTAACTCAGTACCTCACTTTCCTCAACTGTAAAGTGGGGTAATTAATAATAATACCCGTGTCCTCAGAGTGCAGTCAGGGTTAAATGAAATATCCGTGTAAAACAGGGCAGTTCTTGGGACTTTGTAATTAACAAAAATAGCCATAATAATAATTATTATTACAAATCAAGTATCAGGCAAGATGCTGGTTGCTTCAGAAGATTTCTGTGTAGACAAGTGAAATCAAAGACGAATGACTTTATAATGAAGATCTGGACTCTGATATTTGATTGTTGACAGCTGTTAAATTTCACCTCTTCCTCTTCTCCTTCTGTACCACATCTGGACCAGCTGATCTTGTCTAGGCTCGAGTGCTCACCATTTTGGCACCAGCAAAACCACAAGTTCCTGCTACATGGGGACTCACATCCTCAGCCCCAACCCCTCCACCCAGCTAAAAATCGATACCAGTCTCTCTTCCTTGCTCTTTCGCTTTGGACTTGGTTGAGAGGCCTTCCCTGCCCTCCCAGACATCTCATTTATGTAAATAATAAGCCTTTTCCTAACTGTTTGGTATACGTGTGATGGCATCAGTAGCAACATCCAAACCAGACTTTGGATGAGGGTCCATCTGCCTCTGCAGGTGACATAACAGGCTTCCCTTCAAAATATGTTGGCACTGAAACCACAGTCCTGCCATCCTATTTCAGACCCACTTTAGGGCAAACTTTAAACTGACTGAACTTATTTTTCTTTCTATAGAGAATAAGCATCTCAAAAATAGAAAATAACTTGAATCACAGGAAATAAATTTCTATTTCCCCACCCCCCAAATTTTGAGTTGTAGACTGAGATTTATATCTGCTGTATCAGTTTACCTGATGATGTAGTTACTGAGCAAGGCACCGTCTTGTCCAGCCTTAAAAGTCTGCCTGGGACCAGTCAAAGTAGAACAAAAGCTGTGAAAAAGGCAAGACCCCTTGGTGCCTACAGTTTGAGCACATAGATTCTGAACTGTGCTGTTTTGCTTCCACTTCCTTCTCTTGATCTCCAAATTGAAGACCACTTACCTGCTCACCTCTTATGATTTTGCCAGACCCTTCTGGTTAGGGCACCCGTCCACTCTTCCTTAGCCACCAGCAGTGTCCTTTTTCCTCCTAATATATTATTTCTCTTTTTTGGTAAGTTTAAGGTATGGAAGTATTGTAACATAGCATGACCCATACAGATAGCCCTTTTCTGGGTATGGCTTAGCCCAGAAGACAGCCAAACTTTTGTGGATAGACATAAGAATCACTAAAGGAACTTTTTAAAAAATTGCAGATGCTGGGAGACTATCCCAGATCTATGAAGTGATAATTTGCTTCAAGGATAGGCAAGGATGGGAAGAGATCCGTTAGGAATCTTTACATTTAAAGGTAAAGCTCCCTAGCTGATCCCAGTGATGAATCAGACATAATAGCATACTGAACTGGATATCTTACTTGTGACACTGGGTTGTTTAACCCCTAGCTTTCATGACACAGGAACATTTAACCCCAAGGATTTTATGATCCCATCATTTGCTGTTGCTGTGCCATCAACGTGGGTAGTTGGTAGAGAATACACAAAATGACTGGAAATACGTTAAAGAATTAGGTCATAAGACAGAGAAATCCAGACAGCAGAATAACTTTGACATAGCTGAGGGAACTTTTTTACAGTTTTCTCATGTATTAGTTAAAAAAAAAAAAATCCAAACTGTCAGTCCTTTATCCAACTCATACTCAATATTACTGTTAGGAATGATCACCACAAAACAAAGGACAATAGTTGAAACTGCACATGGTAAAATTGGTTAGAGATGAAAATCTGATGACAAATCATGTCTTGATGCTCACATTGAAACATACAAATATTGAACAAGGAAAAATTAGACTTGGCAAAAGTAATCAACACTAAATAAAACTGCCAACAGCTAAACTGGCACACGCTGAAACTTATTATTGCCTAAAAATTGATTTAAGAATCAATTTGGGTGTGAATAATTTGACCTGAGACCATTGGACTTAGTACAAATAATGACCATAAAAGAACACATGCAACTGTAGAAAGTATAATCGAGAAAAATTTGATATGAACAGTAAGGGAAAAAAAATGTTCAATAACATTTTCATTTAAACCTTATGTGGAAAATAACTGATTCCAATGAAAAGAATTTCTGTAAATTAAAAACCAAAAGAGAAGAAAATTAGAAATGTCTTAATGCCTTGGAAGAAATTTTTATCAAGTATTTTTATCTATTAAAGTAGCTTAATAGAAATTAGTTCTAAAAAATACTTTCCTAATGAATGAGTATTCATCCAGGTAAGCATAATTTTGATGTAAAGGTTTCTACTCCTAAACACAGGAGTTAAAAGATTCTCATATCTGAAAGTCAACAGTATCTAAATAGATGGGTTGAAACAAAAGGCTCAAAATTTCCTGCATCCAATTATTTATTGTGAGTCTCAAGAAAGGAATGATTAGGAAGAGTCTGCAAAAAAGTGTCAAAAAAGGAATGATTAGGAAGAGTCTGCAATATGGGGTAAACTCAAAAAGGGCAAGCATTTATGGAATCCCACAACACAGCTTCAGATTTCTGGGCATCCAAATGGCAGATTAAGGCAAGGTACACCTGGAAGAAAAAGCACAGAGGACAAATCCTTTAAAATTTTTCTTAAGCCCCTCCATTCTTAGCTTTTTACTAGAGGAATTGATCCATAACTCATAATTCTTGAAGTTGACAGAAACAGTCATCCTTCAAAATGCAAACCCTACTATAATAGAAAAGATTTAAAAATAAGCTTTGGGAGGGATGTGGAGAAATGAAAACACTCTAACTCTACACTGATAAGAAAATCATAAAATGGCATGGCCACTTTGGAAAATAGCCTGGCAATTTTTAAAAAAAGAGATAACACACAGGTTACCATATGACCCAGCAGTTTCAGTTCTAAGTATAGAGCCAAGAAAATTAAAACGTATGTTCACATAAAAGCTAGTTCACAAATGTTTATAGCAGAATTATTCATACTAACCAAAAATGGAAAGAGTCCAAGTGTTTATCACCTGATAAATGGATAAACAGATTTGTGGTATATCCATACAATGGAATATTGTTGGGCAATAAAAAGAGATAAAATACTGATGCCTGCTACAACATGGGTGAACCTTGGAAACACTATGCTGAGTGAAAGAGGCCAGTCACAAAAGATCATGTATTGTATGATTCCACTTATATCTGGATATTTATTTTATTATGTTCAATTAGCCAACATATAGTACATGTCCAGAAAAGGCAAATCTAAAGAGATAGGAAGTAGGTTAGTGGTTGCTGAGGGCTAAAAAGGGGCTAAAGAAGAAATGAGAAGGAAATGCTAATGTATATTTCTTTTTGAATTTATTTCTACTTTTTACTTTTTTAAAAAAATATTTATTTGTTTGAGAGAGCGATAGAGAAAGAGACAGATTGGGAAGGAGGGGCTAAGGGAGGGGAGAGAAAGTCTTAAGCAGGCTCTGCACTGAGCACAGAGCCTGACTCCAGAGCTCCATCTCATGACCTCAAGATCATGACCTGAGCCAAAACCAAAGGTTGAACGCTTAACCAACTGTGCCACCCAGTGCTCCTGAGCACACATTTCTTTTGTGGGTGATAAAAATGTTCCAAAATTGACCATGGTGGTGGTTGCACAGCTCTGTGAACATACTAAAAACCACTGAAGTGTATATTTTAAATTGGTGAATGGTGTAGTATCTAAGTTATAACTCAGGAAAGACTGTATTAAAAATGTAAATCTCGGGCACCTGGGTGGCTCAATGGGTTAAAGCCTCTGCCTTCAGCTCAGGTCATGATCCCAGAGTCCTGGGATCGAGTCCCGCATCGGGCTCTCTGCTCAGCGGGGAGCCTGCTTCCTCCTCTCTCTGCCTGCCTCTCTGCCTACTTGGGATCTCTGTCTGTCAAATAAATAATCTTTAAAAATGTAAATCTCCATGAATGAATTCACATCTTAAAGACTTGAGAGGCCAGTTTTTATCTCTGGGTGTGTTTTCCTCCATGTAACGAGAATGATATTAATACCTGATAAAGATGTTGAAGTAATAAATGAAGTAATGTATGCGAGAATGCCTATACACTATAGGACAAGCGATGGTAGAAAAAGCTCAGTGGGAAATAAGATCTGTGCTTTTCCTTCCATGGCATAGAATCAGCACAGGGAAAGAGTTGCCCAAACAGAGACTACAATTTCCATGACTCCTTGAATCCAGTTACGCCACGATCTAGTTTTGACCAATGATATGTAAGCAGAAGTGATGTGTGCGGTCAAGGTAGTTAGGCAGCCGATATCTATCTCATCCCCTATTTCCTTTCCTGCCTGGTTGCTGAGTGACTGATAGGGCACCTGGAGTCTTAATCTGGGAGATGCCTGATCCTTAAAAACCCCTCTGTGGGGAAAATCCACCTGCCAGCTGCATATAGCACTTGGGGTTGATAATGTTAGTGAAGAATAAGGTTCTATTTGGTTAAAATGTTTTTGTTACAGCAGCCAGTGTTTACTTTCACTAATACAAAAATTTAAGTAGGGCTTCAATAAGTTTTTGACAAAAATTAAGACATTTTTGTCATTGGCTGGTACCTTTGGAGTTTAAAAAATAAAGCCAGTAGAGACAGAGATGAGGAAAATGTGGAAATCTGAAAAGTGAAGGACTAGAATGGGTGGGGGAAACATGTTACTGACTCAATAGAAACTCTTATTGTTTATTCAATCATTCATTGCTCAACTTTTCTTAAGGGATTGATTCATGTAATTGAATCTCATGGTCATGCAGCAAGTACCACATTAATTCTGAGTTCTCTACACCATTTGCCAGCCCTAATCGCTACAGTGAACCTGTATTGTTGAGGAGGGAGACAGACAATACAAGTAAGTAAATCATATGTTATATTGGATGGTGATAACTGCCACGGAAATAAATAAACAAGGGACTATGGGATCTCAGGAATGGTGTTCAGTTTTAAATAAGATAGTCAAAGAATATATTACATGGAAGGTGACATCAGAGCAAAGTCTCAAATATAGTGAAGGAAGAAACCATGATCCTAGACAGAGGGCTAGAATATAAAGACCCTGACATAGGAACATGCCAGGTGTATTCAAGGAACAGAGAGAAAGTCAGTGTGGCTGGGGAAGGGTGGGCAAGGGGGAGAATGACAGAAAAGAAGTCAGAGAAATAAGGGGGGTGGGACCAGGTTGTTTGAGGGCCTGGGGACTGGACAAAGAGTATAAGGAGAGATCTGAGAGAGTTCAAGACCAGAGATAATTGGCTACTGTTACTGACTTCAGTAGTGAATGTCAGTACAGTGCCCTAAAGACAGGTTCACTTTCACCTTAGCAGGTCAGTTCAGAAATTAGACAGCAATCCCACAGGAAGAACCAGCAAGAACTCAGATGGTGAATGGGATCCAAGATGCCCCATTCCCTACCCCCAGTCACCATGAACTCATATCAGTGCCTGTGTACTCTAAACTGATATATTCTGTAGGAGCAAGAGAGAAGGGGAGAGCTTAAAGATAGCATTTATCAGACACAATCTGGAAGAGACTGAATTTATAAGGATAAAAAAAGATGCTACATTTTCTTTGCACATCTTAGTTCTACTGGATTAGATATGGTGTTCCACAGATCTCTTAAGTTCTGTTTGCCTTCCTTCAGTTTTTTTCTTTCTGTTCCTCACACTTGATAGGTTCCCTTGTTCTGTCTTCAGGTTCACTGATACTTTCTTTTGCCTGTTCAAATCTGCCTTTGAATCCCTACAGTGATCTTTTTTTTTTTTTTCACTTCAGTTACTGTACTTTTCAGCTCCAGATTTTTTTGTTGTTGTTTCTTTTTAGACTTTCTATCAATTTATATTTCCATTTTGTTCACATATCACTTTTTTTTTAAAATTTCTCCACATGTTGTTTTAGTTCTTTGAGCATTTTTAAGATAAGAGCTTTAAAGTCTTTGTCTAGGAGATCTGCTATTAAGTCTACACGGAGAGTTTCTGTTGGTTTATTTTTTTTTCCTATAAATGAGCCACAGTTTCCTATTTTTATATACTTTGTGCTTTTTTGTTTTACACTGAACATACGAGGGTGACTCTGGAAATCGGATCCTCACTCTTCCCCAAGGTTTACTGGTTTTTATTATTGTCTTTGTTTTTTCTTTGTTTCTGATTACTGTAGGTCTCCCTATGCTAAGGATCAGCTGAGGTATAAACCCAAGGTCTTCTAATGTCTTTTCTGAGCTTTTTCCTGGGCATGTGCAGTTACTTTCTAATTTTCTCCAAATATGCAGGTGTTTTTGTATGTTTTAGACTTTAATGTCTGGCTTCTGAAAGGAGAAAAGCTGAAAAATTTAAACCCCCTAGAATTCACTTTAGCTGGCAGGGGAGGGGCTAGCAACAACAGAGGGGAAGTGAAACAACAATGGCTGCCCACCTCTTTGTCTGTACCTCTTTGATCAGAAGCAGCAATCAATGAGCAGAACATAGATTTCCAAATAGATTGTCCAAAGGACAACATCCTTTTTGCCTAGCCTGGCTCCATCAAAGTATGTGCAGGCTGCTCCAGGAACACTGGCAGAGCTGCCTACCATAGGACTGAGGTAGGGAATGGTTAGTAACTACTCTTCCAAGAACTGAAATTGACTAAAACTAACTGCAATTTACCATCTAAGTCTTCCCTTGGAAATTACAAGCCTTCAAGGATTCCAGAGTTTCAAAATAGTTATATCAGAGAGACACTGTCAACGCAATTGTTATCTGGGTGGAGAGACAGATCCCTGGTGCTTTCTACTCTGCCATCTTTCCAGAGTCCTCTTTTAATGAATAGAATCTCATGTGCTGAATTGTATGTTAAACCTTATGTGTTGTTTTACTCAGGATTTTTGAGAGAAGTGGAACCAATAGGTTGTGTATATAAAGAGATCTAGTTAAGGAATTGGCTCATATGATTATGGAGGTTGATAAGTTTAGAGATCTGTACAGTGAGCTGGTGAAACTGGAGACCCAAAAGAGCAAATGGATGGTGTAGTTCCAGTCTGAAGGATGGTTGACTAAAGACTCAGGAAAAGCCAGTGTTTCATCTCAACTTCAAAGACAGAAAAAAACTAAGGTACCAGTATGAAGGCCTTCAGGCCAGAAGAATCCCTTCTTACTTAGTGAAGAGTCAGATATTTTGTTTTATTCAGGCTGTCAGCTGATTGGATGAGGCCCACTCACATATGGAGAGCAATCTGCTTTTGCTCAGTCTATCAATTAAAGTGTTAATCTCATCCCAAAACACTCTCATAGAAACAACAAATAATATTTGATCAGATATCTGGGTATCCCATAGCCCAGTCAAGTTGACACATAAAATTAGCCTTCACACTTCTAATATAGAAATTATATCTGGAAATAACTATATGCTGTGGTCCCTTTAGGGAAGGTTGATAAAAACCTAGTGGTTGCATCTTCTCAGCATGTTACTCAAATATCTGTTGAATATGCTGAGTATACTACAATTCCAGCCCTGGACAAAAAAAGGCAGTTTATGATTCTGGTGATGATGATGATGAAGTGTAAGTCATTTAAACTCTTGACAGTTACATTTATGGAGCAAGACATTTCCTTTAATGCTATTTTATAGGCAAGAGGGAAAAATCTGCAAACATATTTTGGATAACATACAAATTTGTCAGGGTCTTGAGTTACTTCATGTTTAGAGTGTAGGAGTACTTTACATTAACATGGAACATTCACACTTTATATAAGCTGGGCTTGGGGAAGGTTCAAGATATCTGGAAAACAGACTTTGTATAAGGATGTTCATATTGGAATGATGAGTCTATCCCAACTTCCCCAGGGAGGAATTTAGTAAGGAAGGCTGATTCAAAGGCAGCCTTTGACATAGTGAAAATTCTTTCAACTGTGGACCTTATTGTTGAAGGAAAATGGGACAGTAAAATCAAGAGTGAAAAAAATCTCATATTCGTACTAGCTGATTTAGAACTCAAGCTTTCAATGCCAGACTGAGTCACCAAGCCTGGACTTGAGAGGGGAGCTGTGGATAGAAACATTAATCAAATTCGCCTTGAGGAAAGCTACTCACCTAGAGCACAAGACATCTGGGAACTTTGCCATGGGCCATTCTGGTCGGTATATTGAGGGCCAAGTGCTTGTGACATGAGTATTTTGGCAACTACTCCCATTCCAAGTTACTCCAAGTTACTCCAAGTCCCACTACTTCTGTGACTCCAAGTCACAGAATCCTATCTTAGAGCTGGAAGCATATTTGCACTGTCTAGTTTCTTTCCCTTCCAATTAAGAATGTGGGGGCTCATTTAGGCCTGGCTGGGCCACATATCTCACCAGGCAGGACAGAGCTGATTTCAAAATACCATTAGCATATCTTTGGGGATCTTTCTAATTGATCTCTAGAATAGAGGCAGCCTTCTTTTCTCAGTCACACGTATGCCATTGGTGGAAGTGGTTCCATTCTCTCTTTTATAAATCTTATTTTAAAATGATGACTCATTTCATTGACTTCTTCATTCAACAAATCTTTATTGGTAATTAGGCACTGTGACAGGCATTGGAGGTAAAGGTGATCAGAAACAGGGAAGGATCCAGTCCTTATGGTGCTTATAGTTTAGTGATTTTATTAGTAATTTTCATAATAGTTTAATTATTATTTAGATCTTTTATACTAATATAATTTATCAACAGAAAGAATATATAAAAGAAAATTTAAGATTCCTCCTCTGCTGTCTTCTTTGGCTTTTTCTATTTTAACAAATTCCTTTTACATCATTGTCCTATGCCTATCCTTTTACCTTAGTTTTAATCATGATGTATGTTTTGCATAACTTAAAAAAAAATTATTTATTTATTTGAGAGAGAGAGAGCATGAGAGGAGAGAGGTTAGCAGGAGAAACAGATTCTCTGCTGAGCAGGGAGCCTGATGTGTGACTCAATCCCAGGACTCCAGGATTATGACCTGAGCTGAAGGCAATTGTTTAACCAACTGAGCCACCCAGGCACCCTGCATTAACTTTTCATGTGTGAAAAAGCTTGGCAGACTTCTCCACAAATACTACATCACAAGCATTTTTCCCTATCACTATCTGCAAAATTATCATTTCTGTAAATACAGATAGCTTGCCGTATAATTTCCTTAATGATTTTTTATTTGGGGGCATTCGTTGTATATAGTTTATTAATATATAACATTGTGGTAGTTTCTTTTTTCTTCTCTTGAACTGTACCTTAGAAACTAAAGAGCTGAATTCTGTAAATTGGAGTGATGAGATGCTTTTCTTCTGTGATGAACAAGATGAGAAGTAGATGACACATTTGGGGGCCTCTCAGTTTACCTTGGAATTCCAGATGACTAAAAGAACCAGGGGGAAGCACGACAACCAACCAAATATTTTGTCACCAGATGAATGATATAAAGACATCTTTATCTTCTTTTTATTAAGAATAAAAAAGAAAGTAGAGGGAAATAATTCTATGTATACACATTCACAGGATTACATACATATGAGAAAAGAAATATTGAAACCCCTGACAGGGTTTTTAAATGGATCTTTCTAGGCTTCTATTACACTTAAGTTATCACATTATGTTAGCCTACTGACTTCTGAAGTGTGGGATCATCATCAAAATGACCATAATCTCTTGTAATATAGAATGAATTCTTTTTGCCCATTCTTATGATAGATCCATCACTGGTAACATTTTTTCCCTTGTCAACCATAGACTGCTTCCTCTTGTAAAAATAAGCATGGGCTTACTGGAAGTAATGTCTGTGCCATTTTACTTTTCTTGGTTTGATTTTCCAAAGGGTTATGGATGGGAAGGAGAGGTCTGATATTCCCACTGGGAGTCCTCATGCAGCTATCATGGGAATGTCCCTAATGAAGGACAAGTCGGATCTAATGAAGAGCAGGGTACAGTAAAGTAGTTAAATCGAGTCTCACATGCTTCTTCTGGATTTCAGTTATTCCGGGCAGTCTAGTAGATTCTGAATTACCAGCAGCTGCTCACTGGGTTACTTTCTTGTCTGCCACAGCTGCCACCAGCTGTTCTCTCTTTCTTACCCCACGCCCAGATGCAAACAGCTGCTCTTCCTTTCTTTACAATTGTCAACAGTGGCTCATTTTGCTCCAAACACACGGACACCTGCAGCAAGAGGAATTGTGTTTTTCAGCTGTGCCAAATACTGGACAGCCTTCAGAAGGTTGAATGGAGGAAGGGAAAGAAGGAATGAGAGGTGGTTTGATGTAGAAAGAGCCTGTGTTGGCAGACAGAAAGATGGGTGGGATGCTTCTGGTTTTACAGGGGCTGAGTAAGACAGTGACAACAGATACCCATACTTCTTCCTTATGATGGCATTCACTTTGAAAAGCAGAGAATCATCACTAATAAATAAATCCCAGGAAATGAGCGTCAGAGAAGAAATTATGATGGTGCTTTAAGGGTTTGGTTTTCATTCATTTATTTAAGAAATATTTCTTCTGTCAAGCACTATTCAAGGCACACAGTAGGTGTTCAATAAATGGGCATGCATTTATGAACACCCTTGCATATTCATCTGTCTGGTTTCAGTGATATTGAAAGAGAACGTTTTATTTCTGTTATTTTTATTTTTTTGTCAAAAGAGAACATGTTAGCCCGACAATTCACAGACCTGTACCCCTGGAGCAAATAATACATTATATGTTAATAAAAATAATTTTAAAATATGAAAAAAAAGAGAGAGAACATTTTAAATGATTTTTTTCTGCTGAATTCAGCCTCTCCTTTACCCATCCCCGCCATCTTTGGGATTGGGGACTTTTGGATTATCCCCTTGACCAAGAAATATTCCTGGTTCTTATCTCTCTCTCTCTCTCTGCAGGGACTAGAGAGAGGAAAAGAGACACGGAGAGGGAGGGCATTTACATTTACTGAGCCCTTAACATGTCCCTAGTACTGCACATCATCTTTTATATAGGTTAACCCATTTCATCTTCATCAGAAACTTAGGAAGTCTGTGTTACTATTTCCATATAGCTCTAAGGAAACTGAAGTTGAAAGCGTGAAGCTACTACAACCACACAGCCAGGCAATGACACAGCCAGGACTGGACAGACTCTTCCATTCCAGAGCATGAGCTCTTTTCATAACAGCCTGCTCTTCAGAGAATATTAATGTGAGTAGTAGAGGATACCAATCGTGATGATTGGGTTCAATGCTGTGATTGTAGAAGTAGGGGTCTAATCCGTCCAAAGGCTGGACCTTCAACCGGAAATTGGTCCAAATTTCATTCGCCATTTTAAGCTGCAGAGCACTGTCTAAAGGCTGAATGAAAGATGAGATACTGAAGACTCATTGATAAAGTTATCACAGATATAATCTCTACCTCCCTAGAACATTTTCTGTTAAGACTGGGTTTTGAAAGAGTATTTGACCAAAGTCGGGGAGGACCCTCATTTCACACCCTAACTCCATCCATTAGTATCCAAGCAATGTTAGTGATTATCCTTTGGGATATTGAGTGGGAAAAAACTGGCTGAGGCTCTAAGGAAACTTCCTCTGGTTTGGGGAGCCATTAGGAAAAGCTCCTTATTCTTGTAAAAATTTTCCCAAACTTTCAGGGCCAGGTTTCCGCAGCTGGCCGAGAGTCAGCCTCAGTTAGGACCCTGCCAAATTGGGCATCAACAGCTCATTTGGCTTGGAAAAAAAAAAAGAAATGAGAAACAACTGACGTTTGTATACTTCAAATTATGAGCTGTTTCTCTAACAAAGAGACCAAACACTTTCGGCTTGTTTTACAGTAAACATACACATTGAACAATTTGGTTGGTTAGCAGCTGGTTGTGCATATGTAGGACATATGTGAACACATATGGAGGCATAAACTCACATATGTTCACTTAAAAGGACACTGTCAAGTCATTTTATGACTTTTTTTGTTCTCTGGGCTCCATTGTTTATAAAATCTTCTTAGAAGCTTAAAAATACAATTTCTTTCCCTACTGATTTTTGTTTTTTTTTTTTAAACAAGTATTTTGAATGACACTCAAATAAATGCAACTGGTTCGATTTAATACCAAGTCCTACTTAAGCATATAGAGCAATACAATGTCCAGTCAGAAACAAAGCACTAACAGTGAGATAATTCCTTATGAAGAGAGAAATAACCATCTTCTGCCCTTAGAGTCAACATTTCAGAATTGAATAGTACTCACAGATTATTTTCTGGCTCCCCAGTGTTTTTATGTATGTATATATGCATGCATGTATGTTTGCATGTATTTTTAAACTATGAAATGCTTTACAGATTTGCATGTCATCCTTATGCAGAGGGCATGCTAATCTTCTCTGTATTGTTCTAATTTTAGTGTATGTGCTGCCGAATTGAGCACCCAAGTGCTTTTAGTGTTATACCAAATATAGGTAATAGTGATCATGATAAAACCTATTTTTTTCCATTTTCTTTAATGTTCAGCAATATTTTTCTAGCTTCATTACTAAGCAAAAATCCCTTTAAAAAATCCTTGCTTTGGGCAAAAGCTGTGAAGAATCAGATCAAAATGACAAAAAAAAAAAAAAACCCAAAAACCAAAAACCAAAAAACTGAAAAGATGCTCCAAATCACAATCATTTGGGAAAACAAGAAGTTAGTTAATGATAAGTTGTCACTTTACATCCATCAGCCTGGCAAAAGAAAAAAGCAGCAATACACATTGCTAGTGGAGACATGGGGAAAAGAGCACTGTCATTCATATTTTGCTGGTGGAAATGGGGATTTTAAAGAGTTTTGTGGGGGATGTAAATCTAGCAACATTTCTTAAAATTTTGTGAAATTAAGAAAAACATTTCTTAGGTTAAAAGTATATACTTACCCTTTAATCTGGCATTCTCCTGTTGGAAATTTAACTCATGGAGACAGGAACACTACCTTACAGCATACAAACACAGGATTTCTACAGCAGGATTGTTTATCATGGCAAAATAACAACAAAAAATTGAAAGCAAGTGAATACCCTTTAATAAGGAACTGTTGTCAGATATATTATCGTATGTCTATACCATGGAATATTATATAACAACATCCCCTCAAAATGAATTAGAGCAATACTAGCTGCTTAGAAGGATTACCACCAGATACTGTTGAGGGAGAAAAGCAAGATGTGTAAAACAGTATATTATATGAGTCCTTTTCTAAATCATTGATCAAAAAACTTTTAAACATTATCTCTCTACATTTCTCTTTTGCCTATACACACATTTGTATAAGGTTAGATGGTGATGGAACAAACATGAATGGATATGTTCTAGGCTGTTAAGATGGATTGTCTAGAAGGTGGTGGTAGGTGAGGAAAAGAAACAAAAAAGGAAAAGGCTAATGTAAGAAAAATGTGGTTGAAAGAGGTGGTCACATTTATGCAAATTATATGTGTATATGCCAAAAAGGAATTTTTGAAATAATAAGAGATCATTGAAATAAAACGTTCTCATCTTCTAGCTTTCAGGATTCCCATAGACTGAGGATGTGAAAGTTCTGGAAGAAGTCAGATAATCATGGAAGAAATTGAACTTGAGGGTTGGCCAGACCTTTTAGGAGTCCAAGGTTTCCACTTTAAGATCAAGGAATAGCAGGTTGCATTTCAATCATTTCAGGGTACTGGTGCCACCAAGTGGTGTCTGGCGCAATTGTTGGTGGCATTTTATTACCCTCCTGGTGACGGAAACTCTTGGCTTACCTGTGCCTTTCATCGTAGTAAGCGGTCTGTGGAGGGCTCCAGTTCTCCTTGGAATGAAGCACACCCCAGCGAGCCTAGCGACATGATCAGGAAGTATGAGAAGAGATAGGGAGCAGACGGCTTTTGCCCTATAATCCGAGTTCCCTTGGTTTTTCCAATCAGCATGTCCTCTGTTATGCATTTACCTGTTGAGTCCCTTGAGGTGTGTTTAATATTTTCTAACTACTTAGACTAGTATTACAACCTATCTGACCTCTTTAACAGCCTGTTCTCTTATACAGGCTTTCTCTTTTTATTGCCACTGTCCTAGGTTGGCCTCTTGTGGCTTCTTTCCTAGTGCCATAAGAATGTTCTCTTGGGCTTTCCTATCCTCGATGTTTTTCTGGTCCATTCTGGCCAAAGTCCACTTCTGTCTAAGCTTCCTGAAGTTGTGGTCACTTAACAACACTATTCAAAAGCCTTCCATTGTTTCTCCCTGCCCATCATCCAATTCGGACACCAGAGCACAATTAATAGGGTGACAGTGTGTCTCAGTTTGTCTGGGATTGTCCCAGGTTACTTCTGATGTCCCAATGTAATTATTGTGACTTTATTCACTTTCAGAAGTGCTCTGATTTGGGTAATAGGTTATAGAGACATGCTAGCTCTTAGCAACTTGGTTCTCCTGCCTGTAATAGATACAATAAGTAAGCTCATGGAAGAATGTCTCAAGTTTGTGGCAGATGGAGGAATTAGATCTGGGTAGAGAGCGTGTCATTTTTCTTCAAATGTTGAAAAGCTAAATATAAATTGCTTGGTACTTATTACCTTATTTAAATTTTATCTTTTTTGTCATCTCAGTGACAAGTAGAATTTCTTGTTTGAACTTGAGGAAGAAAATCTTAACCTTTGTAATTTTCATGTAGCTCTCTGGGTTTTTCCCAGACTCTCCAGAGTGGTCCCATTTGGGGCCTGATGAATGTCACGTTCATAATTTGTTACCCAAGGTGAAGAATATTCAACTGAGTAATGATACAGAAATTCTACAAATTTTGAGGAGGTAGGAACACCAATTCTGTGAATTCCTTCAGCATAAGAGGACATAGCTTAGTCATCCAGCAGTTAACCTAGTGCTTGAGCATTAATGCTGTTGAGAAGGATTTTGAGCGGCCCCTGCCAGCTTGTGAAACTGACATGCGGTCCCTGCATTCTGGTTTAGGTATCTTCTACTTCTGCTTGCTGTATTTGGGATGTAAGATGAGCTTGAATAGATACTGTTTAAGGAAATGCATTGTTCTTAGCTCACCATCACTGGGAGTGCACTTTGAGTTTTTTCTGCAGCAAAACAGATTTTTAAAAAAAGATTTTATTTATTTGTTTATTTGTCAGAGAGAGAGAGAGAGAGAACACAAGCAGGAGGGAGTGGCAGGCAGAGGGAGAAGCAGACTCACCCAATGCGGGACTTGATCCAGGACACTGGGATCATGATCTGAGCCAAAGGCAAGAAGCCCAACTGACTGAGCCATCCAGGTGCCCTGAGGCAGAACAGATTTTTGAGCTCAGCCACCCATTTTCTCCTACCCAGTCCTTTTCATAACCAGTTAAATACACTTTTAAGACAACCAGAGCTTGGGGTCTTGAGAAGGACTGAGTGTGAGAACTAGACCTTTACAGGTTTGGAGCTGTGATCTCATGAACACCAGACACTCCCCCAAATGACTAATAGTCATGTAATGCCCATATACCTCCAGTCACCAGCAGCCCTTTTTCCTTATGATCTAGATTTGAGCCATTCTAAAGTACAGGAAGTCAAAAATCAATTTAAGCTATTCTTTAACTAGCTGAGAGTCATTCATTCATCATCATCCATTATCTCCCACGTGTCCTGCCAGGTTCTGGGCATACAATGAAGAACAGGCATGAATTCCGGGAGGGCAATTTTCCAGCAGACACACATATACCCAAATTGTCACAAGCTCACACGTGCACAGGCAAGTCCATGCGCACACACAAGGTGACTTCAGCTTATTATGTTAATGGATGGTGAGAAAGCACCCTCTTTGTCTTCTTTTCTAACGTAGCTTATTTTAGGATACTTTTTCCTGATGACGCCATCAGAAGCAGAATCAGGCTTTAGACATGCTGACGCATCTACAGATATCTGGGACTCTGTCATCCATTAGTTTTCCTTTGTATATTTCTCCTTTTTTCCTCTGACTGTGTGTTTACTACATCTGAGTAATTTAGATACAAGGGCAAGATGTTTTCGCCTCATGCTTGTAAATATGCTCCAGATTGTGAGTTCTTCCAGATCAGGGACTGTGTCTTAATATAGAGACTCTGCATCTGACCGCCTATATTTGAACCCCAGCTCTGACACTTAGCTTTATGACCTTGGACAACTGCTGTAACCTCTCTGTGCCTCAAATGGCTTCTCTGTATAATCGACATCTTGGGTTTTGCTTCTTTTTTTTTATTTTTAATTTTTATTTCTTAAAGATTTTATTTACTTATTTGAGAGAGACAGAGATAGTGACAGAGAGCATGAGCACGGAGGAGAGGGAGAAGCAGGCTCCATGTTGAGCAGGGAACCCGACGTGGGACTCAGTCCCAGGACTCCAGGATCATGACCTGAGCCAAAGGCAGATGCTTAACTAAATGAGCCACCCAGGTGCCCTTACTTCTTTTTTATTTTTTGAACAGATTTATTGAAATATAATTCACATATCATAAAATTCCTTTTAATGTGTGTGCAAGTCAGTGTTTTCTAGTATATCTACAGTTGGTGAAAGCATACCCACAATCTAATTCTAGAACATCTTTTTTGCCTCCCAAAGAAACACTGAAGCCACAAACAATCACTCCCCATTCCAGCCTACCAGTTGTTATGAGGATTAAGTGAATTACTATATGAAAAACACTCAGAATATTATCTGGCACCTAGTAAGTGTTATGTAAATGATGGCCGCTATATTGATATTATTATTAACAATATCGTTGCTACTCTGTGCCCTCAGCCAGGACAATGACTGATACTTACTAGTTTCTTGCTGAAAAAATGAAACCGTGGGAGAGAGTAGAAGACACATTTTGTAAGAATTTTACGTAATGATGAGAAGAATGCCCTATACTGTGTGTATAGTACAGACATAATCAAAGGCGCCACAGAATCTGTGTTGAAGCCCAATACTTTCATGAAGAAAGAGGTTTTAAAATGAGCTTTTTTCATAGTAGCTTGACAGGATGGTGTTGATGATTAAAGAATTTCATCCCAAGTCCTGAATGCTGATAAGTAGACTCGTGACCCAAGGAAGGGCACAGCTGCTGAGCCTCTTTATAGGTAACCTGTAAAATGAAATTGGATTCACTAAATGATTTCGAAATTTACTCCTCTTTCTAACATCCCATGAGACTGTCTGCCAATAAGTGTCATGAGGGTTTTAGATATCATTTGTAACCTAGACACAAAACCCTGTGACATTCATTTTACGGTCTTATTTGTTATAGTTCCGCAGTGTCTTGTGTGCCCAAAGAGAACATAAGCATGGATCATCCCATTGGCTTCCCTCTGCCTATAGGATAAAGCTCAAAACCCTTGACACAGCATACACGACTCTCGTGGTCTCTTTTTTACCTGTGGAATATCTACCCTCAGTCCTCCTGGGCGCCATACAATTGATATTAGTTTGGGGGAATCTGAGCAGATCCCAGTGCCTGCAGTCTTTGTAGGATGTCTGTTCAAGGAGCTCTCTGCTCTCCTAGCCAAGAGAGCCAATTTTCTCCCAGAAATTTTCAATGAAGAGAAGGAAAGATTGAAAGTAGTTGGAAGTGGTTTGTTTCAAGCCATTGCTGACAGGTATAGATTAAGGCACTCTAAGATTGTCCTTTTGCAGCTGTTACCTGGGTTTCTTTCAAAAGCATGTGTATTCACTGTTTCCTTTGCTTCCGTATTCTTTTAATTGTCTTCCCCTTTACCCTCTTCTCTTTGGCGTGAGTTGGCAAAATTTCGTTTCTCCTGACTGAAGAAAACAGCTAACCCAACAAAACTAACACAAAATTCTTTTATGATCTGGCCTGTCTAGTTTGCCAGATCCCATCTTCTGATTTACGTTCTGAAAATGGGATATATATAGGGGCGCCTGGGTGGCTCAGTGGGTTAAGCCTCTGCCTTCGGCTTGGGTCGTGATCTCGGGGTCCTGGGATCGAGCCCCACATCGGGCTCCTTGTTCGGCAGAGAGCCTGCTTCTCCCTCTGTCTCTGCCTGCCTCTCTGCCTACTTGTGTGCTCTCTCTCTCTCTCTCTCTCTCTCTGACAAACAAATAAATTAAAAAAAAAAAAAAAAGAAAGAAAATGGGATATACTTTCCCATGGCCTCCTGTCGGAACAGTCTTTCTTTCTTCCCTGCCTAAAGAATTCCTCTTCCTTTGGTGGTTGGCCTAGGCACCTCTTTGGTGAGGCCCTCCCTGCCCTCTTTTCCTGTACTTAGAGCCTTTCCCCTCCCTGACCCAGTAGCATCCTGTGTGTATATGTAACAATATTAAGAGCCAACTGTTATTCTTTTCTTATTTTTGGAAAGAATATTGAAGGGAACAAAAATACGGCACTTTGGCATATTGATTATTTTGAATTAAAGTTACAGCTGCTGCAGGAAGGACACTCTGGTGTCCTTTGTTCCCCTGGAAGTAGGAAATAAATCTCTCACGTGAAGATATCCTTCCTATCTTGAGAAGTAGAAGTCATCCTTATCACCAGAGATAGGGAATTCAAGGCCAAGAAGGCACTATAAACAAACTTTATTCCTTCTTCTTTAGTTTGCTACCCCACAACCAAACTCCTTTGTTTTGTCAAAATCCTTGGGAATAATTGTTTCTTTGTCTAAATGACAGAAAAGCTGCCTGTTTTGGCCACTTTTTGGACTCAACTATCTTTGGGCTCCTGTGCATACAATATTGAATTTATGTTTCTCCTGGTAATCTGTAGTATGTCAATGGAATGATTAGGTCAGTCCAAGAACCTACAAGGGAAGAAGGGGACAGCTTCCCTCCCCTACAACATAGGATCAGTGTGATTTTCTTCACCTGTCTGCCCCTTTCCCCTCAACCATGACCTATATTAGAATGGTAACTATAGAGGCGTCTGGGTGGCTCAGTGGATTAAACATCTGCCTTCAGCTCAGGTCATAATTCCAGGGTCCTGGGATGAGTCCACATCAGTCTTCCTGCTCAGTGGGGAGCCTGCAGGTCCCCTTGCTTGTGCTCTCTCTCTGTCAAATAAATAAACAAAATCTTAAAAAAAAAAAAAATGACCACTGCATGACACAGGTTTTGTTGCTGAATTGTTTCTTGAATTTGCCCTGAATTTTTTCTGTCCCAGAGAAACAGCCTTTAAATTACTGACCTTGCTTGTTGCCTCCTATTATTTTTTCCCAGTCCTTCCTCTACTGGGTTTGACTAGTTTCTGTAGTACAACCAACCCGTACTCACTTATTAAGATACCTGTACCATACTTCTCCCTTACTTTCCGGATGGAGTCCTTTGCACATAAAAGAATAGTCACAATCTGGTTTCTGTTGGGACTATAAGGAAGATTCTATGGCTGTTATTTCAATATGAGGATGTCATGGATGTTAAGGTACTCTTTTGATTTAATGCACCTTTTCAAGGAGAAATGATAAAGGAAAAAAACAGGCTTTTTCTTTTTTTGAAAACAAGTACTCTAAAGTGTATTCTGAGATCATGATAGCTAGTATGTGGTTAGAATTTCCCCACATTGAATTCTTCCAGGTCAGCGGGAAGCCCTTTTTGGTGGTTGTGAGCAGATGCCTAACCAGAGATCTCCAAAAATGACTCTTCAATTTTTTTTTTTTCTCTAAGCTAGATTGATTGTTATTTGCAGGAAAGAAAATCAGGCAAATCTTTCTTATTCTGTGGAAGACATTTAACTGGTTTAATCCATATGTACGCGTAAGAAAATAAAAATCATTCTCCTGATGGAAGAGATCTAGGAAACTTTCTCCAGCCTGGGGAGAAGGTGATGTTGGACAGGGTCTTGGATGCTTTCTGTGGGAAAGGAAGGAGCAGTGCTCTGGCGAATGACAATTGCAGGTCACTAGAAAGCAAGCAGGAGGTTATCCGGGAGAGTGGGACCCCTGGCCCCCGCTGCTACCATGGGACAGATGAGGATGAAGGGGTCCTTCACCAGAACCTTAGAGGGTGGCTCTTATAGTCTCCAGAACTTACATCCAAAGAAGTCCAAATCCAGAGAGTTCTATTTTTGGGAAATTAGGATCCATCTTGACCCCAGAACATTCATTTCCATATTTCACTTTTTTGTTCATCATCTCTAGCAAAAAGAAGTATTTTAAGTCTTGAATACTAATTTGAGTTCAACATATAAGTCCCCTCATCTCTACTTCTCCCTACTCTTAAAATGAACAAAAACCAGTAACCAAAGTGATGGCTTCTTTAAAGACTTACTCTCCAGCTGTTAGTATAAGCAGGAGTTTATACTCCCAGCGTGGTGAGTCCGTCCTAATAAGTTAGGCTTTGGGTTAAAAACTGAGTATCTTCTTGGCTCATAGCTACCTCTAGCTTTAAATAGGGTGGCCGATCCTTCATAGAAAGGACATTTGAGTGCAGCTTCTAAGTGTAGGAATTCCTTGACTGGGCTTCATCGTATATGACATCGTAAGGACGGTACAGCCTCCATTCAGTCTCTAAGGGGAGAGGTGAGAGGCCGCTTACAGAACTAACCAAAGGCACACACCTATCACGGGACCACAACTAAGAAAAGAAATTCCAGCAGAGTAAATTGTTTTTCTCTCCCTTTAGATTTTAGGAGAAAGAGGCAAATGGCCATAGGAAAAGTTTACAACAGAGATTTATTTAAATTTTAGAAAACAATCAAATAATTTTGAAAGTACAGCTTATATGTGTCTCTTTTGACCGAGAAGGAGAGTAACGAAAAATAGTACAGTGCCTGGAACATTATAGTAATCAATTATAATTTCTTAAGTGAGTAAATCTTACTCTCTTTATCCATTTAGCTGCCACCCCTAGACACCTTCTCAATCTTTGGGCTTCACTCTTTTTTCTAAAGTCCAGAATCTTAATGTTAATGGTAATGGCTAATACTTATGAACTCACGTAGGATTAGTGCTGTTACTGAGCTATGTGGACACACACATAGCTGAGGCTTGGGAAGTGGACATCACTTGCCTGAGGTGACACTGTTGTTAGACATCTGAGCGAGGACTCAAATCTGGGCCCATCTGACTCTAATGCTTATCCTTTTTTTTTTAGGCATTTCCAATTGATCTGTCTTTCCAGCACTGTTACTGGCAATCTGGTAACCGATGTGTCTTCGAATGAGCTGAATGCTCATCAGAATTTCTGGAGCTTTGCTCTTACCACAAAATATTAGCAAAGCAAATGGTAGAAGTTCTTGCCAGACTCAAATAGGGATTATTCCTCTTGTGTTTTTCTTGCACGTGCTTGATTAACCATTAAAACCATTATGTTTGTATTGAATAACCAACGTATTCTGGTTACAAATGTGGGAAAAAAATATGAGCAAGAGAATCTGCTAGGCAGTGAGCTCAGTATGTCATTATACTACAGATTTCACTATGGTTTATTCTGAATGAAAAGGGATATATCTGAAATTATCAGTAAACCTGGGCTTTCTTACTAAAGTTCAATGGACCTTTTAGCTTAATGTTAGCCATTATTAACACAGGAAGAATGCCTCAATCACATTTCTATATTTGTGAGCATCATGAAGGTTAAGGTTCTGGTTGCCAAGCACTTTGAATTGAACAAGAGCCCAATAAATGCCAGGGAATGAATGACAAGGATTCGCTTAGCCTGGACTACGGAACCGGCATAGTTTGAATGCTTCCAACTTGTTGACCTCCTTTCTCCTTCTCGAATGTCTGGTCATCCATATTCCCTACCTGCTGTTGCTGGTTGCTCCAAGCCCTGAGTGAGATAACCTGATCAACAGTAACAGCGGTGACTTATTGAGGTTTTATTTTATTTATTTATTTTTTGATAAGTATTTACAATTTCCAAAGGAGGCTAAAGATAAGACTGAGTGAACCGGGTAGAATTTTACTATCCTCAGTGAGCAGGCAGGCCTCCAAGGCCAGTTAAACCAGTTTGGGGATCAAGTGACTGTTATGTACCAGATGAGCTCTTTAAGACGAGAGAACACTGCACTTCCTTTGCAGGTAGGTCTTAGTGTGGCCTTGCCTTTACTGTGCCTGGGCTCTTGCGTTTATCTTTCCTCTAGTCTCATGGCGATTCTGAGCCAATGGCAGGATCAGAGACCAGAGCACCTGCCATCCAGCTTAGGACTTGTTGCACTCCACTGTTTCTCTTTCTTTCAGTGATGCATTTTTTTTTGTTTCACTCACATGTATTTACTTGGCGTAGTGTGCCCGGTCCATGGACGTAATCACCATACATTAGGGAGGGTTACTGGTGCTGAGGACAATTAATAATCACACAATAGGACCTGTTGAAATAGGACATCTCAACAGGGTCCAGATGAAAAACCTGCATAATTTCCTAACATTCATTGTGGGAATTGGCAAACTAAAGGTCTTGGGCCAAATTCGAGCCAACATTTGCTCTTTTATACTCAAGAGCTAACAATGATTTTTTCATTTTGAAATAATTAAAAATCAAAAGAAGAATCATATTCTGTGATATGTAAAAATTACATGAAATTCGTATATCAGCGACCATAAAGTTTCCTTGGGACACAACCATACTCATTTACTTACATATTGTCTATGCCTACTTTGGAATACTCATGTCAGAATTGAGTAGCTTTGACAGCGCCTTGTAAATCCTAAGATATTCATTATCTGGCCTTTTATAGGAAAAGTTTGCAGAAGCCTTTTAGTCAGTCATCTGGCATTAACTAAGAGGGCAGCCTGGAAACCACTGTTAAACCAACCCATGCTATTTTTCCCTTGCAGCCATTTATGTTCCCGGGAAACTTTGCCAGCTTGATTAATTGCATCAGTGGATATTAATACTGGACAATCAAGCTCATATTTGCCTGCACGGCTAAGCTGTCTAGGTTGCATAGTAATGGTTGTGTGTTATCAGTGCCCTACATGGAAATAATTGGATAGAAGTAGGAGGAGCTATAACTGCAAGTTAACATTATTAGTTTTATAATATAATTTTTCTGCCTTGTATACATGTCTGTAACTGAGTTTTAAGACCACATGGGAACAAAACAAAGCAAGACAAACAAACATAGCTTTTCCCTATTTAGAAAAATGTGAACAAATGAAGGCCCAGAGAAGTTAAACAAGCTTCCTAACAACACATAGCTACCGAATGGTAAAACCAGGGCTAGAAACCATGTATCCCGATACCTCCTTGCACTGTGTTATTTCTTGTTAATGAAACGACCATAGGTACAAAATTATGAAGACTACCCTTACAGATTTCAGACTGGGGCTCTTCTTTTTACTCATTTCCCTGAGAAAGCAATGTAAGGACATTTAGCTAATTTGAATTAGGCCTAATCTATCCACTTTTTTTCATTAGCAGGTAATGAAATTAACAGGATCCTGGGGAAATTGTTTTCCAACTTTTTCACTTGAGAGGATGGATTGTTGCTAGATGAAGCTTGGAATTAATACTTGAATCCGTCTATGGCCCCAAGATTCTCATGCCCCTTCAGTGGATCACAGATGCATACACTTAGGTTGTCTACAGACTTTCCCCCCCTAGAGATAAGACCTTCTTACAATATAGGATATACTGAGGTAGTGATACACCTGTAATTTGGGGTGCCATGTACATATACTCTGCTGGCAGTTGTTTGTTAGTGTGAGTTAGAATGAATGGCTTTTAACATTGGAGTTTTTGCACTGCTAGGTTTTCATAAGGATAACCATACCTCCTGGAGGTGATGAGTTTTCACTCTTCTGAATATGTTGCCAACAAAGAGGCATGTGTTTGCAAGGTTGCATCCTAGGCAACCCCAAAGGCACCATACTGCTTTAGAGAACAAAGAAAAGCTTATATATGGAAATACACAGGAAAAAAAAAAAAAAAAGAGGACCAGATGTGTGAAATTAAAGAGAATTAAAGAATTAATGCTGTGGGGCGCCTGGGTGGCTCAGTGGGTTAAAGCCTCTGCCTTCGGCTCAGGTCATGATCCCAGGGTCCTGGGATCAAGCCCCACATCGGGTTCTCTGCTCAGCGGGGAGCCTGCTTCCTACTCTCTCTCTGCCTGCCTCTCTGCCTACTTGTGATCTCTGTCTGTCAAATGAATAAATAAAATCTTAAAAAAAAAAAAAAGAATTAATGCTGTACATCCAAAATGTGTGTAAATTTTGTGTCAGCATTTCCTTTAATTGATTTTCAGGCTTAGTTTTGGCAGTTCTATTTCATTGATGGTGATTCTATGTGCATCGTATGGATGAACATCTGATTAGTTTATTAAAGCAGAGTATATTTATGTTAATCTTAACAGCTAAAATGTTTTAATTTGTTCTTTGACTTTTGTCCATATGTCTTCATTTCTTGTGGAAAAAAGTGTGTTGAATTGTAACCAGTTTGAAACATAGTGTAGTGAAGTCAGATTATTCAAATAACGGGAAATGGGAGTGCTCTTTACCCCTTTTGATTTGGGGAATATCTACTTATTGGCCCAAGGATGTCATGATGGATAATGGTGTAAGATTCATTACTATGTTTCATTTCCCGAAGCCAGCAGGGTAAATGGATACTTTTTGCCTCTGCCCTGATTCCTGTCCCAGGGTAACTGATTTATGCTGATGATAATACAACTATTATGTTGATTAGTCATGCAAGACAAAATAAAATAAAACAAAACGAAAAGAAAGAATGACCAGGGCAAACCCTTATAAAAAGTCCTTTTCTCCCCTTTTTCCTCGGTTCCTTCCATCCATCATCTTCTCTCTCTTCCTTCCTTTTTACCTGTTAATAGCTTGTTTGTTCTCTCTGTAAAGAGTGCTCTAATGTTGTTCATTTACTCTTATACTCACCTGGGAGAAACAACAATTACCTTTGAACATGGAGACAGGTGGCTGAGCAGACTTTTTGCAGATCTGGTTAATTAAGTCTAGACTGGAAACGGAACAAAAAGGAACACTCCATAGTATTAATGTGAGAGGAGAGACCTGCGCTGCAGCTGTTCTCACTAAGCTCATTGAAGATATTTTAAATGAAACAAACTGTTGGCTTTGATGAAATTGTAACACATGATGTAGCATGAAATGGGAGAAGAGCACAAGTCTCCGAAAGTCACACAAGTGATGAGATTTTTAAATTTGTGTGCTTCCCTTGGGTGTGACGGCCTCATATTTGGAATGCTTTGCATAATTATGAATGTGGAACTGTTTTGTATTTTGAAGTCTGTTGTGGGTTCAGATGGTATCTATGTACAACATCATTCTTTTTTATTTTCTAACAAGATAAACTTAGTTTCTAAAATTTTCCTTATAGAAAGAAAAATGTCTGTTAATGTAGGCATAACTCTCTGAAGGTGGCTTATATAGCATAGATATACATTCTCTGTTTTTTGATGTCCTTAACATGTCTGGATTTGGCATCTACAGCACAAGATAGCCTTACTTAGAAAATACAGCTTTGTACAATTTTAACAGAAACAAATTATTCTTTTCTAACACCCAAGGGCAGGGTTTATTATTAAAATGGTCCTGTGCTACCAGTCCTCTGTCTGCTTCAACTGAAATAAACAAGGGCCCTTTCAATAGCCAAAGAATAAGATGCGAGGAAAGTCAAAACCATCGTTAAACAGTCCAGGTAATGGAAATTTCTCACGATTTTTTTTTTTTTTTTTTTTTTAGGAGGGAGTGCCCAAGGACAGTTTTCACATTAATTCTACTTCAAAAACATCTCAAGGTCAGGATAATTTTCTGGGGCAAATTTTCCTTAGAAAACAGAGTATTGTTTCCCGATTCACCATGAGAAAGGATTGTCCTTTGAATCTTGCAAGACAGAGAAGCTCATGGTTAGCAGGACTGCTTTTGCAGGAAAGAACTGAAGTTGTTCAGGGAAATGCTTTTGTCTTTTAAAAGGACCAGACACATCTGTTTGCAGAATCCACATGGGATTATTAAGCCTTGTGTTGTACAACATAAGTCGTACAAGGGAATAACTGTTGTATTATCTTATATTGATATGTAATTAACATCAATGTTAATGGTCTGTTCTTATATTATAAAAAACAATAAGCTAGTTTCACCTATCAATTCTTGCATTTAAATCATATGGAAAACAGCATGCACTTTGTGAATCTCTTTTTAATGTTATACATATAAGATTTCCTAAATGGGTATGGTCGGATAGTCTCTTCCTTAAAAATAAAATATTGGGGTGGGGGTGAGGCAATGAGGTAAGTGGGTGACGGACATCAGGGAGGTCATGTGTTATAATGAGCACTGGGTGTTATATAAGACTGATGAATCCCAGACCTGTACCGCTGAAACAAATAATGCATATGTTAATCAATTGAATTTAAGTTAAAATAAACTAAATTTAAAAATAAAATAAAAATATAAAATATTTACATATGAACATCACCTTTGGGCCATGTACAGAGGAACAACAGGCAGGAGGAACACAGCCCCTCCCGGTGTTATTCCCAGCTACAGTATCCAAAGCTTGGCTCAAAATCTTGTTCTGTTGGTGCATTTTCTCCCAAATTATCTGCCCCCCCCAGTCTCAAGCATGTCACTTAGCCATTCTAAACCTCCATTTTCTTTTCCATAAACAAGGATCACAATATCTAACTCACAGTGTTATCGGCAGATTTGATAAAGTGACCTGCAAGTAGTTTCCGGCACACACGCACAAATGTGTACACACAATAGACACATACACACGGTCCTCTCCAAACCCTAAAGAATTCAGGGAAGGTCTTTATCACAGGAGGGGTTGTTTACATGACTTCGTAGTGGATGCCAGTTATAGTGAGGAGTTGGAGGCAAACATGCTGCGGAGTGAAAAGAAGGCATCTATGCCACATCTTTCAGGGGACCATTTGCAGGTTTAAGTCCTTTCTTTTGCTCCTGGACCAAGAGTGGCAGTAGCCAGATGCTTTGGGAGCCAGAGTGGCAGAAGCACCTGATATTCTAGGACTCTGGGGGAAAATGACTTGGCTTTGCATTCTGGACCTTGCAAGACAGGGAAGCTCGTGGTTAGCACCACTGCTTTTGCAGGAAAGAACTGAAGTTGTTCAGGGGAATGCCCTTGTCTTTTAAAAGGACCGGGCACTTCAAATTCCTCAAGATGCAGCGAGTTTCCTAGTTCTCTTCTAGGGTAGCTCTTAGGAAAAGAACAGGTTAATAAATGGAAACATAGGCATGGGTGGGGAAAGCTCAGCACAGGGTCTGACATGTTGTACATTCTCTAGCAAGGTTAGTTATTTATGTTTGAAATGCAAAGAGGAGTGGCTTCTAAGAAAGGTCGTGTTAATGTGAAAGAAGTGAAATTGAAGAGGATGGAGGTAATTGATTACATATTACATATTGCTCCAGTCATTAGGGCTATGATTTGTCATTTGGAAGATGTGACCTTACAGGACATTGTTGGTGTCATCCCAGATCCATGCAGCACTAGAAATGCATAGAAAACGTAATGTGGTGAACCTATTGTTGAACTGCAGTCCGTAAGTTAAGTGGAGAGTTTCTAAGGCTGCCCTGATAGCTACCACCAGATACAGCTGTTGACTTTGTCTCCTTGAGAGATGCAAGTAGGAAGAAAAATCTTAATTATAAGAGAATACCAAAGCCCTCTTTGCTATGTTATCGGCATAGTCCTTCCTGAAGGGATATTCTCAGTCAGCAGATGCCTATCAGTGAGGAAGAGATATGCGCGCGCGCGTGTGTGTGTGTGTGTGTGTGTGTGTGTGTGTGTGTGTATGAGTACAAGCCCATATGTGCTGTTGCAGGACTTGAAAATGAGAAAGAAAACCAACCAGGGATCAGGGAGGGCATTGACCCCATGAAATTTAAAAACTAAAGTAGTGGAGACTGATTTTGAAAATTAGGTAGAGGGGTACCTGGGTGGCTCAGTGCGTTAAAAGCCTCTGCCTTTGGCTCAGGTCATGATCCCAGGATCCTGGGATCGAGCCCCGCATCGGGCTCTTTGCTCAGTGGGGAGCCTGCTTCCTCCTCTCTCTCTCTGCCTGCCTCTCTGCCTACTTGTAATCTGTCTGTCAAATAAATAAATAAAAATCTTAAAAAAAAAAAAAAGAAAAGAAAATTAGGTAGAATATTTCAAATGTTTAGTAAGACTCACATGCCTTAATTCACTGGGTTTTGAGCAGTCGAGGTAGAACGTTGTGGGTTCCGTTCTCCTCGCTGCCACGGTCACTTCATTTTTGTTTGTCTCTAAGTGCACTTTCCTCTCCTTTATTGGAGTTTCAGAAGAAGAGATGTCCCCTCTCCCGGGCAGAGGCTGTGCTCTCCTGGTCAGTTCTTTGCCCCTGCCAAGGCCAGTACCCTGCTCTCTCTTTGTTTCTTCTCACATCTGTGGTGTTGTTGTTGTTGTTGTTGTTTTCTTTTTAATTTCTTTTCAGCGTAACAGTATTCATTTTTTTTAAAGATTTTATTTATTTGACAGAGAGAGATCACAAGTAGGCAGAGAAGCAGGCAAAAAGAGAGGAGGAAGCAGGCTCCCTGCTGAGCAGAGGACTCGATTCCACGACCCTGAGATCATGACCTGAGCTGAAGGCAGAGGCTTAACCCACTGAGCCACCCAGGTGCCCCCCCCACCCGTATTCATTGTTTTTTGCACCACACCCAGTGCTTCATGCTTCATGCCCTCCCTAATACCTACCACCTGGTCACATCTGTGTTTTCAACCTCTCTTGATCTTCTAACCCTGGTGTTGCCCCTGGTTCTACATGCTCAAGCTTCTCATCGTTGGTTAAAACGCAGAAAAGTAGTGTCTTTCTTTGCCTCCCTCATTGTCTTTTACCTTTCCTTTCTCACTAAATTCATCCAAAAATCATCTGTGCTCACCTTTCCATTCACTTTTAAAAAATTTAGTTTCTCCTTTTACCAAAATTTGATAAAAATTTCAGTTTAAATGGTCAGTATCCTTTCATTTTCTTTATCTTTATATTTCTCATAGAACTTAAAACATGCTACTTCTTGGTTCTTCCGTTGTCGACAATACCCGTCCATCATTTCCATTCTGTGAAAGATGAGGATTTCTCTCTTACTAACACCGTCCTTTCCATATATACTTCCACGAACTCCCTTTCCTGTATAGTTATATTTTAATTTTGGTGTCACATGACTATAACTGTTAAATGGCGTTCCTAGATGAATTACATGATAGGCTTTCCTTTGCCACACACCTTTTTTCTATTTCCTGAAGTTAATAATTTTTCTTTTCCTCATTTGCTTATTCTTCTCTGTATTTATTTAACCCTTCCCCAGTTGTCTAAATCTCTTCTCGTTGCGTTCCAACCCATCAGGGAGTTTATCCGTTTTACCTTTTGCCAACTTTTCTCCTGGAGCCTTCTGACCTGCTCGGGTTTGGGCTGGCTGTGACCAACACCTGGTGCACAGCTGTCCTTCTGGAAGTGCTCTTCATCAGCCAGGACTTCCTCTGCCTCGCCTGTGTGGTGGATTCCCTGTCTCCACACCCTCATTTTGGCAGATTACTCCCAGTAATTTCTGGGGAAGGGATGCACGGTGGGTGGAAGAGTGTAAATATTTTGGGTCCTTGCATGTCTAAAAATGTGTGTAGTCTATCATCACATTTAATTGGTAGTATGGCTGTGTATAGAATTTGGAGTCAGAAACCACTTTCTTTCAGAATTTTGAAGCTAAGGAACCCAAAACCATGCTAATTCCTGATCTTTTGCAGGTGGTTTAATCTTATTTATATTTTAATCAAAACTTTTTTTTTTTTTTTTTTGTCTCTGGTTGTTTTCTAGGGATACAGATTTGTCCACAGTATTCTGCAGTTTTTCAGGGTGTGCCTGACATTGATATATTTGTACCTAGGGTATGTTTTTCTGTGCACTCTAGGGATGCTTTCAATGTAGGAAATGTTCTTTTTTTTTTAAGATTTTTTTTTTTTTAAGATTTCATTTATTTATTTGAGAGAGTGAGCATGAGTCGGGGGGGAGAGCAGAGATAGAAAGAAGCATACTCCCCACAGAGCAGGAAATGTGATGGGGGCTCAATCCCAGGACCGTGAGGTCATGACCTGAGCTGAAGGCAGATGCTCAACCAACTGAGCTACCCAGTTGCCCTGTCAATGTAGGAAATGTTCTTAAACTTATTTGATAATTTTCTTTCCTCCATCGTCTTTATTCATTCTTTATTCATTCTTTTTGAAACATCTGCTATTTGAATGTTGGGCTTCATTGATCAGTTCTCCAATTTTCTTTTCTCTCTTATCTATCTCTTTATCTTTTGCTCTACTTTATAGGAGATTTCCTGAGAGTCTTCTTACCTTTTTCCTATTTTATTTCTGCAAACATTTTTATTTTTTCTTATTCTTCCATTGTTCCCTTTATTTGCAACATTCTGTTTGTATTTTGCAGGCAATCCACTTTCTGACTATATTAATGGTAGTTTTTTAAGGTTTTCACTTCCCTGCATCGTTGGTTATTTATTGTTTGCCTTGTTTTCGGTCTTTCATGTTAGAGGTTTTCTTTAGTTGTTTGGGGATTCTTGACTGTCTGCTCATAATTAAGGTAGCAGCACTAAAAAGCTGATGGGGAATTCTCAGAGAAGAGGGTACATTCTGACTGTGCACCATGTGAGTGGTGACGGAGATCAGGTTGGCTTGGTTCTTTGGAGAATCCTCCATGTCTCTTCTTTTAGGCTGGCTGGAGTCTTTGGAGAGGATTCGTTTAGTCTGAAGATTCCTCATTATCTCTACCCCACTGTGTTCTGTATAAACCTTTATTATAACCCCCTTGGCACTTTCGTTGACCTCATTTGTTTGCACATATATTTTAAGCTTTTTGAGGATAGTAACTACGTATGATTCACGCCTGGGTCTCCAGAGATTAGCATTCCATCTGGAATACAGAAATATTTCAATATACATTTGAGGATGAATAGATATGGGAATAACAGTGGAAAGCATATGTGCAATTTGCACTGCAGAGAAAAAATTTTCCTACAGTGGAAAAACTTCAGTGCTTCAATGGAAAATTCTGCTTTGGTTAGAGCATTCCCTTCTGTGTTATTCAGTTCTGATTTTATGGAAGCTCTGGGTCTTTTATTGCCTTTGAGCTACTCTACAATTCTGGAAACTGTAGATAATTGATAGTAATGAATAATAATTCTTGCTTTGGGCATGCAAATAAATTCAGCACGGTAGAGATTCAATTGACTTCTCTCCCTTACTGTGGAAATAGCTAACTATGCCTCCATCCATTTGCACAATCATTTCAATATTTTAGACCTACAGATTGTCTTTGGAGTCTTCTTTAAATCACTTATAACTTCTAATCAACTCCTTCACTAATGATGAATTAAAATCTTTAACATATATTCAATTTATATCTGTATGGGCATTATAACTTTCTTTCTTGCTTTCTTTCTTTCATTTTTTTCTTTCAAGTCCTTTCATTGTGCCTCAAACCTGTCTAATGATGATCTTGGCTATTTTAAAATATTTTGTGAGATGGTCTGAATACAACACATCCTAAGATGATCTGAAACCATCTTTCCTATGGGACATCAAAATTATCATTGAAGATTAATAAAACATGTTAGTCATACAGGTTCGAATTTGAAGCCTTTTGTCCAATGGGAGGCCTGACTTCAGGACCTCTGTGCTAAAACGTGTACAACTTTTCTGACAACTTCTCTCATCCCATGAGGCAGAGAACAAAGATAATTATTTTTCAAGGATGTAGAGAATCATATGGGGCCCTTATGGGGCTCTGGGCATATGGAATCAGAGATGTGCGAATAGTCTTGAGGATTATAGAAAGGAAGATTTGGCAGAATAATAAAGAAAGGAAAATTATGTCTTGAACACCCTTTCAATCTTTATCAAATTGTAACTATTACAAAGATTATTTAACCATAAAGGAGTCCACTTTAATTGGATCCACTAACTTGGGAAATGCAACATATAAATTATGAAATACTACTAAAGGAAAGCAGGTTAATTTAGGACTGGCCATACAGAAAACTCTAATTTAAATTAACTGAAGAAAAGAATCAGAGTTAATGGCATACCTTATTTATGGCAAACTCTGACAAGAAATATAAGTTTACAGAGGTCAAGTGTTACAGAGTAAGATCTTAACTTGGCTTGCTTTAATGAGAATATTCATCTGTAATCAGCACATTAATTGTATGCAAATGCATGTGGTTAAATCCACCCAGAAACGACAGGTTTCCTTAATTAAACTAAGCGTTTTTTGCCTCACATTTTGATTACATTATTTATTTGCTTCACAGAACAAATGCAAAATCCCTAATTATCAGCATATGAATTAGTGAGGTTTGGATTAATACAGAAATCCAGATGAAGGACTAATCAAGGAAAGGAGAGGGAAAAGATGCTAAATTTCTCATTAGATTTTTCACTATGCTTTACAAATTTTTTGATATATCTCTTTCTGGATTAAAGATGTAACTACTGATGCATATTGTTTGAGCATCTGCTAGAGTTTAAAAGACCCATCAGTGATCTGTAAGCTTTTATAGGTGGCTACCAGGCGTATACAATCAACAGCCATAGCAATAACAAGAATGATCACTTGCTGAGAATTTACGAAGGGCAATTGTGTGCCAAGAAGTTCGTGTATCAACTCTCACAAGAGCGTCCATCTTGTGAGTGAAGCAAAATACCTTTTCCTCTCTCTGATTGGGTATTTCACCCACACTCTTTGTATAGTTGGATCCTTATTTTTTGTATCAACTAACATTACCTCCGCAGAGGTTTCTTCAGAGTAGGTTCTTACTGTCATTAATGCTCTGACACCCATCCTTTTCCTTCATAGTACTCATCATCATTTGTAAGTACAAATTGATTTCTTAGTTTATTTGCTTTATGTTTATACCCTGCTAGATTGTAAACTTTACCAGGGCTGAGACTATATTTGCTCTATTTACTGTCATGTACCCAAAATCTAATAATTTGTGGGCACTTAAAAAAAAAATTTGTTGACTAGACAAAGCAACAAAGTTCTCTGAGCTGGTTAGAAACAGATTTTTCCTTTTCAACTCAGGACTCTGTGAAGACAAAGCTCCTGCTTCTGCCAAGAACGTTTGGCTTCAACCTCCCTACTTTGGATAGCTCATAATCCCACCCCAGCCCCCACTTTTTTTTTTTTTTTTTTTTTTTGATGGTTTACTTCAGAGTCTCTGATGGAGACCTCTTGTCTTCCTTGCAAGCTGAGCTGCCTTGTATGTTACTGTTTCTGGGAAAAAAGTTGTGAACCTTTCATTCTTGAAAACATTGTGGTATTCTGATGTCAGTGGACACTGTTTTCAACCTGCTGTCTGTTAACTTAATTGGAACCTGTTCTCCTCGTGGGAGGCCTGGGTTGTGCAAGGTGACTTCATGAGGAGCAATGTTAACATGAAAGCTTAGAGAATGTCAAATAGGAAAGTTGGAGAAGAATTTTAGTTAAGAGATAAAAGGATTAAAAAGAGGGATGTTGACAAGTCAGAATGCAGTTTTTGGTTTTGCTTTGTTACTTTCATATTAGGTTAAAATTTTATAGCAGGTTTAATAAAAGGAAGCACAGGGTTTTGTGCCAAAAAACTAGAAAGTCCAAAAAATATCTCTAATTATGGTGATGATGAGAAAATTTGGTGAATTTGGGAATAGTTGTTTCATTGATCAAAGGTGGTTGTTTTTAAAAATCATACCTTCTTATCTGCTTAGAAATCCCTCAGAAAAAAGAAAAATCAAAACATTTATTATTTTATTCATTCAGTATGTGCTAGACACAGTTCATGGTATGACAGATACATAGTTGAAGAAATAAAGACCTTGGTTACCTGCATGCTAGTAGAGAGAAAAATACAAATAGATAACTGAGTCTACTAGAGAATGCTTGAATTGAATTAGGGGGGAAAAGTGCTCTAGGAGTTCAGGAGAAGGAAGAGATCTATTTTAAAGAAAACCTCTCACATGAGAGGTATCATTTGAATTAAGAATTGAACAGATCTGATTCTATCTTTGAAGTTGTTGACATGGGGAGAACACTTGAGACAGGAAGAATGGAAGAATAAAAGGTATAAAAGGTTAGAGCTGGTAAAAACAGGAAAAAAGGCAAAAAGTCCAACTTGGTTGGCATAAATGGTACCAGTTGGGAAATCTTAGGAATATAAGATTGGAAGGGGAGAAAGGGAAATTGATGTTTAAGGGCCTTGAATGCTCTGGTAAGGAGTTTATATGAAGTATTTATATTAAAGACATTTTTGTTAAGACATAAGGAGCTTTTTAAAACTGAATTCTTATTCTGACTGTTCATCATGAGAGATGAAAGATTATTTTGGGAGAAATTTCTTCATGGGTCTCACATTTCTGTGCAACTTCTGAACAAAGACATTAAAACTTTTGTTTCAAATATATTTTTAAGAATGTCCTTGGAAGATAGAGGCAGAGAGAAGATTTCAAGGGAGATTGAAATTTAAGAGGTTGGAGTTTCTTAAACTCAGAGTTCCTCAGTGTGATACAAGCTTACTATGTACTCAGCATCCATCTGGGCTGCTGGGCATTTACACAAATAGGGAACCAAAAAACCTAATATAAATAAGAAGCTCATAGAACTTGCTGTGCTGTGAGTTATAAAGTCATTTGTCTCTGGTCTGGGAGTCTCATGTCTTTTGACAGCAACCATTAAACTGTAGCAACTTAACTTGTTAGTTTGAAAGTGGGATAATCTCTCATAGCCTTCCAAGTTCTTGATAGATTTAAGTCTTGAAGTTTCAGCAGAGAGTAATAACAATTCAAATAAGGCACAATAAGGTATTCGTAGTGTACATAAGTTTTGAGTTTTCCAGAGATAGAATTAACAAAATATGTCTGTAAATTGAGAAAATAATTTATCAAGAATAATGGTTTTTGAGCCTTGGTGTTTTTCATGGGACAATGCTTTATCTCATTAAAAACAAAAAGGATTAAGAGAATGAAAAAGCACACCACAAAATGCGAGAAAATTCTTGGGAAACATCTATCTGATGAAAGACTGATCTCTGAAACTTAGCAATTGGAAAATAATCCAATTAAAAACTGGATAAAAGATCTGAAAACATCTCACAGAAGAAGATATATGGATGGTAAATAAACATATGAAAAATACTCAGATCCATATATCATTAGGGACTTGCATCTTAAGCCAAGAATAAGATATGGCTACACACCTGTTAAAATAACCCAAATTCAGAACCCCAGCACTTCCAGTGTTGATAAAGATGTGGAGAATCATGAACTCTAATTCATTGCTAGTGGGAATATAAAATCATGCAGCCACTTCAGAAGACAGTTGGGCAGTTTTTTACAAAACTAGCCACAAACCATACAGTCACTGAATAATCAAAGCCATCTTGAGGAGGAAGAACAACAAACTGGAGGTATCACAATCCCAGATTTTAAGATATACTACAAAGCCATAGTAATCAAAACAGTATGGCACTGGTTAAAAAATAGACACCGAAATGAGTGACACAGAACAGAGAACCTAGAAATAAGCCCACACGTGTGTGGTCAATTAATTTACAACAAAGGAGGCAAGAATATACAGTGAGGAGAAGATAGTTTCTCCAATAAATGGTATTGAGAAAACTGGACAACTGCATGCAAAATAATGAGATTGGATCACTCTCTTACACCACACACAAAACAGACTCAAAGTGGATTACACACCAGAATGTGAGACCTGAAAGCATGAAAATTCTTAAAGAAGATAAAGGCAGTAATCTTTTGGATATCAAGAGATTAACATTTTCCTGGACAATCTCCTTAGACAAGAGAAACAAAAGCAAAAATAAACTATTGTGACTATACTAAAATAAAATTTTTTTGCACAGAGAAGGAATCATCAGCAAAATAAAAAGGCAACCTACTGAAGAAGAGAGGATATTTGCAAATGATAGATCCAATAAGGAGTTAACACCCAAAATATATGAAGAACTTACAAAACTCAACACTAAAAAACAATCTCGTTAAAAAATGAGCAGAGGACCTAAATAGACATTTTTCCAGAGAAGATATACAGATGGCCAACAGACACATGAAAAGATGCTCAGTATTACTAATCATCAGAGAAATGCAAATCAAGGCTACAATGAGATATCACCTTATCCAAGACAAATAACAAGTTAGGCCAGGACGTGGAGAAAAGGGAACACTTGTGCTCTGTTAGTGGGGATATAAATCCATGCAACCACTGTGGAAAATAGTATGGAAGTTCCTCAAAAAATTAAAAATGGAAATACTACATGATCCAGTAATTCCATTACTGGGTGTTTATGCAAAGAAAATGATAACACTAATTGGAGAAGATATATGCATCCCTATGTTTGTTGCAGCATTATTTACAAAATACAGTAGCCAAGCTATGGAAGCAACCTAAGTGTTCATCAGTAGATGAATGGATCATGATAATATGATACACATAAACACACACACAATGTGATGCACACACTCAATGGAATATTACTCAGCCGTAAAAAAGGTACATTGAGAAAGTACATTACGGGGGGGGGAGGTAGTTTGCCATTTGGAATAGACAACATGGGTGGACTAGAGGGTATTATAATGAGTAAAATAAGTCAGGCAGAGGAAGATAAATACCATATGATTTCATTTATATGTGGAATCCAATACAAAACAAAATAAATAAAACTCAAAATGTAATAAAAAATAGAACAAACAGGTGATTGCCAGAGAGGAAGGGGTTTGGGAAGCTAAGTGATGTAGGCAAAAGAGGTACAAACTTCCAGTTATGAAATGTATAAATCACAGAATAAAAATTATAGCATATGGAATATAGTCAATAAGATTATATCAACATCATGTGGTGACAGATGGTGACCATACTTCAGTGAGCATAGCATAATGTGTAAAATTGTTGAATCACTATGTTGTACACCTGAAACTTACATAACACTGTATGTCAACTATATTTCAATTTAAAAAATGACAACAACAAAAAAGAAACTTCCACAGCTAACTCAAACTTTAGCAACCAACACAGATCACTCAGCAGCCATCAACCTCAAGGCAAGAAGCTCCACCAACAAAAAGACTTGGACCTGCTGAAAGTTCAGATAATTGTTAGCATCTTTGAGCAATAATTTTTAAATTATGGTATGCATTTTTTAAGACATAATACTATCATATTTAATAGACTCCGGGATAATGTAAGTATAACTTTTATCTACACTGGGAAACCAAAAAATTAATTTGATTTGCGTTATTACAATATTACCTTTATTGCGGTCGTCTGGAATCAAATCCACCGTATCTCCAAGGTATGCCTGTATATAAATTCTGGCTGTAAATTTGGGGGTTTCCTCATTCCCCCATCCATTTTGATAATTTGCTAGAATGAGTCACAAAACTTGGGAAAGTGCTTTACTATTATTATTATTATTATTGGCTTATTATAAACGATACACATTAGGAACGGCCAAATGGAGGACACATAGGAGAAGGTGCATTGTGGGGGGGGAGGGGCAGTTTGCCATGCAGAGCTTCCATGCCCTCTCTTGGTGTGCCACCGTCCTAGCATGTCAGTTTGTTTACCAACTTGGACTCTCTCTGAGCACCATTGCTTAGGAATTATTATGGATTTTTCATTACTTTCATTACGGAGTTTTCAAGATTGATTAAGTCACCGGCCATTGGTAATTAACTTAATCTCCAGTCCCTCTCTCCTCCCTAGAGGCCAAGGGGTGAGGCTGAAAGTTGCAGTTAAGCCTTGATCTTTGTGGGAACCAGCCACTTCCCGGAAGTTGTTTTAGCTACTAATCACCTCATTAGCATACAAATGACATTATTATTCCTCCTGAGATTCCAAGGGTTTTAGGAGCTTGTACATCAGGAACCCACCCCAGAAGGGACAAAGTATGATTCCAAGTATGTGACACCCTGAGGAAGGCAAAGCTATAGAGATAGTAAAAACCAACAGTGGTTGCCAGATGTTCGAGTGGAGTGAGAGAGAAATGAGTTGGTGAAGTACAGGGAATTTTTAGTGAAATAAAACTGTTCTGTACGGTGCTGTCATGGTGGGTGCATGTCATCATACATTTGTTAATATCCATAGAATGTACAACACCACGAATGCACCCTAATGTGAACTATGGACTTTAGTTATGAATAATGCATTAATATTGACCCATCAGTTGTAACAAGTGCACCCTACTAATGCAAGATGCTGATAAGGAAGAAGCTATGTGGGGGCAGAAGGAGTGTAGAGGAACTCTACTTTCTGCTCCATTTCTGTAAGCCTACAACTCCTCTAAAAAGAAAAATTAAGTATATTAATTTAAAAAAGTAATAAAGATGAAGATGGTTGGGAAAATAGATTAGTTTAACTTGATGATTTTGAGTTTGAGGTCCCGAGATACATAAAGATATCAATATGGTACATAAAAGAATTAAACAGTTGGGGGGAAAGTGACTCACCAAGGAAGGCCAACAAAATATTGGGTAAGACAGCAAGAAAACTGGTAACAGTAATTTATCCTGGTGGTGAGACGAGAGGGACCACCACATTCAGAAAACAGCTTGTTTCTGGCTGAAACACCTCATGAAAGACCAAAGACCTAGGGCGCAAGCCCCCAGCATCCTGGAGAGGATTGAGCCCTCTCTCTGTGGTCATCATTAGCTTCCAGCTTCCATAGAATCCACTTTATTTTTCTTCTGAAGAGAAATCTAACATTACCAAATTGGTCTTTATTCTCTGAGAAGAGCACTGAATTCAAAATATGGAGCAAAGTAGCTCATAGAACATTGTAGATGCTCATAGAACATTGTTCTTTTATACATATCTGCCTGTTTGCATCATATCCTGATGTAATTATGCTCCCTTTTCCTACCCTGAAAAATTTCCTAAATATTTGATTGGTCCCTGATCCCTGTGTTCCCCTTATGTACTGGGGCTCTGTCCATAACCATCTGGCGATTATACCTTTCAGGTTCCCCTCTGATACGAACCAAGGCAGATCTTAAACACCATCGCCAGCCTGTCTGCTGAGATCTGTTCAGTTATCTGTCTCCTTGGCTTTGAATTGAAACTCAGATAAAAAAAAAAAAAATTTTTTTTAATTTATGAGAGAGAGAGAGAGACAGCGAGAGTGAGCAGGGGGAGAAGTAGAGGGAGAAGGACAAGAGGACTCTGCGCTGTGCATAGACCCTGACATGGGGTTCCATCTGAGAACCTGAGACCATGATCTGAGCTGAAACTGAGTCAGACACTTAACCAACTAAGCCATCCAGGTTCCCAGAAACTTAAATTTAAATTTAAAAATTTAATTTTCTGGATAGCTAATATATTTGTATAGTTCAAAAATCAAAAGAAAATAAAAAGATAGATCATGAGAAATGCTCTACATTTATGATTTCCTACAGATTTTTATAGAATCAATAAAGAGTTTAATTCTACATGATACAATATTATAATTTTAATGGTATATATGGTAAGAAATCCTCCAATTTAATTTACATGGGAACATATTTTCACATCCCTCTGAAATTCCCAGTGATCAGTGGAACTATATGAGCCCCTCTTACTCAGGCTTCCATATTTTGAGTGCTTCCCTTGAAACTTGAAATAATTGTCTAAATGGAATGATTTTGCTTTCATACTTCTCATTCCTTCTTCAGCCCTTTCTATTTGGACTCTGTCTTTACTATGTGACTGAGACTGGTCTTCTCTCAAAGACAGCAGTAATTAATATTCATGCTGCCCGAACCAGTGGCAAGGGAAGTTCTCATCTTTCCAGACCTCTCAGCAGCGCTTGGCATCTGTGCCACTTCTCCTTTAGGTAATTATTTTTTCTTGCTCCCCCTCCAAAAGTCCATCTCCCTTCCACAATATATCTTGAATCCAGTCCTCTTCTTCCTCTACACTGCTATCACCTTTGACCAGCCACCATCATCTTCTACCTGAATCACTGCATCATGTCACTTTAAATAAGAAATGAATCTTGCAGTTTGGAAGGTTAGAAGTCTGAGATCAAGACCCCAGCAGTGTTCATTTCTTCTGAGGTCCCTCTTCTTGGCTTGAAGGAGGCTGTCCTATCTTTGTGTCTTCACACGGTCTTTTCTCCCTGTGTGTCTGTGTCCTAATTTCCTCTTATTATAAGGACATTAACCATATCGGATGAAGACCCACCTTAATGACTTCATTTTACCTTCATTGCCCCTTTAAAGACTTTATGTCTAAATATAGCTATATCCTATTTATTTGCTTATTGTCTTACGGTGGTAAAAAACATTACTGAAGATAGGCACAATATTGTAAAACAGATCTCTAACGCTTAATTATCTTACTTCACTGAAACTTTACCCTTGTTGATAAATAATTCCCCATTTCCCCCTACCCCCAGCCCCTGGTAATCATCATTCTTGTTTCTAATTTATGAATTTGACCATTTTATTTTATTTTTTAAAAAGATTTACTTATTTATTTGAGAGAGAAAGCGTACGTGGGGAGAGAAGCAGGGGGAGAGGGAGAGAATCCCAAGCAGACCGCCATCCACTGCTGAACACAAAGCTGGCATGGTGGAGCCCATGACCCTGAGGTCATGACCGGAACTGAAATCAAGAGTCAGATGTTTAACTGACTGAGCCCTCCAGGCACCCTGAATTTGACTATTTTAGATTCCTCCTCTAAGTGGAATCATGCAGTACTTGCTTTTTTTTTTTTCCGTGTCTGGCGTATTTCATTTAGCATGTCTTCAAGTCCCTCCATGTTGTCACGTTGCGCACAATTTCCTTTTTTTTAAGATGAATAATATTTCATTTTAGGTTTATATCACATTTTCTTTTTTTTTTTTTTTTTTTTTTTTTTTAAAGATTTTATTTATTTATTTGACAGAGATCACAAGTAGGCAGAATGACAGGCAGAGAGAGAGGAGGAAGCAGGCTCCCTGCTGAGCAGAGAGCCCGATGCGGGGCTCGATCCCAGAACCCTGAGATCATGACCTGAGCCGAAGGCAGCGGCTTAACCCACTGAGCCACCCAGGCGCCCCACATTTTCTTTATATATTCATTTGCTGATCAAATTTTAGACATTTCTTCATCTTAATTAATGCGTATCGTGCTTCAGGATGCCTGGGTGGCTCAGTGGGTTAAGCCTCTGCCTTTGGCTCAGGTCATGGTCTCAGGGTGCTGGGATAGAGAGCCCTGCATTGGGCTTTCTGCTCAGCGGAGAGCCTGCTTACCCCTCTCTCTCTGCCTGCCTCTCTGCCTACTTGTAGTCTCTCTCTCTCTGTCAAATAAATAAATAAAATCTTAAAAATTTTTTTTTCTAAATGTGGATAGTGCTTCAGAGAATATGAGAGGGCAGATACCTCAGTGAAAACTCAATTTCAGTGCATTTGGTTATATGCCCAGAAGTGGGATGGTTGGATCATGTAGCAGCTCTATTTTTATTTTTTTGAAGACCCCCCCCCCCACACACACTGTTTTCCATAGTAGCTGCTCCATTTTTGCATTCCCACCAACAGTGTGTGAATGTTCTAGTTTTTCCACATCCTACCGAAACTTGTTGTTTGTGGGATTTTTAGTTTGATAATAACTGTCCTGACCGGTATAATCTCATTGTGGTCTTGATTTACATTTCCCGTGTGATTAGTGACCCTGTGCATTTTTTCATATACCTGTTGGCCATTGGTATATCTTCTTTGGAAAAATGTCTACTCAAGTCCTTACCACATTTTTAAATTGGGTCTAAGCTCCAACACTGGCAGGATCAGAGTCCATCAGCTGGGAAGGCCCCTCTAAAAAGTTGGAGCACTGGATAGGCAAACCAACCCTTCCTTTACCCTGGAAGAAGCCGGGAGCCAGGAGGTCTCTTTCTGATCATGTGGCACAGAACCAGGGGAAGTGACTCCAGGAGGAGATGTCCTGAATTTCCTTACTGGCTTCAATACATCTGTTTTTGTGATTGGAAAGCATTCAAGAGCCTTTCACTTAGTTTCTAGATTTCCCATAAAGGACATTTATTTGTTTATGAATTGTTTAGCTGGTCTGTTTGTGGGCAGAAGGATGGTCCACGGCTTTCTACTCCAACATCTTGCTGATGTCACTAATATAATCACATTCTAAGATATTGGGGATGAAGACTTCAACATGAATTTTCAGGGGGCATCATTCAGCCTGTAACACTTTACACTTCCATTAACACTTAAATATATCCATTCTCTTTTCTCTGTCTCACAGATCTCTACAGGATCTGACAAAAAGAGCTTCCTCTGATCTCATCTCTAACCATGCTTCCCATAACTCTCTGTGCTACATACACACCAGCCTTTTTTCTCTAGAATGCCAAGTCTGTGCTCCCCTTAGAGTCTTTGCCCTGTCTGTTGTCTTTGTCTAGAATTCTCCTACCCTACATGTTAGCATGGCTTGTGCCTTTTTCTCATGCAGGACTCTGTTTACAGTGTATTTATTTTTAATGATAAAGATATCACTCAAGAGCTTACTTTGCATGAGGCATCCTGCTAAACACATCTATGTCCCAACAGACATAGTAGTTGAAAACATAACGTTTGGAGCTAGACTGCCTGGGTCCACATCCAGGCTTTATTACAAACTATGGGAATTCGGGAAAGTTATTTAACTTACCTGTGCTTCAGTTATTTTCCCCTCAAGAGACCATTTATTTTTATTCCAAATGATCTCAAACCTACAGAAAAGTTATAGGAATGAAAGAAAGAATTCCCACATCACCTTGCCGAGAGACCCCATTTAGGTTGATAGATTTCGCCAGTATCATCTTTTATACAGCAACAGATCCAATGCAGGATCCTATTTCCCCAAGTTGCCATGTCTTTCTCCAGCCTCTCTGAATACGGAATAATTCTTCAGTCTTTCCTAACTTTCATTGTCTTAGCATTTAAATGACTTAGGCCAGTTATTTTGTAGGATAGCCTTGTTTGGTACTTCCTTGGGATTTGACCCAGGTCAGGACTCAGTTTGAATGTCAAGTCCTCAGGGTTCCATCTAATGGCAGGTAGTTGCCTCAAAGTTACTTTGTAACAAGGTTCCTGCCATCTTTCTCTTCTGGGTGTTTTCTTGCCTGCTTATGTGTGTATTTGTGTGTTTGTTGTCTCACGCGGGTGGAGTATAAAGTTCATAAGAGCAGGGTGGACTGGTTTCTTTTTGCAATGCTCTATCCTCGCACATGCGCTTATATTATCTGCCAGCCCCTGTGCTAGTCAGTAAGAATGTAACAGGGAGCACGAACAGGTCTTCTTTGTAATTACAAAAAATAAATTAGAAAGGGAGTGAGATAACTTGCTACTTACACATTTGTTCAATAAATATTTATTGAACACCCACTATATTCTGAGCCCAAGGGCTGTGGCAGTGAACAACACAGAAAATGCTCCCGTCTCCTGAAATTTACATTCCAGAAAGGAAGAAGACAACAATGCACATAAATAAATATATAATACAATGAGTGGAGATGATGAGCCATCCAGCTCCTGTAGATGAAGAGGATTCCAGAAGAAGAAGAGGAAATGGGAAGGCCCTGAGTTGGGGATACACTTGGCAAGTCCCAGGATCTACAAGGAGACCACTGTGGCTGGAGCAGCATGAGTGAGGGAGACAGAGGGAGGAAATGAGATCAGGGAGGCAGCCAAGGACCCATCTTGTGTGGCTTTGGATTTCATTCTAATTGTGATGGGAATCCATTAGAGGGTTCAAAGCATGGGAGTGACATAATCTTTTACTGCACAGAGAATTGCTTTATGAACTATTTCCTTCTCAGAAAGCTCCTGAGGGGATTGGCTGAGAATCTGTGATTCTCGAGAAACTTGAAATTTCTGGCTGATACTTCTTATACGTCAGGCCCTGAACTGGTAGCTAGAAATCCTGGAATGTGTTCCCAGATTTGCACATTCCTTTTTGAGGGGCTTTGGCTCGGCCGGTCTTCCTGGCTTTATGGTACCTCTTCACACTCAAGAAAGCATGAAGAGTGAAGAGGAAAGAGAGCAGAGCACTTACGGGAATTCTCTGGCTATCTGAAGCCTCAACTATGAATATGGTATAAATAAATTAGTAAGCAGAGAGAGTCGGGTCCATTTCACACACACAAAATAAGTCAGTGTGTTCTCCTTTAGAATATTTTCTTAAGGTTTAATGATTAGTGTAGGCTAAATTAGAGGTCAACATGATTCTGCATAAAGTAAAAAACTTGAATTGACCCCAAGAGTAGCTTATTTTAAATTTTTTTTTTCACTTCCTCACGTGATTGGCTTATGGACAGAGCATTTTCTGAATCAGTCAGTGTGTTAATAGTAAAATAATTGCTGGGAAAGTTTAGGGAAAGATGCTTTAATACCTGAGTATAAATGAAGAAAGGAATAGAAGAGAATTCTAGGAGAAATGGTGTATTCCATTTGTGGTAAGATTGCATTTAGATATTAGATTCTTAAATATGTGTTCTTTTATTTGCTATGGATTGAAATTGGGGTGGTCCGTTGATACGGGATGATAGTGAAGAGAACGCAGCCAGGCCCTCCTGTTTCGGGAACAATGGGGAAGGGGTTCACCCATGGATTTTCTGGTTGTCTCGGGTCTTTTGCCTTCTTGCAGTAAGGGAAAATCAAGTCTTTCGAGTGCTCAGGGAAAATCTAAGTAGGACTCTCTGCGGTTTAAAAAAAAAAAAAAATTCAAGACAGAGTCTGAGTTGTTTTCTACCTGAGCTTCATTTGGGATCCATTTTGTTGCTTTTTATAAAGGTGTGAAATGGAAGTTTGGGATTTCCTCGTAAATGACCTTCTACAGTGACTTTCTGTTATTTTATTTTCTCCCGGGAACCAGAATAGCTATGCCGTACATTCCCACTGTGTGAGGTTGAATAAACCTTTCTAATTTAGAATCAGTCACTCGTGAGAGCCTAATTAGCATTATGAGTAAAACGTCTGTGTTTATTTCTGACCAGGCATGGGATAAGCCTGTGTTAAATTCAGTGTAACATTTTGTTGCCTCCTTCAGTTTGAGAAGCTGGTATCTGATATAAGCATTAAACATCCCCACCCTCTTATTTTTTTCTTTTTCTTTTTTTAAACTCTGTGTTGGTGGCCTCTACTCATTTCCTTGCCTCTTAATCACTGTTACCTCAGAGCCTAATCATGCCTGGCAGCGAATGTGTACCTTGTGAACCGACCAAACAAAGGACTGATTCAGAGAGAACTGAAGGAGAAGCAGGTTGGCATTTACACTTTAAACTTAAAAAGCAAACAGCCAGGCAAATATGCAGCACAGAAATAGAGTATCCAATGATCCTGGGCTGGGGATTACAAAGCTCTGTTTTGTATTCTTCATTCTCCTGTTGAGTATTCTAGTCTGTACGTGGGCACACGTCTCGATTCGGAGAGAAGGGAAATGAGATTGATCTCTGAGACATCAGCTAGGAAAATCTATAGGCATGGACCAAGGGAGCAGTCATTTTTAAGTGAGGAATTTTAGAAATCTCTAAAATGCAAGTCGAATGCCATTTTGGAAGCAGGGCTGAATGGTAATTACGGTCAGTAAGTGGATACCCAATATTCTCATCCCCTTGCCTGGGGATAGATTGTGATCACAGAGAAAGCACAGAATGAACAGGGTGCAGAGAGGGCCCCTGCGGGGGAAAGAAATCCATGGTTTGTCGCAGCAATATCCACGGAGAGGCTACTGCCTCCACTGAGTGTCATTTGGTGGGCTGGGCTGTTGGATCCGTGATATGGTTCTAGACTCAGGGGACTATCAAATCTCAGCCATGCATCCACCGACCCTTTACTGAATTTACCCTCGAGGAAGCCATCTCTATGTGCTCTGGATTCTGCTGCATACTTGCTTACTTACAGGGAGACGATTGTCTGATCAGCCACTCTCTGATGCTGGATGGCTTCATGGGTGTGTGTCTCATGATAATCTACGAAATTGACATTCTGGCTCCTGTGATATCATCTAAACTGAATCTGTCCTAAGAAGAAGAGCACTTCAGGAAAGGCTGGCAAAGCTGAGGTTCAGGGGCTGCCCAACCTAGAGCCTGACCCTGGCCCACACCCAGCAGCTGGCTTCTTTCTCATCTTGCCGCAAGCATGAATGAAGTATAAACACTGCAGTTGAGACCTCATAAGAACTCATGGGCATCTCTAATCCATCATAGTCAAAAAGTGCATTTTTAATCACTGTACCATTTTCTCTCAGTCTTTGCTAGTAAACACTTGAAAATATATTTTGGTGGGGCATCTGGGTAGCTCATTTGGTTAAACATCAAGAGATTTTGGCTCAGGTCATGATCTTGGGGTCCTGGGATCGAGCTCCGTGTCAGGTTCTGTGGTCAGTGAGGAGTCTCTCCCTCTGGTTCTCTCTCTCTCTCTCTCTCTCTTAAATAAATAAATCTTCCTAAAAAATTGATTTTGGTGATCTAAAGTCTGTTTTCTGATGCATATTTTCATATTTTTCCTTTTGTAACCTATATGGTTAGTGACTTTATGTCTAGGTACGAATCATGACTATTTTAGAGGAAAAGTATCTGTAAAAGAGGAAGAATATTGGATATCCATTGTTCATGGGCACTGTCTTGCTACTTCACAAAGACAATTCCAAGTCACACTTTATTTTTGAGCTGGAATTAATACTACAAATATTATTGTTTTAAAATGTCCTACAAAGGAAGAAGACAGATCATTCTCATACCAGATGCTTCCCATCCCCAGTGGGAATATGCAAGAGGTTTTTATGAGCTAGGCTCCATAAGCACACAGGATAGGAAGCATAGAGCATTATGTTCAAATGAAAGCGGAAGAAAAATGTTAGTCTTGGGAATGCTGAAATTGGACTAGAGGACAAGAGCCAAGGCTCTACTCCTATAAAGGGAATCATAAAAACCAGTAAATGAGCAACCCTCCATTTTCTGAAAGTAAGAAAAAAGGTTTTTCAAAATGAGAAATGCTAAAGTACCAAAACTTTCTCTTCACTCTAATTGTTTATAATGTATGACCTCATATCTTCATGCACTTACACACCCACACCTAAGTAGTCATAGGCAGAGAAACTTCAACATCATTTCTCTCACTACTGCTATCAGCTTTTGAGGAAATGAATATCCACAATCCATTAAAAAACCCATAGAGTATTCAACGATAGTTATAATGGGAGAATATATAAGATAAAATAGAATATAGTCTTTTCTCTAAAACACATGACTTGAGGGGCACCTGGGTGGCTCAGTTGGTTTAGTGTCTCCCTTTGGTTCAGGTCACAGGTCATGATCCCAGGGTCCTGGGATTGAGCCTTGCTTTGGGCCCCCTGCTCACTGGAGAGTTCTGCTTCTTCCTCTCTGCCTCTCCCACCTGCCACCCCTCTTCAGATGCTCTCTCACATGTGGTCTGCTCTCTGTCTCAAATTAATAAAATCTTTAAAATAAAATAAAATACATGACTTGATTTTTAGTACCTACTCCAAAGACAAATATACTGGGTAATTAGATTTTGGAAACAAAAATACAAAGAGGAAGTTCTCTTCCTTTCTGGAGTACAAACTTCAGGAGATCAGGAGCATTTTCTATTTTTTCACTGCCAATCCTCCGGACTCAGAATATAGTAGGTGTTCAATAAATGTTTGTCGAATGAATGACTAAACATCAAGTTATCTGGATATGCTAATTATCTTTAAATAATAATAAAGAGCATCTGTTTATATTCACATTGTAGTGGGACGATAACTTTCTCCCTATATTTTTGTTTCCAAAATCTAGTTACCCGAAATATCTGTGTATATATATTGTATATAATTTCCCACGAGGGCTAGGGTTTTTAATCTTGTTTTGCAAACTGCTGTATCTCACAAATGTATTTCATACATTTGTGAAGATATGAAGTATCTTGTGGAGGGAAACATGATATCATGGTGAAAAATGAACCTCCTTTTTATGTTTGCTTGCTGGTTCAAGTCCCAAATGTATGCCTGATTTGTTTGATGACCGAGAGAAAATGTTATATTTCATGTAAGGTACCTATGGCTTTATTCAGGCCCTTTACTCTGAACACAAGGAATTTCTCTCTCTTCTCCCTGCCAGGGTCCCCATACTGCTATCAACACCTAGTTTACTATTACCACTTTATGGAGAATGTTCATGATTAACTGGATCTGAATGAATTAGTACGAGTGATAATACTTGGCACAATGGGAGCATTAGGAAACCTTTGTCTAATTTATTAGACTTTTCTTCAGTGTCATTTCCTGCGATATCCTACCCTCCATCGCCTCTCGTTCCTGGCCTGGCATTTCACTGGGTCTGATATATTATTGACACTCCCCAGCCCCTCCCTCCCTCCTCCCTCCCACTGTTAAATATCTGCATAGAACAACTTCTCAAGATCTAAGGTGGTAACTGACTCATCTTATAATCACATTATATAACACAAGATATAGTTGGTACAAGTGGACAGAATACTGTCTGTCCATGATATCTGTCTGTCATGATATCTGATCATCATGAGATCTCCAGTCTAGAGCTAAAGAGCTCCGTCCTTAGCCAGTTTTGTGGAGTTGGGCTATTGAATCTCCTTGGGCTTCACTTTTTTTTATATGCAAAATGTGGATGTTCATCTAGATCAGCATTTCTATAAGTAAGTGCTGTAACACTGGTTCAAAGATATGCCTTTCAAAAATACTTTCTGGGGTCCCATTCATTTGGGAATTGCTACTAGTATATCAGCAATTTAGGATTCTTTTTTTTTTTTTTTTTAAGATTTTATTTATTTATTTGACAGACAGAAATCACAAGTAGGCAGAGAGGCAGGCACAGAGAGAGGGAGAGGCAGGCTCCCTGTTGAGCAGAGAGCCCTATTCGGGGCTCAATCCCAGGACCCTGAGATCATGACCTGAGCGGAAGGCAGAGGCTTTAACCCACTGAGCCACCCAGGTGCACCACAATTTAGGATTCTGACAAGTTCTGAAATAAACTATTTTTCCTTACTTGACAATTGATCTTTTGAGAAAGGCGAAGAGTAACATGTTGGTAGTTCCCAGAACTTGGTGACACAACAAAGAGTCATAAAATCCCAAGAAATATTCTGGTCCTGTGAATCAATTTCAATTTCATGGATATGGATACTGGTTACCGGATAGATAGAAGCTACCAGGGAGAGAGGAATGGGAGAAAGTTCTGGGAGGGGGGCAGAGGCATGCCTACCTACCCTGTGCTATCAGAGCTATCCTAAGAAGTCTGGAACATATCCTGTAGGTGACAGGAAGCCATCCTTTGATTGGCTTTTAATCAGGGGAATCACATAATCAATAAATATTTATGAAGAGATTTACAGAATGAAAAAGAAAATTCTGGAATGCTAAGGCAGATGGAGGGGGAAGAGACTGACAGGGAAACTAAGGTTCTTATGGAATGAGAGAGGGTAACAGGTTGAATAATGACAGTAGCTAAAGGAGAGATGGAGGAACCAGATTTGAAGGAAATTTAGGAGCTCATCGGACTGTGGGAAATGATTGGATACCAGGCAAGAAAGAAAGAGGAATACAAAGGGACTCCACAGTATTAACTTTGGTAAATGTTGTGTGATTACAAAATTTACTGGGATAGGAATTCAGAGGAATGAACTGTTTCATTTAGATTTTGAACTGAATGTTGGAATCTTCTACAAAAAGGAATTTCTCTATAAAATGCATCCATTGATTTTTGTGTTTCAGAGTTCATTAGTGATTTAATTAAAGACTATATTTTTTTAAGAATGTATTCTAAACTGAAATTTGGTAAGTACTCAATACATTCTTGTCCACAAAACAGCATTTTTATCTATAGAATTGATTTTTTTTTGTTTTTTTAATTTTTACCTCTAGCTGATAACCATTTCTAGGACTTCAAATCCATTTTGGTTTTTCACTCAGTCCAAACCAGTTTCTTCTTTCAGCATCTGATAATCCTATCCACATTAATATCTCAGTAGAAGTTTGTGAAATTATTTCTATTTTCTAGAGGAAACAGCATAGGACTCCAACAATTTTCACGATTATTTAAATATTAAGCCATTATTTTTGAACTAATCCTGAACTTGGCATTCACACTAAATATTACTGATGCCAATACAATAAAAATACATTGTGTTTATACTCAGGGAGCGGGATTTTTCAAGAGCACCTTTCTATGTCAGTGACAAGTAGAAAAAGATTCTTTTAACTGACCCAGTTTCTTACAGGTCCATGCTAGCTTATTGTATAGAACTTAACGAAGATTTTAAAGAATTATTTTGTCCTAAAACATTTTGAAGTATAGGGTTCTTTTCTTTAGGGACACAAGAACTCCCTTTTAGAGGCAGGATGTGGAAACGAGCATGACCCAAATTGTTTATACAAAAGCAGTCCACACCTCCCTGATTAGGTCAGAGAATTTTGCCTTTTACCTGCCACAGCTGCCTTCTATTAGCACTAGAAACAAATTGTACAATCTATGGTCACTGAACTGTGACCACCTTCTCATTTTGAATTTCTTTGTCTAAGAGGACCAGGAATCCAGAAACTGAGTTCCGTGGGGAGGAGCTGTTGCTGGATGTAACTTACCAGGGGGAAGGGAAGTGCTTCAGCCTTAACAATAAACTGAACTATCAAAATGGCCACCTATTATAAAATGAACACAATGAGGCAGTCAGAAAGTGACTCCTGAGCATTTTCCCCCTCTTTATACTGTAAAGAAATAAAGGTAAAAGCTGAATGGTCTTGTCATAGGCAGGGCAGTCTCTCCCTCCCCACTTCCCGTATCTGTGCTGCCTTCACAGCAGCTCCCCGACTTGTTTTGAAATGAGTTTAGAAGCTTTGGAAGGCAGGTGCATGTCGTGGTTGTTCCCAGTACTCTGGGGTTCAGGATGAAAGGAGACTGGGGGGTAAGCCTTCAGATTTTGCACATTTCCAAATGCATTCTATTGCCCCCAGGAGAAATCTTGCATTGTGGAGAAAATGCAATGCAAAAACGAGTTGAGACACAATGTCCCTTTATGTCAGAGCAAAACAGTCTTGCTTTCCTATAGTAGAAACAGAGGGCAGGAAGTCAAGTTGTGGTTTCTGAAATCCAACAACCTCGTATCACCGTGCCACTCTCACTCGGATCCAGCGCCACTCCTTAACTTGATATCTGTTTACTTTAGAGGAGGCAGTTTTTTGAGAAAGGATCATAAATATCCTGGCTGGGTGCCCCAGGAGCCATGACAAGCAAAAGAACACACTCGCCTAGTGATAGTCCTTGTGATATTTAAATGTGTGGGTTAATTTTCTATCCACTTTAATAACTGGATTATTCCCCTCCACTCCTCCTCTGCTTTCTATTTCTACTCTGAAGCCGTGGGCACAGAAATCTCTGCAGGCAAATTACTCCAGAGCATATCGCTGGACAGTCCTACAAGGAACAGTTACATTCACGGCATCTGGATTCCTGATCGTTTTCCGACATGGCAGGTGTGAGTGGCTGTATAAAATATTCTATGTTTATCTTCAACTTCTTGTTCTGGGTAAGTTTTTTTTTTTTTTTTAAATTATCAATTTTAGACAAGAAAGGGGGACCTTGATACAAATTTATCATAAATGAGAACAGACTCTGCACTAGAGAAATAAGAGGAGGAAGAAAATGTATTTTCCATTTACTTGTTTGGTTTTGTTTGTTCTTTCTTTGGTTATTTCAGTAATTGAAAATGAGCCAATGACTCAAGAAAAGTGGACTTCAGGATCTGTACGGATAAACATTTCATAAATGTTTTGATATTGTTGCAAAACAATCACAGAGGGAAAAAAAAAATCCCTTAATTAAAGGACAACGATTCTGAGTTGTGTATCATGCAGGCCTCCCTGGTTTGAGGATCTTGTGGGAAAAATTTGGTCTCATTCCACCGGCGCCCAGCCCCTGAATCCTAATCTTTACATCTGGGTCTGAAACAGGTGAATGGTGGGGTGTCCGATTAGGGATGTGAGGAAGGGATCATTTTCAGAGACCCAAAGAAGAAACAGTGGGTCATAAACACCTTGAGAGGAAAATAATACAATTATTTAATCATGGAAAAATTAAACTTTGTTAAACTAGGTTAAAAAGAAGTTAGTATTTCCATGTGTCATCACCCTGCCTCTTAATCAACAGGGTTGGTATTTTAGCAGGTCTTATGGGTTTTTTTTGAAAGCCTGTTGACATAAGACAGCAAATAAATTGATAAGTCACATTAATCTTAGAAAATGGAAAAAATAAGATATGGAAGGCAAAAGGTAAAAGGCAGGCTGGGATGTTGGACAATCGACATCATTTTTAGTAATGTAGGTGTAATTAAAGATTGTTCAGAAGTGAATCAGTAGAAATAGTCCAATGTCCTTAAACGAAGAATTTATTTTGCATACTAGATTTAAGATTTTATTTATTTATTTGACAGACAGAGATCACAAGTAGGCAGAGAGGCAGACAGAGAGAGGGGGGAAGCAGGCTCCCTGCTAAGCAGAGAGCCCGATGCGGGGCTCGATCCCAGGACCCTGAGACCATGACCTGAGCCAAAGGCAGAGGCTTAACCCTCTGAGCCAGCCAGGTGCCCCTGCATACTAGAATTAAAAAATGGCTTCTGCGTGGGATGCCTGGGTGACTTAGTTGGTTAATTGTCTGCCCTGGGCTTTGGTCATCATCCCAGAGTGTGGGATCGAGTTCAGCATAGGACTCCTTCCTTGTTCAGCAGGGAGCCTGCTGAACCCTCTGCCTGCTGCTCCTTCTGCTTGTCCTCTCTCTCTCTGACAAATAAGTAAATAAAATCTTAAAAAGAAAATGGCTTATGTAGTATAGGCAGGAGAGAGTTTTGGTTTTGTTTTTTACTTGGTTACCTTTAGTAAACAGGCAGCTGGTATCTATATGTTGGTAAACTTCTGTCCTGTTAAAACAATGATGTACCTAATTAAACAATTATAGGAATACAGTCTTGTACAGAATAACTTTCCATTCAATGCCAGCAACCCTCATGAGTACAGATGAAATATTGGCGAAGTAAATGAGAACATAAACCAATAAAATAAAATAAAGATAATCTGTCCCTTTACTTCCTCTTTTCCCTAGAAAAACAGACTGGTTTTTACAAGTATTAAGTCTAGATCATGAATATACGCCAGTTTTTTTAAGTTAGTCCTGATAAATTTCTTCCCTTAAAATATTTAAAACTGGTTAAACCTTGAGAGTAGAATATAAACAAAGGGATGTCTATGAACTTTGATTGGTTTTGTTTGTAGCTTTTTGTTACGAAGAATTTTGAACATGCACAGAATAGAAAGAGGTGATCAACCCCATCATGGAGCCCCACCAGTGAGGACATCAAGGCAATTCTGTGTGTGTGCTCTCATTCACTTTCTTCACCCTGTATGAATTTGAAGCAAATCCCAGATACATCATTTCATCTGTAAACATTTTGGTATATATCTCTAAAAGAGAAGTAATTCTTTAAAAAAAAAAAAAAGAAAGAAAGAAAAACGTAACCACCACGTCATTATCACACTAAAAACTTAACAAGAATTTCTTAATTATTGAATATCCATCTAGGGATGTTTCAGAATCTAAATAAGGTTCACACTTTGCCATTGGCTGATATATCCTATATGTCAATTTCACTTCCATCTTTATCTCTCCCCCCCACCCCCGGCCCTTGAAATTTAATGCATTGATGTGTGTTGTCGGTCTTGTCGGTCTTTCCACATTTCCCACAGTCTGGAGTTTGCTATTTGCATACCTGTGGTCTACTTTATCATGTCCCCATGTCCTCTGTATTATCTCTAATCTAGTGATTGAATTTTTCCCCTTGAAGGGATTCAGGTGGTTATTTGGGGGGCGGGGGGCAGGGGAACACAACTACTTTCAAAGTGATATTGAGTCCTTTCATTGGCCATACAGACATACTGTCTGACTGGGTCGCTTTTTGTGATTCTGGTTGCCACTTGATGTTCAAGAACCTAAGAAACAGTCCATTAAGAGTTCCAAATTGGTGATTTTCTGTATCCATCACCTCATGTATGGGCGGGAATACTTTCAATATAGAGAAACCCAGCATTTATTGACTGGTTACCAGTAGTACCCGGTTTTTATTAAAAAAAGAAAAAAGACAGCATAAATGCTTCTTACTCTTTACTTAACCAGTTTCGAAATTACGAGTTAATTTCCTGATATCATGCAACAGTAATTAGCAAGCATTTCTGTAACTCTTTTATCTTTGGCCATTGGGGAGTGTCTTCAAGTTAGATCCTCAGTCCTTTTGACACGATCTTAGCGTAACTTCTTTCCCATTGGTATGACAAGGTGTTCCAGACTTATTTCCCTAGTTCTTGCCCTAGACCTGGAATCATCTTTTTCTTCATGAAGTCCTGAGATTTATTTTTAAAAAACTGCAAACCTTGTATTTCTAAGGCACAAAATGTATATGGGCCATTTAAACAAGCCAAAATATGAATATGTCAATAAATACATGCCTCTTATTTTAATAAGATCTTCTAAAGTACCTAAACTAGTAGAAGTCTTCAAATTATGAAATCATTAAAATATATCTATATTGTATAAAAACAGCATTATAAAGTGCATTCGCAAAGATTGTGAATACATTGGAGATCCGTGTTCCATTAAAGAGCTACTCAGGAATTTGAAATCTGGATTTTAAGCTGAAATGACAAAGAGTGATTAGGCAAGGGGCATGTTACAGGTTCAGGATTATATATTTAAGATTAGAGATCTCTACTGTGTTGTACCCAGATATTGTCACTGCTTTCCCCGAATTCTCTGATTATTTTATGGTCCCCATTATCTCTTGTTTTTCTGGTAATGAAGACGAAGTCTTTCCAATGCATTAGATTTCAGTTAGATATTTCTAACTTCCCTCGGGTAAAAGGCCTTGTTCTTTCCATCCGCGTATCGGTGTGACCTACAATCTCTATAGGACACATCTCGAAAAGGAGTCTTCAAGTAAGAGGAATGGAGATAAAGGCCAGTGATAACTTCTCAGCCAACAGGTGATATCAACATTTTCATTCAAAATTAGATAGCAGGAGTCCCTGAGGTTAGGGAACCACTGCTATTTCTACTCCCCCCTCTATCCCCAACCCAGTGTTCTCCATTGGAATTTTATGAACCTTCATAGGAAATTAGCAATTTGTCACATTCCTAATGTTTACTTAAACAACAAGTTTAACAGTCCCACTGATGTGGTTTTCTCATAGATATCCATGGCCTTATGTGTTCAAATGCATTCCTTCTGGTGTAGCTTGTGTAGCTTGCAAAACTAAGCCTTTGCAAAATAGGGCCAGATGTTGAAATATCTCTGAGATATGCATATGGTCATGTAACCTAAACATACCAGTTTCTTTTGGGAGAGAACTTGAGATAGGTCACGTAAATATGGGGCAATTTCCAATTGTCAGAATTAGCAATTGAAGAAAAACATGTAAAAGTGGAAATCATTCTTAATCACTGATGCTAGTGTTGGATGCAAGTCACAGGGAAGTGGAGAGAATGGAAAAATTCCAGGTACAAAATCTATTTCTCCAAGTCTTGTGTCAGAACAGATGAGCCGCCCAAATTTCCTTATGGTCTTCTCAAATAGGTCAGTCTGGGCAGTAGTGTAGATGCTGTGGTATAGTAGTTGTTCTGGGTAAGCACAGGACACGGAGCCTTCGCCCAGGGACACAGTGGAACCTCCAGGAGGTCCGAAAAGGGAGCTATGGAGAGGCCAGCCCTGCAGAAGGAAAGTGGAGTGAGGTCACATGCCCCATCCCAACTGAGGTAAGGTGAGAAGGAGGGGCCAGGTTGTAAGAGCCAAAGGTATCAACAAATGCAGGATGCTGGGACCTGAAGCCATCTGAAGAGAGCAGAAGGAAGTCAGAACTTGGAGGGAGTCCAGGAGCCAGAATTTTGATGTTTCTCCTTGTATTTTTTGTGGTGCCTGGGTCTCCTGGCTGGCTGGGCCTGCAGCAAAAAAGAGAGTCAAGACAGAGATAACTGAGATGGAGGAAGCTGAAAAAAAAATCAGGCCTGATGATATTTCATTCTGTCAGTTGATGAACTCTCCCAGGTTAAAGACCTAACTATGGCTGGAATGTGTGAACTTGGTAAATGCAGTGGTTTCCTGCCACTATGCAGTCATGTGGAACTGTAACCCTGACAAGAGGCAGCCAAGCCCAGGGGTTGAGAGGCCAGACTGAACCTCTGCTCTTTCATCGCTAGCCATGTGACCTTGGGGAAATGTGTTGATCTCTGTGTGCTTTAGAGTTCCTCATCTTTAAAACTGGAGCTAGAGTTGTTGGGAAGGTTAAATGAGTTAAGGCATAGAAAAAAAACTCAGAAGAACGTTAAAGAAATGTTTAAGAAGCAGACATTTCCACCAATGTTTAAGAAATGTTTCAGAAGCAGATATTTCCACCAACATTGTATGGACATTTTTGTAAGACAAAAATATGCAACTATGCTGTGTAGTAAGAAATCAGTTCCAGTGCTCGATTCTGAAACAGAGGCAGAAATAAGATGGCAAGAAATATGATGGAGGCAGAAAAATCTTCTAGCACAGATGAGGGGAATGGAAAGAAGGAAAGCAAATTTTGCAAGCAGATAGACTTGAGATTCAAATCCTGACTTCACTTCATATTGTTCTGTGGACAGGAACACTTTCCTTGACTTTTCTGTGCCCCAGTCTCTGTGTTTGTAAAATGAAGATGATAATTTTATCCAGGAGAGTTAATTGTGAAGATTAAATAAGATACTTTCTGAGAGCCTATAACCAGGGACTCATATGCAATAATAGTGCAATTAATGCAATTTCCCCCAATGCCACCCATCATACTACTTTTTAATTTAAAAGTATTAGAGTCTGGCATGGTAATATTTTATACATAATTGGCTTTAAAAACTGAAATATGATTTTAGCTCTACTTGGCCCTCCTCTGGCCTCATGGGACAAGGAGTTATTGAGCCACCCTGAGCCTGGCCTCCAAGCTGGGGGCCTGAGACCCCCATTTTCTCTGCCCAAATGGCTCCAAACCTGTTTCTAGGGTCCCTTAGAAGTGTCTAGACCCTTCTTCATGGTGTGGGGCGGTGTTTGCTGGAATGGGAGCAGGTTGGAACAGGGCTGGCTTACAGGCTGATGCATCTACAGTCATTCCCGTTTTGTCCCTTGGAGTTCAAGGACAGAGCCTGGAGTGGGGCCAGGGGCAGGGCACTTCTCCCCAGGCCACCCTCTGCTGATAGCAGACTCCAAGGAGTCAGAGAATTCAAAATCATATCTTGTCCTCCAGGTGATTAAGTGGGCACATTTGTCAAGGTTGGATGATCAGAAACATTTTATATATGTTTATTACCATGAATGATAACTTCTCAATATAGAGACCTGTGGGCTGTGGACTGTTTGTTCTTGGTGTCCTTGCCCCAGGCCCTGCAAATGTATGTACAGTTCTGCAGGTTGTGCTTTTGATGCAAAGTGATAAAAACATTCCTGAATTTGCATCATTTTTTTTTTTTTTTTAAGAGAGCATGAGTAGGGGGGTGGGCAAAGGGAGAGGGAGAAGCAGGCTCTCTGCTGAGCAAGGATCCTGTTTCGGGATTTGATTCCAGTACCCTGAAACCATGATCTTAGCTGAAGTCAGACGCTGAACCGACTGAGCCACCCAGGTGGCCCCTGAATTTGCATCCGTTTTATGATTCAGAAACATTAACTCGTAACCTTAAGCTCATAAAATCCTGAACATCCAGCTCTCTTTACCTATTTGTGAAGTTATGTACATTTTAGTGATTTTATGCTTTAGTGCAGCAAAGATAACCTGAAGTGTGTTCACCCAGACCCTAGTTATGTCACAAAGAAGTGCTGATTTCATCCTCCTAAATTTGATTTATTTCTCCTAAAGTTAGAGCTCCTTAAAATCAGAATTTTCAGCAGTTGTACTGGGCATTTGGCTTATTTACTGGGTTCAGAAGAGACACATGAAGGCAACTCTAGAGACACTTTGCTATGTGCTTGCCAGTCCTTGATACAACAAATAATCAGTCACTGGAGCCTGAAAAACCATGAGGGCAGAGCCTGCTGACAATTGAAGTTTGTAAGTAACTCCATTGGTGTAGAGCATCAGAAAAGCAGATAGTGTGTGAGCGAGAGGAGGCACGGTCCGTAAGTCAGAGCTGCATTAGGCCATGCCTGGAAAGAGAAGGCCCAGCAAGTTCTCCTCCAACAGGAGGTCTGAGAATTACCGTCAGCCATGTCGCTAGAGTAAGGCAACGTGCAAAGCCTACTCTCACTGAATAATACATCAGAATGGGTCTCATCTTATTCAAAAATGAATAAGGGAAAAATCCAGCCTAGGTCCTAATAAAGACTGCTGAACAGGTGACAGGAAACTCTGAAACCTTAGAGGACAAGCACACATCCCTGAAAGAAACACTCCAGCATCATGGAGAAAGGACCTGGGAATTGGCATCCACAGAGCAATGGCAGAAAACAACTCCCTATGAAACAGACGATGGAGGCCACGGGAGCAGAAAAGGTCAACGGGAAAAGCATAGAATAAGGTGAAAAAAACAAAACTAAAGAAGTACCTCATGTAAACCAGAAACCCAATGATAGAGTTAAAATCCACTCCGGAAACATTCAATGGAAATGGTGAGAGAGAATCCCAAACTGAGAAACCCTCCCAGAGGAAAATCAGAAAGAGATAAATGAGGCGGAAGAAGGTAGATGAGAGAATGGACAACCGGAACAGTTTGTATTCCTGAAGAAGAGGATACAGTACATGGGAAAAGAAAGATAATCTCACATTTTAAAAAAATTCTCACAGGCAACAATGGCACACTCTGCATCATCTTAACCACAATGCCATGGAACTAGGCTTTTAAATAAATCTTTATTAAAAAAAAAAAGAAAGTTGAAAATCAACAAAAGCAGTTCTGTCCTAAAATATTAGGGCTCTTGGAATCCTTGCCTCTTGCATTCATGGCCGGAGGTGTCTTTGGATTACCATGAAAATAGATCTTGGAGTCATCCAGATTATCCATTTGGATATTTTCTTATTCTTTTATAGCCTTTCAGGAGCAGCATAGGAAGCTTTCCCTTAAGCTTACCGAAAATGTGTCCATTCTGGGCCAATAATGATAGAGCTCATGATCCATACTTTCCGCTAACAGAGCGCTGTGCACTTTCTTCCATTTTTAATGCCCCTTAAATACACTCTGATAAATCAAAAGGTAGAATTGAGAGGGAAGGAGTAGGAATGACTGGCGGGCGCCGTATCCAAGAAGAGGACAAATCAGCTGGTTCGGTATCATTTATCTTTGCTCTAGGTGGTGCCTCCCTTTTTCTCTTCCTGGCACTTTGTAGTTTTCAGCTTGTGCCCTGTTTTAGTCTGCTTGGGCTGCCGTACCAGAGTACCATGGGCTGGATGGATTAAACGACAGAAATTTATTTTCGCATAGTTCTGGAAGCTGGAAGTCCAAGATGAAGGCGCCAGTCCATTTTGGTCCTGGTGAGGCTCTCTTTCTGGCATGCGGGTGGCTGCCTTCTTGACCTGTCCTCCTCACACGGTTTTTGCTGGTGCATAGAGAGGGAGAAAGAGATAAAGAGATCTCTTCCTCTGTCACCAATCATCTTGGTCACCAGTCATCCTGGATTAGCATGCCACCCTGATGATCTCATTTAACCTTAATTACCTCCTAAAAGCCCTATCTCAAAATACAATCAGACTGCAGGGTAGGGCTTTAACACGTAAATTTAGGAGGGATATAGTCCGGTCCATAGCATGCTCCTAAGCAAACATCAAAATTATTACCTAATTTCTTAGAATGTTGGCTCAGACCAACTGCATCCTAATTCCATAAAAAGAAAGATGTCTTATAGGAGCTGAGTGATAACCAAAATGAAAGATGTCTTATAGTAGCTGAGTGATAACCAAAATGAAATTGCATTAATTGCACTATTATTGCATGTGAGTCTCTGGTTATAGTCTTTCAGTCCTACCTTCAAGGAGAAACCTTTGGGGTTTAGGGGCAGTAGGCCTGGCCAGTTCTGCATGTCCATTTACATTTCCTTTTACAACCTGCTCAACAGAAAGTGGGACAGAGCTAGGTACTTATATCTTAATTTATACTCTTGATTATTTAGATAGTATAAGAAGGCTGTGGGACAAAGACCCAAAGCCAAATTGGAAAAGGGCTCAGAGAACCATTATGATAGCTAGTCTTGTAACAATTGGGATAAAATAGGTTAATACCAACCATGACTCTAGAATTATTATTCTTGATAGAAAATAAATTTACTTTTAAAGTCAGTATAAAATTTAATAATTTTATATTATTTAGACTGATTTTTATATGTAAGTTTTTTCAATAAGATGAGACTGGCATGTTCTAAACATGTATTTCTTTTGTTTTTAAGATTAAGCTAGAAGAAAAGATAGATAGGGATGGAAATGACTTTGTATCCAATTTCAAAATTTCTAAGAAAATTTAGCTAATTGTAGAAATTGAAATTGGGCAAAATATTCTTGACTTCTGAAATAATTGGATATTCTTTCTTTTTCTCTCTTTCTTTTTTTCTCTTCCCTTCTCTCTCTCTCTCTTTCTTGCTTTCTTTCTTTCTTAGAAAGAAAGAGAGAGCATGCGAGTGGGTTAGGGAGAAGCAGAAGGGGAAAGAGAGAGAATCTTAAGCATGCTCCATACTCAGTGTGGAACCTGATGTGGGGTTTGATCTCACGACCTTGAGATCATGACCTGAACAGAAATCAAGAGTCAGATGCTTCACTGACTCAGCCACCAGGTGCCCCTCTTTATTTTTCTTTTTAAAAATTAATTTTTAATTATTTAAAATAATTTAAAAATAAATTGAATTTTTTAAAGAGCAGTTTTAAGTGTACAATTCTATGGAAAAGATGGGACAGACATTTCCCATACACCTTACCCCCACACATGCATAGCCTACCTTGTTTTCAGTATCACTCACTAAAGCAGTACACGTGTTACCATTGATGAACCTCTACTGACATATCATAATCACCCAAAGACCATAGTTTTCATTAGGTCTCACTCTTGGTTTTGTTCATTCCATGGGTTTGGACACATGTATAACGACATTGACATGTATCTATAATTGTAGAGTATTATCACCGCCTTAAAACTCATCTGTGCTCTATCTATTCATGCTGTATCCCCTTCGGCATCCCCCAATCTTTTAAGATCTAAAACTAAACCATAATTTTGCCTCTTCCAGAGTGTCATATAGTTGGAATCCTACAGTATGTAGCCTTTTCAGATTAGCTTCTTCTACTTAGTAATATGCATTTAAGTTTCTTCCATGTTTTTGCATGGAGTGATAGCTCTTTTTTTTTTTTTTTTTTTTTAAGTGCTGAATAACATTCCCTTGTCTCAGTATACCACTTTATTTATCCATTTATTCACCTACTGGAGAACATCTTGGCTCCTTCCAAGTTTTAGCTAGTGTGAATAAAGCTGCTATAAATATCCTTGTGCAGGTTTTGTGTGGACATAAATGTAGAGAGACACCAAGGAGCATGATTGCTGGATGATAGGATAAGAGTATGTTGGGTTTTGTAACTGCCAAACTGTCTTCGAAGGTGACTGTACCGTATTGCATTTCTATCAGCATTGGTTGAGAGTTCTGTTGCTCCACATTCCTGTCAGCATTTGGGATTGTCAGAGTTTTAGGTTTTGGCCATTTCAATAGGTGTGTAAGGGTGTCTTGTAGTGGGTTTTTTTTTTTTGGTTTTGGTTTTTTTTTTTTTTTTTAAGATTTTATTTATTTATTTGACAGAGAGAGACACAGCGAGAGAAGAAACAGAAGCAGGGGGAGTGGGAGAGGGAGAAGCAGGCTTCCTGCTGGGTCGGGAACAGGATGCAGGGCTCAATCCCAGGGCTCTGGGATCATGACCTGAGCGGAAGGCAGACACTTAACTACTGAGCCAGCAGGCGTCCCTATCTTGTGGTTTTCATACTCCTTCTTTTAAAGTTAGTGTTGCAGATAACACTTGGTGGTTGAGAAGACTAAAGGTTATCATTTGAAGGGAAAATATGGTTGATTTCATTGACTTCTCAATGAGTTGATATGTAAAAGGATTTAAAAAGTAAACTAGAGCCACACAGAGAAAAACAAAAGTTAAGGGTTTGAAAAACCAAAGTCTTAGTCTCTAGGAGTTCCTACGGTTTTCTCACTGGTAGTCTCATAAATTAATATCAGATAAGGATAATAATCATAATAATTAATGCTATGTTCAGTTAAAGTTGGATAATTAATGCTATGTTCAGTTAAAGCTAAAAGCCAGAGCAACTACTAAGACAATCAATGTAAATCTACTTGAGAAGAAAAAGAAAGAAAATATCAGTGAACAAATTAAACAACAAACAAAAATCTAACTGCTGTAAATTACTGAAAATCTCAGGGGGTCTCATTATCATTCGACATAAATCCTTACAGACTTATTTATTAACACAGAACTACTAAAATGAGCACTTATCTCCATCTGCAAGTGAAATTAGGATTTAGTGGAAAGGGGGCGGGGGACAGGGTTGTCAGGCTCTAAAGCTGTCTTTTCAGTGGTTTGAATTTTATGGTGTATGCCAGTGTGTGACTGTAAGATAATTAAATTGTGCAGGTTATTTGGCGATTTGAGAAGGAGCTTTGGTTTTCCATTGCCTTCATTATTTGGTAAGAGTTAAAGCATGTGGAGGGGCGGATTGGGTTAGGAGTGGGGCTGGATTTTCATGACAGAACTGTTATTTCTTGGGGTTCTAGCTCCTTGATCTGAAAGGAAGGGTTTGGACCCAGATGACTTTCTTGAGATCTTTTAGACAACATGGATATTCTCTGATTTTTCAGCTGCCAATGGTACTCCCTATTGCTTAAGAAAGCCTTTGACTCCACATTCAGGGTAGACTTAATGAGAAGCCACTGCAAGTGAACCGGTTGTTCTGGGTTTGCTGGCCTACGGCTCAACCATGCACAACAGCAACGTTAGGACAAGGTCAGCGAGCTTCAGAAGACTCGGGAATTTCTCTGTCAGAGCACCCCACAACCAGAACAGTCTAGAAAATCTTGCAAGCGCTGCTATGTTTGCTATGTTACCAAACTCGCTCTCAACATCTCTCTTTAATGATAGAGCTTTGATTTTTTTTTGATGTTATAACATATATATATATATATATATATATATATATATATATATATATTTGAAATGAAATAAAACAAAATCAAACCCTGAAAGACAAGGGTTTTCCTTACACAAAAGTAAAATGTGTTTCACATTTTATGTGTTGGCTTTGGTCCAAATGAAATAATCTGGGAAAGTCATTAAATGCATTTAAGAGTTTAAGTACTGTTGCTCATTGTTCCTCCTCTCTGGGTAAGTTTTACAACCTAAAACAGCTTATTTTTAAAAGAGTTTATTTGGGTACAAAAAGTGTAAACCCTTGTTGCTTACCTGAAGATTTTGTCAGATATACTACTGTTCCCTGCCTATCCCAATTTCTTGCTTCTAGAATCTTGAAGGAATGTTTGATGATTAGTTTTTTCTTCCCTTTTGGTCCAAGACAGCTTCTGAGACAAACCCAGGGGCCTAGTAAGGATATTTTGTCTTTAAACTGTTGTGACCTATCTTTCAGCTATTATAATCTAGCAAAAACACAGAGTTAGTGTTGAAATATGAAAAACTATTGTTCCCCTCCCCTGTAGTGGTGGTGACTTCTTGTCTGCAGACCGATGAATGGACTGTGGATGGGAAACAGAATTATTCTTAACAAATTTACCAATTTAGTGGAACGTTTTAGCAATTACCTGCACGTGAACATGCCGGATTTACATCTTTTAGGTGGTAGTGTATGATTAGTGATAAGTCATTATGATCTAGGGGTGTGTTCAGTCAGAGTCACAGCTTGTCTCTGTTGTCCTCTAACATGTTTTTTGTTTTTTGTTTTTGTTTTTTTTTTTCCTGCAGCTATGTGGCATCTTGATCCTGGGAGCAGCAATTTGGATACGAGTTAACAAAGATGGTGAAGAGGTAAATAAATAGATACAAACTTCTCCACTCCCAAAACAGGTTATTTCTCTTCCAATGATGAAAATAGTGACAACAATAATATAAATATTTCTATAGCTTTTTCCTTAACTGCTTGATGTAGTCCTTTGTGCTGGTATGCGATCTTATAATTTAATTCAATTTAATTAATCAGATTTAATTACTCACTATGTGCCTGGCACTGTGCCAGGCATGGATCAATCCTTTTGGAGAATGGAGGGGTGTTATTTTAAAGATAGGAAGACTGCCATGAACATGGAGATCGGAAGGGGCTAGAATGGAAACCAGGCTCCTTCGTTATTGGCGGAAGGCCAGCCTGAAGTGTAGCTGGAGAAGACAGATTGCCATTCCTCCACACCAACAGTGTCTGTAATCCAAGGTACTGACCATCATTTGGCTGATCCCAAGGTGGAAGGTTGGTCCAAAGTAAAGAAAAGGAGAAGTTCTTTTGGAGAAGAAGAATTTGAATCTAAAGGCAACAAAGTACAAAGGTGGTTAGTAATTAATTACCTGTGCCAACTGGCATTGAGGGTGACTCCTTAGAACAGTAAGACAGCAGTCCCACTAGGGCAACTGAGCCCTGGGCCGGGGGTGTCCAACCTCTTGCTATCTAGATAAGATTAGCGCAAGCCCCTCTCCTTCACCAGGCGCCATTCCGTGCCCCGTGGCAAAGCACTTACCAAGATTTTCACAGGTCAGGAAGAATTCAGTTCGTAGAGTTAATTCTGGCTCCAGTCTTTGGATCGCACATGGGCGGTTTCCGTTCCGTATTACATCCCCTTTGTGAATGCAAAAGAGTGCATGAGGGAGAGAGAAGGAGGGAGGCGCGCGGGGCTCTTCCTTTGGTTCTACCCAACAGAATAGCTGGCATCATTTCCTGGCTCCCCTGCTTCCATTCTTCTCTCCCCCTTCTTCTGAGGGGCCCTCCACCAATAATTGGCCCTCCAATTATTCTTAACCGCATGCACGGCAGTTCCCTTCTTCTTTGTGGTCTGGGCTCTTGCCACCGTTCAGGATCCTGTCTTCTACTGCTAGAGCCTTTTCAAGATATTTATTTGCCCAAATTAAGTGTCTGCCTGTAAGAGAAATTTCGATCCTTATTTGATAATTATTAAGATACACTAAGCCAGCGATTAATGTATTCTGATTATACCGTGATGAAGCTAAATGCCTTTGGAGACAGTCTTGTCGTAAGAGAGACTAAAAGCAAATTAACATCTGTTCTGATTCCTTTCCTCAACTGGGTGGCTTGTCTGCCTCTTCTTCCCTTCCTGCCGGCCTGCCTGCCTTCTTTCCTTCTCTCCCCTGCCCCCCCTTCCTCCCTTCCTTCCTTCTCTATCTCCTCTTCTCTTTTTCTTTTTCAAATCTGCTTTCTACCCTTAGAGAGCCCAAGGAATCACAGGGGCAGTTAGCTTCCTCATTTGGTGCCTTCCCACGGTGAGGAAACTGGGTGAGGGACAGGTGTGGCAAACTAGTCGGTAACATCCTAGTCCATCTGGATTTCATTTATGGTTTTATACTGATAAATGTTAACAGGGACTTCCAGGTGGCCTTGGGCCCTGGGTTTGCACTCAAGAAGGATATTTGAAGATACCCGGAAACTCTGTTGTCTAGAAGCTGACGTTGGACTTTCGGAAGCGTAATTAAACTCAGAGATTAGACAGCTGCCTATTCACAGGGCGCGTTTGCCTTTCTAAGATGTGTGTGCAGCCTGTCTTTTATTTCACTTTATTTCTGGTTGATATGGGAACATTTTCTTTTTCTCCAAGTGCTTCTGGTAAACAACTTTGGTGTTTAGTCTATTAAGAAATTCCACACATTGAATGTATTAAAGGAAAACTGTTGTCCTTGAGAGGGAGGGACTCCACATCTGGGGACACAGAATGAATTTGTAGAGCGAGGCAGCATCTTCTGTTACGTTTTGACTCTTGTGCTCTGTCAGCCTCGAACCCCAAATGGAAAGTCCGTATCTGCTAGGACACCAGCAACCAGCTTGGCTTCTGTGAAGTTGGCTTGATTTATCTCTCTCTCTCTCTCTCTCTCTCTTTTTTTTTTTTTAAGATTTTATTCATTCATTTGACAGAGAGAAAGAGATCACAAAAAGGCAGAGAGGCAAGCAGAGAGAGAGAGGGAAGCAGGCTCCCGGCTGAGCAGGGAGCCCGATGTGGGGTTCCATTCCAGGACCCTGAGATCATGACCTGAGCCGAAGGCAGAGGCTTAACCCACTGAGCCACCCAGGTGCCCTTGATTTATTTTTATCTAAAGTCTCTGACTAAGAATCAAGACTACAAAGAACTAATTTTAGTAGGGGAAAAACAGAGGCACCAGTTTTACAAGGAAAAGCTGGAGCATGAAGGCAAAAAGGAAGAATGTCTGGGAAGTCTTTGTGCACAAATTTTAGCATATCTCTTTATGCTCAAAGTATCTCTGCTAAGGACACTTTGTTTTCCCTCAGGGAAACTCAGCACCCTGAGGCAAAGCCTGTGGGCAGCTATTCTGTCTCAGGAGATCTCTTAGAATTCACAGAACACCCTGAGTCTTCTTCAAGGTTCAGCCATTAGAAATCATTCTCCCTTTGTCTTCACCCACACAGACACTGTTCATCCAAGACAGCCTTTGAAACTCTGGTCTCCCTTTCCTGGAGTCAACACCTGAACTCAGATTTCCATGTCTTGCCTGAAAAAGAAGAGCCACTTGTTGGGCTGGTCTTAGAACAGCAAACCCTCAGGCATCCAACACATTGCTTTCTGGCCAGTCTCTGGCCAAGGGGTCACGCTGCCCACACCAGTCTTCTAGAACTGCTTCATTACAATGCTGGCCGCCCTCTGCAGTCTCCCCTGTAGGTATTTGACCTGTTATTTCTGTCTGGCCTATAAGCCGAATTCTGACATCTCAAGATAGTGAGTTATCCCTCTCAGATGCCTTCAGGTTTACCTGCACTGGCCACAATGTTCTAGGGGAGTAATGTTTGACGGTAGGTGGGTAGAGGGGGTTTCCTAATGCTGCTTTTTTGGGTCATTATCTGCTCTGATCCAGGTGCCTTCTGTGTTTATTAACAAAACCAATTTCTTAGCTTCAGTATGAACATGTAAACAACAATTAAATAAACAAAAACCCTGAAAAACAAACAAAAAAATCTTTAGGACATAAGGAAGCTTTCTAAATATGTAGGTTGAAACATTATCTGTAAGCACAGACTCTTAGAGACAAAGGAGGCCTCAGGGATCACAGAGGCTGACCCAGTTTCCTTTATAAATGGGAAACCAGGGCCCCACAAGGTTAGTTGACTAGTCTGGGGTTAGAATCTTAGTTATATATAAGGACTCTGACTAGAGTATAAATCTTTGCTTTAATGCTTTTACAGTTGCAGCGCATTCTTTCCTATTAACGTTGAATGAAGCTTTCCTTTAGGCTATAAGCTGGTTTTTAAAGTCTTTAAAAACCATACACATTATTATTAGCAGTTTGTGTTTTTTTAATGTATTTCCTATTAAGGGAGTCCACATGCTGGCCCACATGCTGTGCAGCAGTTTCTAGAAGGCAGAGTCTCTGTAGTGTAATAGCTAGGACTCTGCCTGGAAATAGCCCGGTAGATAGAGAGCATATTAATGGATGAGATCCCAGGAGCACTCGCTTACAGAATAGGCACAAGGCTTCAGTTTTCGCTTATGATTTATCTGGAAAACAAGTGGTAGATTGAGGCTAGGTATCAGAAAGCTGATGAAGAAGAGTATCCGTATTACGGGAGAGAAAAACTGAATTATGCAGGGAGGGTAGCCCAAGCCCATATAAGGAGCCCTAGGATGTGTTCCTCAATATACCATTGCTTAACAGGCAAAATAAAGAGTTTCTGACGACTCTAAAGACCATACCTTCTGGAAACAAGGAGACAGAATTACATGGAATGTCAGCAACTAGCATTATTTTCTTGGTTTAAATATTTTTGTTTGTTTGGGCGAATGTATAGACCTGCATGATCACTATTACAATCAACATGCAAAGCGTTTTTATCGACCCATACATGTTCACCATATCCCTTTGCAGTTGGTTCCATCTTTCCCTCCTGTCTTACTCAAAGTCAAACACTGGTCTGATTTCTGAGTTACTTATTCTTGTATGTCATACAAATGGAATCATACAGCAATCACTCTTTGGAATATGGCTTACTTGGCTCACCCTAATTTTTTTTAAGACTCATTCATACTGTTGGGTCTCTTGGTAGTTTGAGGAACTTGCCTTTTGAATTTAAATAATTAGATTGCCATAAAATATGCATGGTTTACTATGTGACTCTTAGGTATAAAACACAAAATATGAAAACCAAAAATCGCATCATGGGTGAAAGTACCTATCCCTCTAAACTTTTAAAAAATAATCGCCATTTTAGGGGCTCCTGAGTGGCTCAGTGGGTTAAAGCCACTGCTTTCAGCTCGGGTCATGATCCCAGGGTCCTGGGATCGAGCCCCACATGGGGCTCTCTGCTCAGCCAGGAGCCTGCTTCCTCCTCCCTCTCTCTGTCTGCCTCTCTGCCTTGTGATCTCTATCTGTTAAATAAATAAATAAGATCTTTTTTAAAAAAAATAATCGCCATTTTAAAAGTCTATGACATTTCCTCAATAAGGCATCCAATATATCATCTTAGAAAAATATACATTGGAAAATGTTATTCAGGTACGTAATACCTCAAAAGAATGGAGGCTCCTTGAAGCAGGAATTTTTTTGCTTCTGGAAATCACTGAAGTATCTTAAGGTGCCAGAATAGGGCCTGGTCCATACTAAGTACCCAATGGATATTTCTCGAACAACCAACATGGAAGAAAGGGATTTTTCTATCATTCATCTCTTTTTTATTTTCAGATTCTCAACCCTGGGAATTCTGTTACTAGCCCCTATATTTCTGTGAACATCTTGATCGCTGTGGGGTCTATCGTCATGATTCTGGGTTTCCTGGGATGCTGTGGTGCTGTGAGAGAAAGCCGCTGCTTGCTTCTTTTGGTGAGTTCTCCAGACAGATCCCAACACCCAACCTTCAGACTTCTGAGGCTGGTCTTCCATTTCCATTGTCTGTCAAAAAGACTTCCCAAGACTGAGGAAACTCTAACTTTTGTTTAGGGGGGTTGATTATAGAGGCCAATATTTTTTAGCTTAGATGAGAGGATGCCCTAAGAAATTATAGTCCTTCCTTCCTCTCTCCCTCTCCCCACTCCTTCCCTTCCTCCCTTCTTACTGAGTACAGGGTTGTGTGCCAGATACTGGGCTAAAAGATACAAAGACATTAAGACAATTAGAACCCATTAGGGAAGACAGACAAGCCAACTATTAGCTCTAGTGTGTATGGCCCAAGAAGAGAAGGGCAAGGATAGAGGAGAGAACTTTCAAGCTAGAAGCGGAAGTGAGAGTGGTGTTTGTGTGGGTGAGGGGGTGACGGGCTTTCCAGAGACAGAGTTTGTCAGCGTGGTGCTGGCATGTTTAGGGAGTGACATGGCCTTGGGTGTGTCTAGAGTGTGACAGAGGCTGTTTTTAGTGCATGATGGGAGATGGGTGTGAGTGCGGACGGCGCCAAATCCTATTCCATGCTGACCAAATTGTAAGAGAGTGAGGTAATCAGATTTGTTGCTTAGAAAGTTTCAGGGAGGATGGATTGGGTTGGGATAATCCACAGACTTTTACCTTTACCAGGTACAGTAGAAAATAATAAATGGATGTAGAAAAAATATTAGAAAAAGATCCTGACATATTTATTAGATAAAAGCTAACATTAGTGTTTACAGAGATCACTTCAGCTTGTTTCTCTCACAGAGTAAGTATTGTATCAGTCCCTGAAAGATACTGTGTAACAGTTTGTGTATTATGAGGGAAGGCCGAGACACAGACCTCAGCAGGATTTTAATAGTATCCCTAGTGGTTGCCTTTTGATCAATAAGGCCTCATTCGCAATTTGGGAGACTTAATTACTTGAGGAGCTTGTTTTAAAGAGAGAAAAGCTAATTTGTGGGCTGCATTCTTTCAAGTTAGAATTCAGTAGATCTGAGGCAGGTTTCAGAAGTGTACATTTATAATGAGATCCCAGGTGGTTCTGCTAACGGTAGAAAACTTGTTTTGAACTCCTTTCTGAAGTTTGTCCTAAAGTGTGTGCGAATTTGCATTTGATGAAGAAAAAAGAGTAAGAATATTCCAATAATTGTATGTATGTAAACATTCAGACTTCCTTCCGTTCAACATCACACCGACGTCTACAATCCTCTCAGTAAATTTTTGTTTTAACCGCTTTGCTTAGTCGGTGTTTGAAACAAAGGTTTTTGACGACTAATGGCCCGAAATTGTCTTTTTGAGGCAAAGGGTAGAATAAATGAGGAATGTGGTTATTCTTCCAACGGTAATGTGATCCTGATTGCAGAACAATGCGCCAAGCCCAAATGTCCCAAGATGTGACTGAAGGCCCTGGGGATAATACGTGTTCCATTTGTTTTCTTTTTTTTCAGTTCTTCATAGGCTTACTTCTGATCCTGCTCCTGCAGGTGGCAGCAGGTGTCCTGGGAGCTACCTTCAGATCTGATGTATGTATATATACGTGATATTTGATAATTCCGGAAAAGTCTAAAATACCAAAATACTACTTTCCAGCATGAATAATTTAACAATGCTTTTCAATTTTCAGTCCGAGCGCATTCTGAATGAGACTTTCTATGAAAATATAAAGCTTTTAAGTGAAACAGACGAGGAGGCACAAGCATTCCAGGAAGCCCTGGCTACATTTCAAGAAAAGGTAATTAGCATTTATAGGTCATTTGGGGAGTGGGGCCTCGGTTTTGCGTTTACTTAATTTTTAGCAAGAGTATTCCTTAAAGTACAAACATGTCTCCGTTTTGCAGATTTTGACTGATTATTCTGTCACTATGCAGTAAGAAAAATCCAAGAGTATTTCTGACTTTGCTTCCAGCTTCTTATGAAGTTCTGACCCAGTTTAGGAGGACAGAGATTAAGAAGATATGCTTATGACCAATTAAGCCTCAATGGACCAAATCAATAGTTGTTTCATACTTCTTACCATTAACCAGGATAGTGTGTTTGGGGCATTTGGAAAGTCTCTCTCCCTCTGTCTCCATGTCTGTCCCCTCTGTCATAAAAAGAATTACATGTATCATTTCTTGCTACTTAGTTGTACTGGGCCTTACATTTAGCAGGTCATTTAATTTTTATGACAACTCTTTGAGGTGGATCATTATATCTTTATTATCCCTCTTTTATAGATGAGGGGGTTAGGTGTTGGAGAGGTCTGATGGCTAATGAGCAATAAGCTTGGAATTTGAACCCCGTTGTCTGACTAGTTATTTTTTTTTAATTGGTGTACCAGCCTCTCCCTTATTTACTTATTGAAGTTGCTTCTCTGTCTTTAGGGTTAAGTCAAAACTTGGATAGGCATTGAAGGTATTATATTCTCTGGCTCTTACCGAATATTTTAATATTTGTAAATACTACTCCGTAAACATAAAACAAACAAAAACAAAAAAGAAACCCTTCCCCTCCACTCTCGTCCAGTCAGGTTTGTCTGCTCAGGACCCCTTCAACAATTCTGCCTTCCTACCTTGGCATCATTCCCTATCTTGGAAAATACTAATACTTTTCTCTTTCTTCCCAAATACTACATGTGCTTCAGGGCTCGACAAAAATGTTACTTACTCTGTAAAACTCCAAATCACTCTTTTTTTTTTTTTTTTTCAGAATTCCCACTGTATTAACCACATGTAGCATTCGGTTCACATGTTAAGGAAATTCTCAGAATCTCAGAGGACAGCTGGACTTTGTAGGGCATTTAACTTGACTTCTCATTGATTGAAGTTTTTTTTTTTTTTTTTAATTTATGTTTATTCACCCTCTAAGCATTGAAGAATTTAAGTTCATCAGTTTTTGTCCATCCACCCCATTTATATCTAAGTCTGATGATTAGTATGTTCTTTCTTAATTTGAAACAAAACCTGCCTCCCTAGGATTTACATCATTTAGTCCTAGTTCTTCCTTCTGGAGTTTCAGAGGAAAAAAGAAAATCTACTGATGCTTCTGCACATTGCAGCTTGTACTTTGACAATGGCTATCATATGACTTCTAAAAGCTTTGCTTTTTAAGTTGAAACATCCTTGGTTTCTTGAACTATTTATCAGATGACTTTTTTTTTTTTTCCAGAGCATTCCCCAGTTCCTGTTTGAATAGACTCCAGCTTGTAAAAATTCTGTTTAAAGCATCATTTCCAAGAGCTGAAACCTGATAGGAGTCAGTCTCTGTTTCACTTCCTCTGTGGTGTGCTTTTCCCAGCATCCCCAATAGCTGCATTTCTTGATCCTCTCCCCTCTAGCATCCTACTCTGGAGCCCAGATCAACCCAGGTTGAAAGCAGGAAGAATTTAAGCAACTCAGTTCTTCCCCTGAGTGGGACCAATCATCCTTGATCCTCCCTGGTGGTTGACTTAAGACAAAAGGTGCTCTAGGTAAACACCAGATCTCTGGATTGGGTCCTGAACTGCACTTGCTGCACATTGTCCCTGATATCCAAGGTCCCAGGAACAACCATGGGGTTCTAAATGTTCTGTTTATTTTAGCACAGTTCTGAATTACTTCCGTTCTTGTATGCTAATCCTATGCCTGAAGCTTCCTATGCTCATAGAACTACAGTTCTTTTTTAATGTTCATTTTGAGTTCCTTCCTTCCTTCCTCCCTCCCCCCTCTTCCTCTCTCCACCAAGGTTTAGTAACACTTTTTTTTGGAGAAAGAATCCTACACCCAACTCTTGCTGGATGACTCGGGGGCCCACCACACATGAACAGAAGTTGTATATACAAAGTGGTTTTTCTCTTTGGATTTTGGAGAAATGCCCCCATGACTTCTCTGCTAACATACTAATGGAAAGTGCTTCTCTCGGATTCTTGGTGACGACTCTTTGTCTAGAGGTGGTTGTATTGTTCACTGCACTGTGTCTTGTTCATCCAGCTGTGATAACACTTCCAACAAATCCTGGCCAACTTCTTCCTTGACTTCTCACACATCTGATCTGGTGACCAGATATCATACCAAGTTTAGTCTTTCTACCTCCTACCATGTCTTCTGCTTCTAGGCCTCTTCTTAAGGAAGGAGTCCTGAGGTATATTGTTCTCCAAATATGGACTGATCTGTGAGTACATATAATTGGGACTTTTAAAAAAATCTGGCTGTCTATATCAATTAATATTATTCAAGATTATTTAATCAGAAAGCATGAGCAATTAATCATGTCTATCATGAAAACAGGAAAGGAAGCTTTTCAAGATTGTTTTTTTTCTTGCTCATACTGAATGACCTTGGGACAAACTGAAATCTTTCACTCTTCGTCATATGAATGTCTGCTGAGTCATATATTTGTGCATTTAAGGCTTTGAGCCAAAGGGCAAGACTTTATATCTGCTTCAACTGAACTTGTTGGTTTGAGTCTATTTTTTTCAACTAACTTTGGAACTTGAGTCCATTCCCCAAAATGTTAATCATCACTGCCAGCTCTATAGCAACTACAGAGTTGAAAAGGTACTTTCCAAATATTTATCTAAATGATTCATATCAGTGTTGAACAGAGTATAATGGAAATGGCAACACCCACCACAATAACAGCAACAATAGCTTCCACATACTGAGTACTTTCTATAAGCCAGGTACTGGGCTAAGCACTTCCCATCTTCACAGGAATATTACTTTTTTTTTTTTTTTTTTTTTTTTTTTTTTACAACAAACCCACGACTTACATCTACTTTGAGCAACTACTGTTATCTGCATTTTACAAATGAAGAAACTGTGGCACTGAGCGGTTAAGTAATGGGGGTAGTGTGGTCACCCAGCCAGAAGTGAAAGATTTCTCAATATCCTAGCATTTATAATGCATCTTAGCCTAGAAAATCATGTAGTCTGCAGTTTTTTCTACCTTTTCTTCATGAAGAGTTGTCTTTCTAATAGATAAAATAGAACAAGATGAGGTACGGTTACATCTCTCTTTCATCTGATCATACGATGGGCCATGGACCCTGAGTCATCGGGTTTATTGTTCCTTGTTTCTTTTCCCAAAATATGACCACAGATTCCCTAAATGTTTCCCCATGTTTCAGTATATTCTGGGCCTTCCTTGACATTATTTTAAGAGTTTCTTCCTTCATTTGCCTCCCTCCCCCCTTTTGCAGAGGTCCATGTAAAATTCAGCTTTACCGGAGACTCACCATGCATCATCTTTTGGCCTTTGAGAGGTCTCTCATTCTTTCCTCTTCTCCTCCAAAAATGATCAAAGATCATTTTTAAAACCTCTTTAAAATCATTTTTTAAAACCTCTCATCTCTTTTGAGCAAAAGTTATTTAAAGAGAACTTGATTTTCTCATGAACTTTTTGGAAGCTTCTTTCCCCAAATCAGGGGTACATAGACCTGATTCTGCCCCTCTCTTTTGTCATTTAAAAAACTAGGTGAATTTTTCATCTTTTCTCCAACTTCCTCAGACATGTGCATCTGCAACCCTATTTTTCCTTCATTAATATTAAGACCAAAATGGAAGATTTCTTCATTTTTGCTTCTATATCCAGAGAAATTAGTGAGGTGATTTACATGACATTTTGGTATAGGAAACACCTTAATAATAGTTTCAGAAAAATAAGATTCAACGTATTGACAATTTTTTAAAATTTTCTTTGGTGATTGTTTCATATACCTACTTTCCATTAAACAGTTTAAATGCTGTGGTTTGGTCAATGGAGCTGCTGACTGGGGAAAGAATTTTCAACAAAATTTTAAGTCATGTGAATGTACAAGTTCGACAGATTCTTGTGTGGTATATGAAGGCAAAAATGTTTACAAACAGGTAAGAACAAATCAAACTTGACATAGTAAGTGGTTCTGTTAATTCTTTTTCACCATGAGTCTCTACAAAAAAAAATTAAATTGCAAGAAATTATAATGGGAATAATGATATAAAAGTCCCAGGAATTTCCCAAATAATAAATAAATCCTATTTAAAGATAAAAGTGGATATAAAAAAGTGAAAGTATTTCTTATTTTTTCTGTGAGTCTGATATCTTTTAAAGTCAACATTAATAGATCAAAGAAACATTCCACTGCAAGAAGGAAAGCACAATCTAACTGATGAAAGTCATCTCATCTTCATTAATAATGATTAATGACTAATCATAATTCTTCTTTATTTTTTCTATTTTAACATAAGTCCTAGAAAACTATATTTTCACTTTAGTTTGTGAAGTAAAGATTTCTTTTTCTTATCAAAGATTCCTTTTCTCAAGTAATTGTGCAGGTATAAAGACTTGGCCTTTAGGGGTTTGGCTCTGGATGTTAAGTACATCAATCAATTTACCTAATTATTGCTCCAATTAAGAAGTGGCCTCAGACATTTAAAGTCAATTGAAAAAGCTGTGTTTGTCTTTTATGAGCTGTAGTTGTCATATTTATGTCACTTGTAGATGTCAGTATGTGTTATATTTCTTATTACTGTTTAATTCATCAAAACTGAGTGATCACCTCCTAGGGGCCAGGCCTTTTACCAGCCACTGAAAATCTATTCCTGACAGGCACAATGTTTGCACTAATGGAGCTGACACTCAAATAATGAAGAGAGAGTGAAAACTAGGCAACTTCATTTCAACAAATTATTGATATTTCTTATATAGAGGCAGGTGCAAGGTATTACGGGACCTTATCAAACATAGTCTTCAGGGTTCAAAAATATAATATCTGTTCCTTACCATGGGGCTTTACATAAATTGTTCCCTCTGCTTGGGAGGAATGCAGAGGACAATGATAATTGATATTAATGTTTCATTTATTTGTTATTCTTCAGTGTCCACCACGTATCAGACAGGCCCTTGCTAAAATCACATACGTTTGGACCTTCGAGGGGATTATCATCTAGTTGGGAGAAAGATGCATAAAAGCTATTATAATTCAATGAATTAATTTCTGTAACATCTGAAGATTATTTCCATTTTGGCATTGGTGCAGTAATGGCTATTAAGGTTAATTATATAGTAGGAAATAGAAAGTATCGTGGGGGACATTTCTCTCCCGCTGGCTGTCACATCCCTTTTGCTAATCTCATCACAAATCAAAAGACTGTTCTAAAGGGGAATTGCTGTTACTAGTACTTAACATAATTCACGGGGGAAAGTTATCCCAACCAAACTACAGAGCAACCATGTTTTTTTTATTGTCAAAGTAATGTCCCTAAGCAGTTTTATTCTTACTTTTTATATTTCTTCCGACCTAGTTTAGTGATGTGGTATCTCGAGGAAGAGGTAAAATAAATATGGTATAAATGAATGCAGTTGCCACTTTGAGGATGATGAGGGCTTTAGTAAATTCAGTTGTAGATTGTTATCTGCGGCCCATTAAAGATTCGATTCAAAGGTGTTTTTCTGCAGGATAGATTTCTTTATCCTAAAAAGTAATAGGCATTCCCTCCAAATTCACACATAATTCAGTGGAAGATAGGCTGATAGCTGCACCAGTTTCCCAAAAGGAGGGTCATAAATTCATAAAATACTTCCATCTGCCTTGTGTCATTTGCAAGATGTCTGGAAAAATAAGAAATCTGGAATTGCCATAATTCACATTTCCTTTTTTCCCCTTCCTTTGCCAAGGTAACCTGGTTATCTGCAGGGGAAAGGGGGAGAAAGCTCCTCAAATATAATGAATGTGACTCAGTAGATAAGATTATTAATCTCATAGTTAACCCTACATGACATAATAATTTACTCGAATGTTTTACCACTTTGGATCAGATGTGAATGGAGAAACCCATTACATTCGAGAATGAGAAGGAAGAGACTGTTTTACTCAGGCTTATGGAGAACTTTTATTTTATCAACCGTAGCAATATTTTGTTATCCCTCTGCACATATAAGACTATCACAGGGATGATATATTTTCTGGCAATACAGATAATCCCACTATTACATTATGCAGTATTTTTCCATTTTGAAAATTACCCATGTAATTTACAATTTTTGGAATTTTTAGGTCTGGTCTGAAATGTTCTAAGCTTGAAATTGCATGCCAGTTTGAATATATTTCAACAAATATGGCAGAGAATCTACTTTCTCAATTCTCATTTTTATCTGAAGTAAAGACAAAAGAGTGGACATAATATCTTTTCCCCTTTTAAAGTAAAAATAATCCTGATATAAATTACTAAGGGATTTTTTTTTTAAAACCTTGTTTTAAAAATGAAAACTTGTTTTATAGTTAGCTAAAACAAAAATCAGGAAACTCTTTGTTGCCGATTATGAACCTAAAAAAAAACCCAAAAACCCACACTCAAAGTGATAATAGCTCTAAAATGAATAATTGAAAGTTAGGATAAAATTATTACTTATACCTAGAGATCCCTAGATTTAGCAATGACATACTTGAATTTAATAGTTGGATTTTACTTCTCAGTGAACAAACCACAATTAACCACCTTTTGGTGCGGGGAGGAGTGTGGTGTGGCAGAATGGTGGAGTGGAGTAATCTAACTCCTTTTTGTTGACTGTGTTCCTCTGTTGCAATGTAAAAAGCCAACCTAATGGGAGGAAAAATCTTAATTAAAATAAATCAAATAAAATTTTAATAAATTAAATAAATAAAATTTTCATTAAAGGTAACTTTTTTGTTTTTGTTTTTGTTTTTAACAGCCATGCATTTCTTTCATAAAAGAAACAGTTGCAAAACATTTTCTCATAGTTATTGGAATAGCATTTGGACTGGTGTTTATTGAGGTATAGTATAACCTTGCATTATTGACTCTTCATTCATTGCCTTATTTATTCATTAATTCTTCCAACAAATATGAATAGTAAGCCAAGTATAAACCAGGTGCTTGAGAAAAATACTGGGTGCCAACTGCCCAAGGTCCAGCATCTTTTTTCTAGTGGTCTTCGGTCTGGGAAGAGGATTACAATCTTATCAATTCAGCAGGGCTGAGACCATTATTTATGAACAATCTCTCCACTGGGAAACAAAAATTGAATTAATTCCCACAGTTCTTAGTCCCAGATCCTTTTCTTGTTGAAAACTAGCCCAAGAGTTAAAGTTTCCTGAAGTTAGAAGAAAAAGCACCAAAGAAAACCAAAACATGACCTCTACAATTTCTTCTCTCTTCCCAATTTTGAAGTAGAGAGTAAAAACTCAAGAGTGTGGGGAGCTCTTTTCCTCCTGTTCCATCTAGAGAAATCTAATAATTTTTAAAAACTAGAGACAGACGTCTTAAAGACTATGGATTCACTTGAAGAAGTTTTAAAGGAAACTTAAGATTTATATATTTACAATCATCATTTTGATTATTGGTGTTGAAAAAAAAAATCCTGTATAAGATTTTTATTTTGATGGATTTTCTTGGCATGGGTTTTTCTAAGAACTCAAAGGTACTTTCTACATTGCTGAAAATTCTTTGCTAATAAGATGAAATAAAACTATTTCAGAGAAGCATTTTTGGAATCATTCCAGATCTTGGTTAATTTAGATATCACATGAGTCAATTCACTCTTGATCCCCTGTGAGGACATTGGCAAGAATCCTAATGATGTGTGAGGTGTCTTCCTGCTTCCTGCCCCAGAGGGCTGGTTAGGTCAAGGTAGTAACTTCAGCTTCACTCTCATAGTTTGCTATACAATGTCCTCCCTGAGATTTCTGGTAGCTTTCTAGCTCATACTTTGCTACTTTACCAACAGAGAGGAATTTTAGCTGGGGTTGAAGCAATTTGGTGTTCTAAGTGGTCTTCTAGGTTACTAGTAGAGTTTGAACAGCAAGTTAAGCTGTTGAGTATTACTTCCTTGTAGTCCAAATTAATAGGCCTAAGTATGACACATTCTGTGTCAGTAGATAGGGCTAACTTTCTTTTTATCTGCCATATGATGGATGTCACCAGGTCTGCTTCTCTTTTGATTTCTGTCTTTTGTAAAATGTCTTTCGCTGCTGTGTTTTGGGTTCATGCAAGTTTAGAAATATGAGCTAATGGTTGAAGAGGTGAGTAAGGAATCACACACAGATGTACTCATACATTTATAAGCATAAAACACACATACATGTGTGTTGGTAGAGTAGACTTTAAATGAATGATTGAAAGATCAGGCTTCAAAGAGGTATTCAGTGTAATTGTCAATATAAGTGTCAAATCCATGTTAGACTCAAATTCAGTCAATTGACTATGACTGGCTACAAACCACTGATGCTTTTAAGAAACTTCTCGGAAGCAAAGCCAGAGAAAATAAGGACATAGTCAACTGGGAACTCGGAAGATTGATGTCTCTCATATCATAGCCAAAGGCTTTGCCAAGAATCTAAGTACATCTAACGGAAAATAAGATTACAAGAGGAATAGTATTTCAGTATTTTATGAAATTGGTATATTCCATGTATTGTTGCATATTTAGATATTTTACTGGTGTGCTAAAGACATGGATAGGAAAAGACCTTAATAGAAAACTTCCATGGAGTAATTTATAGGTATGGAATTTATGCAGTGGTATCATAAAGTATACCTTTTTCTGAGTTAATGCCAGTTAAATTAAGTGTGATTTCTAGACTATCTGTAGATATAGCAAAGAGTTGGTTCAAAGAACTCTTTGCCATTTTGTGTTGTTCACTCCCCCAATCTAAAACCTGCCCTCCATCTAGGATTTGAAGAGAAAAAAAAAAAAATCATTTTATATCCCCCCTCTGTTTATTCAAAAAGGAGCTTTGAAATTACCCAGTCTGTAAAACTGTATCCCAAAAATGTGCATTAGTCTGGCTTATAGGCATTAATACTAGTTGCCTAACAGTGAGGCCTTTCTCTGTTCTGTTTCTCAAACTCAAATTCAAGAAAACACAAACATAGAGAGAAAAGTCCCTTTAATAACTATTTTTTAAGAAGAAAATAGAAACAAATATCTTCTTGCAGAAAATATATTCAAACTATTTCCATAGACAAATATCACACGAAAAACCACCCTCTGACATTTAGACCTTTGATGATAATCTGCTTAGGCAGAGGCTGTGAGGGGCTGGGCCAATAGTTATTTTCAAGGCTCTGTTAAGACCACATCCCTGAGGGATTTTTCTCGGATAGGATGTCAGGGATCTATGCAAAATACTTTATTTTGTAAGAAAATTTTATCTATAGACATTGGAATTCTCAATATTCAGTGCAAATAACCAGACTCTCCTATGTTTTCTTATTTGAGACCAGTACAAGAAATGAGAAGCACTTCTACTCCTCATTTTAATTAGGGAGAAAAAGAGCCATTGGCAATGATCGTCATCACTTTGTAGGATAGACATTATCTTGACAGGAGGTCCTAGAAACAGAGCAGTTAAGAGAGAAGGAAATGAGAATTTGTAACATTTTTTGGATTGCTTCAGAACACGGGAAATCATACACACTACTTAGCACTTTTATCCTGAGTCTTAGCACACATCACTATCTGATGAATCTCTTTTAATTATTTCTGTTTTTATGAACAGTGATAAAGTATCTTTTCCAATGCAAAAAAATGTGATATTAATTGTTTAGTCTGCTGATGAATAGTGGATTTCTATTTCAAGGCTGTGACAATGAATAACAATAGACAGTAGCTTTATCTCAATAATTTGCCCATTTTCTTTTTTTATTTAATTAATTGATTGATTGATTATTGCCCATTTTCTTTCCTCTTTCCTGATACTTGTCTCCCAGACTGAAGGTTTGGGACTATGGCAAAAAAATGAAATTCCAGGGCTTTTCCAGGCCATTCTAGAAAAACATTATGGATGAAAACCATTATTTTTGCAGAGAATTGGTGTCTGCTGGTTTGTTTTTAAGAAGGAAGAAATATGGGGCAGCAATTCTTGTTTGAAATGCATTTCCGGGGAAGAATTAGTAAGCAGGATGCCTCAATACAATAGGAACACTTGGGATGACTCAGCAGAAATGGCCCTTGCTCCCCTCCTGCCTCTGGTGTCTGCAATACACATGGGTCCTTTCCATCATTTCTGCTTGGAAGCCACAGCAGGCCAGGCACTGACTGCAGAGTCAATGAGGGCACATTTTGGGGTCCCTCATTCTTGGGAGAGCCATTTAATGGGATGGAAATTATGCCTCAGATTTTCAGCTGTACTTTTTCACTTCAAAAGAATTTCCTGAATTAAGCTATTCCCCATAGATTTAGAAGCTTTTTAAGAAAAAAAAAGAAAGTGATTTTCTTCATTCCTCTTGGCAATGACTAAAAATATAGCAAGAGAAATTCTAGGCTCCTTGATTTTATGCAGATGATCTAAACCAGATGATTGTATAACCCTTCCGTGGAAGCAGTAGGTGTATCTAGCCCCCACAAGGCCTAGGTTCTCCAGAGCTCTAGGATACATGTCCCATGGAGGAGTGTTTGTGTTCGAGAAGGATGAGGTGCTCTGGGAGCAGCCAATACTACCCAATGAAACAGAGCTAATTAGAAGCGGAGTGGCCAGCTAAAAACTGATTAAAACACAAAACTACTCAGAGAGCTTTCTCAATACTCTTTTGTCCCACTGGAGGCTCCAATTTCCCAAGCAGAGAGATGACTTAGATAAATAAGATTAGAACTGTCATTAGCCAGCATCTTTTCATGAGTAATGTCCTTTCTGTCTATTTATAACGTCTCCAGAATTTCAAGTTCCATGTTAATCTTGTTATTATATTTTCTAGGTACTTGGTCTTGTATTTTCTATGGTCCTGTACTGCCAGATTGGGAGCAAGTGAATCTGTGGATGTATCCAGCTATCCTCCATTGGGCCCCTTTAACATTTGGCTTTGGTTTTGTAACTTTAAATATATAAGTGCCGTACACATTAGGAGCAGCTGTCTGATTCAAATATCTCATTGAACTAGATCACAGGTATCATCCAGACATATTGAACATACTTAAGATGTGAGTGACACAAGGAAAATGATATGAATGTGATTTTTACTCAAAATAAAAGTGACCTTGTGCATGCTGGCGAATTTCCATGTCTGATCATTGTGTTCAGGTCCTACCGTGCTTAGAACATTCATTCAGAGCCCCGGGTAGATTAATTTTCATTGCTAAGTGACAGGTAAGGCCATAGTTAGTTAAAGCAGGGGATCAGGGCTTTTCAGAAGCAACACTGTCTTCTGTGTGGTGTGTCAACCATTGGTGATAAGATTGAGTTGAGCGTCTGGCTGAAAAATTTGAGCGTGGCCCAGCTGAAAGAGTCAGCCTTTCTTTTCTATGTGTGCTAATGTTTCCTAATGGCATCTCTTCTTTTCCTCCCAGCTGTTGAAGTGGGGGTGGGGCAGGAAGGTCTGAGTGCTGCCTTTTAGGCTCTGAATCTCAGGGACCTCTTTGGATCTTCCTCTGGGACATGGATCTAAGTGCTTTTATCTTGCAAGTTCTCAGGAGTATTTTTACATTTTACTTTTTATTTAGGTATAATATCCACACGACGAAGTGAACAAATCTTAAGGCTCCACCTGTGTAAGCACTTTCCAGATCAAGATACAGAACATTTTCAGCACACCAGAATGTTCCTTCATTCTGATGTGCTGGAGCTGGCTCCCACCAGCTCACAGGGGCAGACTGTATGCATGACGTGGGTTCAGTGACATCACATTGGTAGCTTGAAATCCACCATGGTGAGAGAGAGGATTGATACCATTGAAATTGGCAAATGCTATAAAATCAGGATTTTTTTCTTTTCTTTTTCTTTTTTTTTTGATGGTTGATAATCATTTACCAGTATCTCATCACTCTCGGCAAATACCTCCCAAAGGTAACCACTTTTCTGATTTCTGTGGCCATAGATTCATTTTGCCTATTCTTGAACTTTCTAGAAATGGGATAGTAAAGTATGTACTCTGCCTTCTTTTGCTCAACATTTTGTTTGTGAGATTCATCTATATTATTGTATGCAACTTCAGCTGACTCTCGTTGCTCTGTAATATCCCACTGTATACTAACCTATTACAATGTATTTACCCATTCCCCTGTTGATGGGCATTGGGTTTGCTTCCAGTTTGGTGCTGGTATGAATAAAGTTGCTGGCTGTAAACATTCTTTTACATCTCTTAGTGCTTATAGGTACTGATTTCTGGATTCATATATTTTGGTTTAATAGATTCTATTCAAGAAATTTTCTGAAGTGGTTGTGCTTACCTATAGTCATACTAGAAAAGTAGGATAGACAGCCTCCTCATCTGAGGAGGAGGAAGGAAAGAAAGGCCGTCATTATCAAATGGATCAGCGTGGGGAAGGAATGGGAAATGGGGAGCGGGAATGCATACTGGGCTGGGGTGGGCAACCTAATTCTGTGCTCCGCTGTTACTGATAAAGATAACGAACTATCCTTTTCTAAGCACCTCTCACCACCTGGAAACTAAACCAGAAGCTATACTTTTATTGTCATATTTCTTCTTACCACATCCTTATGAGCTAGATACAGCTAGATATGAGCTATTTATCTTCATTTTGCAGGAAAGAAAATAGAGACTTCTGTGAATTAGGTAACATGCCTAGGGTAAAACCATTAGTGATAGGCAGAACTGGATCCAAACCTTGATAGTTGCCTTCCAAACCTCTCAAACAATTGCCTACCAAATGGATCATGTTCTACTTGGCTTTCCCATATGTCTATTGCCATACTTGCCACATTGTATTTTAATCACCTGTTCAAATGTTTTTCTCTGTTAGTATACTGCAACTTTTTGAGGGCATCGATTGTTTCTTATTTGTCTTTATGTCCCTTGTATCTATCACAGTGCTCAACACGCAATAGATGCTCAATGCATTGTACCTAAAACTAATACTTAGAGTTATCGAGAGCATGCCCTGTGCCTAAAAAGAATCTAAGCACCTTGCATAGAGTAATTCATTTAATCCAGAACAACCCTCCTAAGTTAGTAATATTGTTGGACCCACTTTGCACTAACTAACTCTTCTTAGATCATGCAGTCACCAAGTGGAGGAGTTGTGATTTAGTCGAAGTGACTGGAAACCTAGGGTCTTCATGTCATTTGCCCAGTGTTGTTGAGAGAAACAGATAAGGAAATGAATATGGAAGTGATTTTTGCATAGTGTCAGGCACATATTAGGATATTTTATGGCAAACCTCTTATGGTAACCATGATATAAAGAGCTGTGTCAGGGTTAGAAGGAAAGCAAAATTCCTCTTAGCTATTTCAAACAATGGAAATACAATGCAGGGAGTTGCAGTATTAGTCAGCTCGGACTGTCTAAACAAAACACAACAGACTCATTGGCTTAAAGAACAGAACATTAGAGAGTGAGAACTCTCCATTATCTTCTCTCATTAAGACGCTAATGCTATCAGATCAGGGCTCCATCCTCATAACCTAAATTAACGTTAAATTACTTTCTTATTCCACATAGAACCACACTGAGGGTTAGGGCCTAATATATGAATGGAGGGGGCCCAAAATTCAGCCCATACCAAGATGAAGGAAATTCAGCCCATACCACAGATGAAGGAAAAAGTAAGTGGTCAAATGGGGAAGCAAGGTAAACCAAATATCAGCAACACTGGGGAATCACTATCACCCTTAGACCTGGAGGGACAGAGATGGTGTTTTCAGATCCCAGGATCTAGACTCACCTGGTAGAAGATGGAACCATGGCAGGGACAGCAGGAGAAAGGCTGGTTAGCAGGAGTTAGAGCCATGGAGGTCACTCAGCAGCTATTGTCACAAACAGAAAGGGAGAAGTGTCCTGGATTCTTCCCTTTGGCACACTCCAATCTTTTGCCAGTAGGTTCCATTGGCTGAACTCATCTAGAAGCCCAAGAACAAGGGAGCTTGGGAAATGTAGTTTCCTCTGATACAAAACCAAGCTAAGAATGGCAAGGACTGGATTGAGCAGAGGGAGACTTCTAACAGCTGGACATTTAGAGAGCAAGCAAAAGAGCTGAACTTTTTCATGAAAGGGTGATGCAATTGTTGAAAGTATAACTGACATTTAAATTTTTCATGAGAAATTGTACAAAATTTCCTGGATTCTTTCTGTTTTGGTCAACCTTCAAAGCATTTTCAGGATAGGGAGGACTTTGTAGCATTTGTTCCTTACTGGGGACATCTGTCCCTCAGGGACTATGTGGCAATGTCTGAAGACAGTTCGGGTTGTCACAACATGGGGAGAAGGGGAATGTTACTGGCATCTAGTGGGCGGGGGCCAAGGATGCTGCTAAATATCTCAGAATGCACAGGAATGTTCTCCCATAATGAAGAATTACCAGACCAAACTGCCCTGGGGGCTGGGATTAATTGAGAAAAACTGCTTTAGAGAATCACATCTGAATAACAAAATATCCTCTTTCCAGGGCACAGTAAGTTGCATGTTACCATGGAAAGCAAACTGGAGAGGAGTCAGGAGTCATCCTAGACCAGGCTCCCAAAGCTATAGGCTGCTTGCTGGCTTTGGGATTTTTGCAAATCACTTAACTTGAAGTTTCTTCCATTGCAATTAAGACATTTTATCTAGAAGAAGATATTTATCTGCTTGTGATAGTTCACTAGAGTTTTAATTTTGGTCTTTGGTACTGAAGGTGATTTTGAGGGAAGCTTTTATTCTCTTGTAGTATAGTAAAATTAGTTTCAAGAATAAGCTCATACTTTAACTTCATTCCTCCCAGAACAAACCACAATATTCAAAAACATTGAATTACTTAACAAAGGTGAAAGAAAATAAAAGATAACTGTTGTCAAATTGATAATTCAATATAGATGGAAATATTTCTTCCAATTAAGAGAAATGTAGGAATTATGTTCATGGTGCTTAAAACTGGTCTCTTGCACTAATTTAGATACAGGTAATTATATTAGATTTTGACAAATGTCCACTTCCCTGTTACCACCATCCTGTGTGATCTTACTTAGTCCCTCCTGAGTTAGAAACAACTAATGGTCTACTCAGCATCCTTGTTTCTTTGTCTACCTTACTCTAGTATACCCTGATTTTTTTGGCATACAATGATCCAAACCCTGACACAGCTCTTTGACTAAAATATATTTTTTTCCTGCTTCGGGCTGTAGTGAATCTCTTCTTTAACACACCTAGCAAACACACAAACTAAGAACACACATAATTAGTGATATTTCTCAATTCCCATTGGTAGCAAGCAGATACCATTTTTAAACTATTCTTACAATAATGTAAGAGCATCTTTTAAGAGACTGAATTTACTGGACACAACATAGAGCTTTAAAGTAGGGTTTTATCATATTGATGAAAGCGATACTATCTGTCTGATGCCTGTAATCTGATGCCTGTCTGATGCCTGTAATTGACCAAGTGTCACATAATTTGAACCGTGAACTGTTGGAAAAGCAACTTCTGTATCCCAGAAAGGATGAATGTCTTAGGTTGTAATGCAAGCCTTTCCCAAACACCTTTCCTTAAGATCTGGCTCTATACTAGACAAACACAGCCAACTGGCAAAGGTGGGATATTGTTCCAAATTGTCTCAAGGTCTGCTTCTGGACTCTTTGTTTTGTTCTATCCTTGGACTGATACCATACTGTTGAATATTATAAGGCTTGATATAAAATAAAAGAAGCTTTCTTACTTTGTTGTTCTTTTAAAATATTGTGGTTATTCTTTGGCTTTGCATTTCTGTAGAAATTTTAGAGTCAGCTTGCCAATTTACACACACACACAGCCCTACTAGAATTTTTATTTAGATTGTTTTGAATTTATAATTTAGTTTGGGGAGAATTGACATATTTATAATATTAAGTCTCCCTATCTTTGGCATGGCTATCCATTTATTTAGATTTTCTTTGATTTCTCTTAAAAATGCTTGGAATTTTTCTGCTAGAAATCATTCAGTTATTTAAATTAATAAGTAATGTTAGCAAAGTTGTTCGATTTAAGGTCAAGACACACAAAATTGTATCACTGTATAACTGATAAAAATTACACATTGGGAAATTTTTAAAAAGGTATCGTTTATAAAAGAAGAGTGAAATGTCGAATACCTAGGATTAAATCTAATAAATAATTGGAAGATTTCTAACAGAAAATTCATAAAATGTTATTAAAAGAAATTAATGTATATTTGAAATTTTTGTGTGTTGGTCTTCAATCCAATAATCTTGCTAAACTTATTAATTAATTTTAGTAATTTACCTGTAGATCATTTTATTTAAGGATTTTCTATGTATACCACATTTCATTGGTTTGTAATATACAGCTTCCTTCCTTCCTCCCTCCCTCCCTTTCCTTCTCTCTCTTTTTCTTTCTCTTTTTCTCTCTTTCTCTTTCTCCCTTCCTTCCTTCCTTCCCAATATTTATTCATTTTTATTCCTTTTTTTTTAAATTTATTACATTGACTAAACCTCCAGTGGAGTGTTAAATAAAACTGATGTCTTCCATCGGTGTGCAATGTAGATACATAGGCTTTTTACACATTCTAGAAGTAGGGTATACTTCTGCTGGTTTTGTAAGTAACCAAAATTATGTTAAAATTCAGCATAGCCCTAGGGACTTACGTAAAGAAAAAACCCTATTAAGCATATTCTTGATTAGATGGTTCATAAAGTCTGAAAGAACAAAGAGGTTTGGAGGAAGAACTTGGATGGAGGAAAATAGGAACTAATAACATTGGACTAGAGACAACGGCCAGCTCCCCAGACATCTATTTTTCCCCAAGGAAGATGGTAATGGGCATTGGACTAGAGAGAAACACATGGTCCTAAACACATTTATATTTTACATTAGCAGCACCCACATTTGTCATTACATGAGCATTCAGCCACTTGGAAAGCAGTCTGAATAGGAGCACGACATCCAAATAAAAAGAATCTGGGTTTAAATTCCAGCTCCACCATTGTGTAACCACAGGAAAGTTGCTTCATCCCTTAGAAGCTCCTGTTCTCACCTGTAAACCAGGGATTCATACTTACTGGGATCACCGTGAAAAGGAAATAAGGTAATACATAGGTGTCATCAGTTCTATCAAAAATGTATGAGAAATGTTAGTTTTCTGCCCTTTTTTGTTTGTTTGTTTGAATCCTTTCTGTTGTGTTGTGTACTATTTCTTACATAAACTGTATTCTTTTGTCTTGGCCTTCCTCTTTTTCCTGTCTCAACACTATCCCTAAATGTCCACACTGTTCAGTCACATAGGACCCTTGAGGAGGAAGTGATAGAGTGGAAAGCAGAAAAATCTGCCTTGTTTCTAGCTTTTCTATTCAAAAGCTTAACATTTTAAGACAGACGGGTTATATTCATGAGCTCTGGGCCTCTTTGCCTTCAGATGTGTTGTGTATTTCTTCAGTGTTTAAAATGTTTTTAATAGCTCCTAGCAGTTAAAAGTTGGGACAGTTCCTCTAGAACTCTGGAAGATCTGCCACAGCTGGATCTGCAACTTCACAAGGAGGAATTTGCTAGAACACTACAGTGCCTGCCTGTTGAGATGGGCTTCTCAAGCTTCACTTTGGGAGAGCCGCCATGGACCTGATCCTTTCATCTACATACCCTGTCAGTTGTCGTAAGCAGTCAAGTTTGTGTGTCCTTCCTGGGACATTTTATGTACTTGGAGTACAGGCAAGTATTTGGGAGGAGCAAGGGAGAGAGATTAGGGCACTGTTAACCCCCTCACCATCTTAGAAGAGGTGTCTCCCAGACCCAAACTGTAGGCAAGAGACATTGAGAGGAGAAGTGTGTGAGTGTGACCGTGTGTGACTCTGTGTGTATGTGTGTGCATGAACCTAAGTAAGACTTGGCTAAGCACCTAGTGAGGTTTGCTGCTGAGAAGGAATGGCCGTAGGGCATATGTAGTAGATATAAATGTTCTGAACAGTCTCATAAACAATTTTGGCACCAAATTAATGGAAAAAATCTCGTCTTGTCCTCTACCTCAGATATGGATTTGTCTCTGAAATGGCCATGAGAACTGAAATGAGGTCTTTCTCAGGGTGTTCTGTGTGCAGTTCTGGGCCCTGGTGAGCAATCATCAGATGGGCTTCCCCATGATACTCTGGCACTGAGGCTTCCAGAAACATGCTTACATTAAGTTTCTATCTCTCTACACTCACCAAATGTCCTTCTATACTCCTCCCCACAGCAGGCATTTTGAGTTTAGTTACATTTCTTTCTATTCATTTCTATGAATTGAGAGGATTGACTTCTAGTCTTCTTAAACTCTGCCCCCAGGTCACCACATATTCTTGAAATATTGTCTTGTAGCTTCCACAATCCTACTGTCTGCTCTTTCTCCCTCACTCTTTCTGTTTCCAACCCCCTCACCAACCCTCCGATGGACACAGTCAGATACTCATGCATCGGTTGCTCTTTCTGTGTCTGTTCTATATTCTATTACTTACCGTCTTTCTTCTGGACACTCCTTTCATTGGGGAGTTTCTCAGACTTCTAGTCTTAGTCTTCTTCTCATTCCACTTTCTCTTTCTTGCTGATGGTAACTATTTCCAATTTCCTAGCAGACTCCCAGGACTTCAGGATCCATTGCTGGCATCAGGACTGGTCTCCTAAGCCCCTGAGTTGAATTTTTTAGGTGCAGACGGAGATGGTTTAGACAAATCTGCTTTTCCTTCTGCCCTTTTGATTTTTGTTATCAGGATTAACAAATACTTAGTCATCCAAGCCAGATACCTTGGAGTCATCTTCAACACCACCTCTTTATCTACTGTATCTAACTGGTCACTCCTCCTTGTGACCCCTCTACTGTACCTTCTCTTTTCCTCATCCTTGCTCATGGCCCAGGCTCAGACCATTTGTATTTCTTTTTAGGATCATTGCAATAATCTTTTGATTTTTTTTTTCCTCTACCTTTATTTTCTCTTCAAATCTACTCCCCATGGTGCCACAGAAATATTTCTGAAATGCAGATGTTACCAAGTTGCATTAATTTCTCCCAATTTAGAATTAACTACAAAGCTCTTTATAAGAACTAATTCTGCTTTTCCCTACTCATCTCCAGACTCTCTTCAAACCAACCTTCTGTTTTTGTTATCCCTTTATATCTTTGCCATATTGCTCTTTATGACTGGAATGGCCTTGGTACTTATTTGGTTGGATCTTTCAAAGTCTGGCTCAAATGTGACCTCCTCAATAAAGGTTTTATGGGTCCATGGAGACTGAATTAATTTTTCCATTCATCTGCATTTTCCCACAGTACATTACACTTAAATATCACTTATTCTAATGTATTGTAGCTAGTTTTTGGTCGCCTCCATTTTATTACAAGCTCCTTGAGTATTCCTGAGGTCTTGAATTATATTTGTCCTCCAGGCCCAGGCATGGTACTTAGAATATATTAGAGGCTCAAGTATACATTGTTGTCATTAATATCACCTGGTCCATTTGAAGAAAGATATCCATCCTTACTTCATAAAAATCTTTCATTGAATGTCAATATTTTTATTAACATTATAATAACAATAGCTAATGCATATAGTACTTATTATATATCAGGTGTTGCTCCAAGAAATTCACATATATTTACTCATTCAATTCTCACAATAAGTCCATTATTAAAATTATTATCCTTGTTTTACAAACAGAGAGGTTAGGTAAATTGCCAGAAATTAATGGAGTCAAGCTTCAAACCCAGCCACCCTGGCTCCACAACTTGCGTTTTGAAACCACAACTCTATAGTGTATCTCTTGGGGAAAAAGCTGATTTGTTTAAGGAACAGAATTTTAGATTTTTTTTTCTGGGGTAGCTGAATCATTAAGGGTAATAGCTGAACATTAACGTATGTTGACACACTGCCATTAGTCCAAATGCATTGGTCTCCTCCCCACCCTCATACTGTGTGTACACCTCCATCAGAACCTCTATCACACTATATTTCAGGGCTTTGTTTCCATGTCTGCCTCTTTCATCTGGCTTAGAGCAATTTGAGGTAAAAACTGTATCTTTTTAAACTTAGTGTCCTAATGACACATAGCACGGTACCTCATGATACTTGCTCAACCAATGTTTGTTGAATGAAAGAAGAAGAAATAGTGCTTGCATTTTTAAAGACATTAAAATGGCCACACCCCTAAATGAGAGCTGACAAGTCCTATGACTTACATGTAATTCACTTATCTCCAAGAAATATCTGCAGATTAGAATATCCTGTCCTTTTTAATGAGAGAAGTTTGTTCACTACGACTTTGTTCTCCTCTGTCTATGGGTGGTGATTAAGATCTATAGAATCTGGAATCAGATTTGTCTGGATGTCTTTACAGGACTGTTAAGAAATTAAACAAGGCAATACATGCAAAATATTCTGAACATACAGTACAGTTAGTAGTCAATAGGTGTTAGCAGCTATAATATCATCAGTATTATAAGAATAAATAGACTTGGCATTGGTATTTAAATATTCACTTATCAAGTTTTGGTTTTGATTATGAGGCTTCTTCACACTTCAAAGAAAGCTTCAGACCATCAAAGACTTTATCTTCAAAGATCTGAATTTTTGAAATGGATTTTGACACCGGCTCTCCCACAGAACGATAAATCTTCTCAGAATCTCCTTCCAAGATTGCTCTCCCACAATCATGTTGAGCAGTGAAACCAAAAAGGCAGGGAAGGGAGACGGGGCCAGGAACTGAGCCGCATGGAATGACAGACAGTAAATGAAAAGGGATGTAATCTGGGAATCATGGTGATGTTGAACAGCATGCATCAAGCCGAGCGGAGAGACAGCTCTGTTGGCGTTCCCCGCAAGGTGAGACCCTAATAAGTCATGTCTACTTAAAGCAATCTGAGCATCATTTGTGGCAAAGCCAAGAGTAATAACTTACCCAGGCGAACACAACGTTGCACCTGGATCGTGCTATCTCCAAGAGCAATTTGCAACGCTATTTCTAGTGAGTCCAGTAGAACATGTTGTTCTCTGCAGAAATTATGATTTTTGGAAAACAGGTTAGGGTTCACGGCAAATTTTGAGATGGAAATAGTAAAAAATGTCATAAACAAGCAAGAAACCCTTAATAAGTTCATAACTAGAAGCCTTAGTAACTGGCAATTGGACTTCTTTTTTTTTAATAACCCCAAAAATGCTTAATATAGAAACAGGCAAGTCAAGAAAACTCAGCCCAGTAAGTACTCAGGAATAAAACGAGAATCAAATGTGTATAACGAGCACTAGGATGTGGTGAGGACTTGTTGACTCAGGGAAAGCAGAGTCTCACAGGTCTGGAAGCTGGAGCCCGGGGTTGTAAGTCAGGCTGTGGGCCGGCTCTGTGCAATGCTGGCTAAACTCCCAATACCTTTTTTATCCTTGTTAATTATCCCTAAGTGGCTTAAAATTCTGGACTTTGGAAAGCACTTTCCAAAGATCTAAAGATTTAAAAATCCTTAGATAGAAACAGCAAATTTCTGATGGAAGAACCAACTTTCTTTCCTGGGAAGCATCCAGCCATAAAGAGTCTAAAAATATCTTGGAAAGCATATATTTGAGAAATATAAAGCAGAAATTCTATTTTCCCTACTACCCAGATTATTCTCATATGCAATTATCCTATATCTTTACGGTTAAATGGTAGCAGTAATGTGTGTCTGGTGAGAGAACTGAGAAACTTACATTTTTCACTTCAGGGGAGCAGGAGAAAAAAAGGAATGGTGTTGGGATTGTGAGACTTGAAGTCTCCAAAGAAAAATGACTATTCCGATGAGCTTTTCTGAGATGGCCAGATTAAATTACAATGTTGGGTTATCTATTGTGGAAAAAAAAAAAAGGGATTGATAACATTAGGAAGGGCATCAACATTTATTTGGTAGATCCTAACTCCTTGTCAACCTTGAGGTTAGACACCCCAATTCAGTGTCTCAGTACCAATGCCTGGGTCCCATTTCTACAGGTGTTCACTCATTCTTTCATTCATTCATTTCTAGAGGCATTTATTTATTTATTTATTTATTTTCTAGATTGTTCGTTGATTGGTTGTTACAATGTGCACCTGGAGTTGAGAACCATACCCTCAGAGGAGTCCAGAGAGAACTGGTTCTTGCTTCCCAGTAGCTCTTTCTTTGGTCCTGTTGAATTCCATACATTTTCTCAGGCATGTTCCCTCAGAGAACCTGCATGCCCCTTACCGTAACAAGATCACCTTGGAACACATCAGGTAATTAACTATTTTCCACCCTCAAGCCTGGGTACAAACATAAATTCAACCTTGGGCCTTCTGTGGGTTCCATCTTGGCCCTAAATCCAGAGTGGAATTTAAGGCAGTGCTGCCTTTCTAGAGACTCACTCTCAATTTATAGCCATTATCTCCCCAGCGTTCTGTAGCATGCCTGATATCTAGCAGTCTTGTATTGAAAGCAGCCAACATTGTTCTTTTCTTCCATTGTTTAATGTGGATTGGTTGTCTTTCCTTTAGACCCGGAATCTTCACTTCAGATGTGCCTGTGGAGTAAGATCCAGTGGCCAACGCAATGGAACCTCTGCCATTTGGCTCAGGACGGTCTAGAGGTGCACACCCTTCCTGAGATTCAAACTGTACCTCTGCACCCTACCCCAGGTCCTGCCACCCATGTGCCTTTGCTGAGGTCTAAGGGGTCCAAAGATCTGTGTATAGTGACCCACATATACAGTCCCACCTGTACGAGATGCTTAATGGCCTGTGGACAGAATGGCCAGGAGCAGCAATCACTTCCCAAGATCGGGCTAGAGCAGTTACATTCCTATCACACAGCAGTAAAACCCCTCTTGGCTTGCTATGCTCTATGTGAGCCTTTATGCACCACTAGGGGTTGGGGGGGGCAGTCCTCCCTCCCCATACATTCAAGTCTGTGGTCCAATAATCCAAGCCCAGTGAGAATCCTCTTGATAGGTTTCTTTGGTCTATCATTCTACTCCTAGTGTTCAAAGCGCGTATACCAAATGTTGGATTTGAGATAATACTCTCCAAACTATAAAATCCTACCATAGAATGAGCTACCCAAGAGATATACCAGCTTCCCATGGGGAAAAAGAAGGAATTAAGCCAGGCAGGCCCAGTTTATGGCAGACTCTGGCTTATTATCAGATGAATCCTTCTATCTTCCCTAGGGGAGAGAAGACCACGGGATAGAGAAAGCTGGGGGGGAAATTATTTATTTATTTATTTATTTAGAGAGAGAAAGAGACAGCATGAGTAGGGGGAGAGAGCATGAAGTCCAGTGTGGGCTTGATCTGAAGCCCTGAGCTGAAACCAACAGCTCAGGGGACCAACAGTGGGACCTGAGCTGAAACCAACAGTCGGACACCTAACGGACTGAGGTACCCAGGCACCCCTGGGGAAAACATTTTTTAAAGGATAATAATACTAGCTTATAGACTGATACAATGTTAAATGAAATATGGTTGTAAATGAGATATTTATTGAATAGTAGATTTCAGGTTTCCTGCTTCAGATCACACCCAACTAAGATTTTTCACTGAGACCTATTTTTAAAGAATTATTTGGCATTAATTATACACTTAGAATAAATTGAAGCAAGGCAAATAATTATGGAAATCTCTTTACCAAGAATGCATTTGGCTTTGATTTTCTATCTTTTTTGCTTTGTTTCAAATTTTATAATTTAAAGCATTTAAAACATACAGACTAGAAAAGAACAAATGCCTTGTTCTGTGCATTATGACTGAATGCATTGCTTGATTCAGATCTGTCCCATACAAAAAAGAAAAGATATAAATCTTACAGACATGGCTTAAGTCTTATTTTCCTCTGCCTCACACAACCTCTCTCCTTATCTCCCCAGAAAAAAATATGTTCTTAGAAGTTAATGTTTACAATTCTTACGTATTTCTTATTCTTTTTTTTAAAACACTTTTTAAAAAGATTTTATTTATTTATTTGATAGAGATCACAAGTAGGCAGAGAGGCAGACAGAGAGAGAGAGGAGGAAGCAGGCTCCCTGCTGAACAGAGACTGATGTGGGGGCTCAATCCCAGGACCCTGGGATCATGACCTGAGCCAAAGGCGAGGCTTTAAACCACTGAGCCACCCAGGCGCCCTATATTTCATATTCTTAAAATAACCATGTAACTTGAGTTTTACAATTTTATTTACTTTTTATTTTTATTTAGTTCTTTAAAGACTTTATTATTTTGGACACAGAGAGAGAGAGAGCAAGTGAGCATAAGCAGGGGGAAAGGCAGAAGGAAAAGCAGACTCCCTGCTGAGCAGGGAGCCCATCCCAGGGTCCTGGGATCATGACCCGAGCAGAAGGCAGACACTTAACGAACTGAGCCACCGAGGTGCCACTTAAGTTTTTAAACTTTAGAGGAATGATGTCAACCTGCCCACAACTTTTCGTAAAAAAGTTGAACACTGTGATACTGAGACTTATTCAAAGGCAGTGAATTCATTCTATGAGATGCTGCATTCTGTGACCTCAGCTTATCCACCTATCAAGAAACAGCTCATTCATTTCTACTGCTTTAGAATTATCAACAGGCTCTGCTCAACATCCGTGTGCACACTCACCTCTCCTTACACCCATATACTACAGTTTCTCCAGCGATGATGCCAGGAATAGCGCTAGGGGGACGCACAGAAGTGCCCATCTCCAAACTGACAGGCTGCTTTCCAAAATAATCAACTCATTAATTGTCACACCAGCCAATACTGGTTGTGTGTTTTGACTATTGCATAATTGGTTCTTTGGAATTTTATTCTTTCATTTGTTTGAGTTTTCTGAGGCTTCAAATGCGGTTGTGTCTCTCCAAGATGGTTTGTATTTGCTTCTTCTAGTTACCTGGAGATACCACCCAGCTGAGTGGTTTGAGGTTTATCAGTTTTTGTTAGGTATCCCACATTAGCTAGGCCCAAGGCTTTTCCTCTGTCCATGCCCACGCAGTCATCAAAGTAGAAGCTCAAGGTCTCCAGGACCTACTTAGCCAAATTGCCCAGGACGAAAGCTGGGTGGTACACATTGCATTGCAGAATTCTAACATTCCATCATTTTTGGCTCCTGTGTGTTATTTTTTTCTTGCCAGCTTAGCAAAACATTCAAAATTATTTTTAATATTTATTATCTTAGAAATGTAATACTTTAATTCAAAGTATCTACTCTGTAATGTGCCCAAAACAAAGATCACAGTTAGGTCTTCGATCAACCTGTAATTTGTTTTTTGTGTGTAGAAAGTAGAGAGGTATATTTTTCCTTCCCAAATGAATAGCCAGTTGTACCTGCACCATTTAATAATTACACCATTCTTACCCCCATTGACTTGTAATGTACCTCTGTCACTTGCCAAATTCCTGTATATATAAAAAAATGTGGATATGCTCCTAAGCATTCTTTTCCATTCATTTAATTTTCTTATCTAACTTGGTAGAGTCTCATTCTGATTTAATTACTGAATGTTTGTAAGAATAGTAAAATGTGAAACCTCCCTTTTTAAATTATTTCATTGCAATTATTCTATTTTTAGGTTTTAATTGTACTGGATGACTTATAGAATGAACTTGATAATTACAACAAAAGAAAATCGTTAGGCTATTGATTGATCTTGCATTTAACTTACAGATTATTTTGGAAAGACTTGCTCTCTTTATGATATGAAATCTTTCCATTCCCCTCTCTCTCTCAATCCATTTTATATCTTTCAATGAAATTCACCAGCAAGACACAATGATTCAAAACATGTTGGCAACTAAATAACAGCGAAAAATTCAGTAGAACTTTAAAAAGAAATAGATAAACCCATTCAAAATTGCGTACTTGAATACATCTTTTTCAGTAATTAACAGAAAAAGCTACAAAAACGTTTACAGAAAACTCAGGTAACATTATTACTTATCTTGCTTTAATTGATCTTACAACAGCACACCCAACAACTGCAAAATACACATTATTTTCCAGCACACATGGAACATCAGCCAAAATAGACTGTATGATATATAGTAAATATTAATGAATTTTAAAAGGCTAAAATCATATTGTAAGATCTGTCACCACAGTGAAAATCAACTAGAAATCAATAACAGCAAAAGTCCTAGAAAATTCCCAGGGGCGCCTGATGGCTCAATTGTGTCTGCCTTCAGCTCAGGTCATGATCCCAGGATCCTGGGATGGAGCCCTACATCAAGCTCTGCATGGAGCCCCGCATCGGGCTCCCTGCTCAGCGGGAGGTCTGCTTCTCCCTCTCCCCCTCCCCCTGCTTGTGTTCCCTCTCTCACTGTCTCTTTCTCTGTGTCAAATAAATAAATAAGATCTTTAAAAAAAAAAAAAAAAAAGAAAATTCCCAAATGCCTGGACATTAAGCAACATGTTCTAAATGACTCATCTTTTTTTTTAAAAAAAGCAAGATAAAATTAGCAAGTGTTTTGAACTAAATGAAAATAAAAATATAACATATCAAAATCAGAGAGGTACAGCCATAGCAATGTTTTTTGTTTTTTGTTTTTAAAGATTTATTTGTTTATTTATTTGAGAGAGAGAGAAACACAGCAAGAGAGGGAACACAAGCAGGGGACATGGAAGAGGGAGAAGCAATCTACTCGCCAAGCAAGGAGCCTGATGCAGGCTCAATCCCAGGATACTAGGATCATGACCTGAACAGAAGTCAGACACTTAATGACTGAGCCACCTAGGCGTCCCCCATAGCAATGTTTTGAGGGATCTTTCGTTTTCAAGAAGGTGTAAAAAGAGCAAATTAAATTCAAAATGTAGAAAGCAAAAAAATACTAAAGATAAAAGAAAAAAACCACAAAGTAAAAACCAAATGTTTAATCACTAAAATCAACAAAGTGAGAAGCTGTTTCTTTGAAAATACTAATAAAATGAATAACCATCCTCCACAGCAGTATTGATCAAGACAAAGTAGAGGCAAAGAAAATTTTTCCAATATGAAGAATGAAAAAAAATACTATTACTGATCCTTCCATCATTAAAAGTCTAATATCCTATGGACAACTTGATGCTAATAAATTTGAGAACTCCATTTAATAGGATAAATTCCTTGGGAATCACAACTTATCAAAACTACAGAAAAGGAAATAAAACATAAATTATTAGAACTAATAAGTAAATTTAGCGAGGCTGCTGGATACAACATCAAAGAAAAAATGTTTTTCTGTATACGAGCAACAAGCAAGCGGGAAATGAAGAACAATACCTTTTGTAGTAACACCAAAAAACGTTAAACACATATGATTAAATCTAATAAAAGATGTGTAAAAATACTATGAGGAAAGTTACAAAACAGTTTTGTGAGAAATTAAGCAAGTCTTACATACATAGTAGGATATACCACGTACTGAATATATCCCTTTGTTTACCGTGAAAAAAAGAACACCACTGTAATATGTCCACTTTTTCCAAATTGATCTATAGATAAAAGCAATCTCAGTCAGATTCTCAGCCCTTTTTTAATGGAAATTGGTGAGTTGGGTCTAAAGTCTGGTGGAAATGTAGTATCTAGAAGAGCCAGGACAACGCTTATAGAAAAACAAAACCGCATGACTCTTAGATAGTAAGATTTACTATAATAATAACAGTAATTAATACAGTGTGGTACTGGCACGAGGACACACAAATAAACTCATGACCTACCGTAGAGGCCAAGAACATACCCATTTATATGAAGTCACCCGGTTCGCGGTGACATTCCATGGCAATTCAGTGAGTGAACAGATGGCTGCATTAGTGGAAGTCCGTCAGGAGATAGAAACCACACAACTAATTTGAGCAAAGAGAATATAATGTAAAGCATTGTTCATGGAGTAAAATGTTATGAACAACCAAGAGGGCAACAGGGAATCTAAGTGTATCAACTCCAGAAAGCAAACACAGCTACCATTCCTCCAGTTGAAGGATCAAAGAGAAAAGCTTGAAAAGTTAAAGGAAGGGTTTGTGGGGCTGATTCTCAGCTGCTGCTTGTATTTACAAGCTTTGGAGGGCCAGAGGAGGAACCTGTGTGATGGGTCCGAGGTCTCGGGAAAAGGAGTGTTGTTTCTGTAGAAGGACAGAACATTCTTCTGCCTCAGCAGGGGTAAAATATTGGCGGATGTCACTCTCGGAGACCACCAGCCATCAATGCCCTTGGGAAAAAAAACCCAACAAACTAAGGAACAGGAAAAATAAGTTTTCCTTCTCTTCCAGCTTTGAAAGCTCTTTCTAGTAACTTCTACTGGTAGTGCTTAACCATAAGCCAGCTGGCAAAACAGAAAAAGTGCTTTGCAAAGTCTCAGCCCCAGCATCCCAAAACGGCATACACGTAAATGGGTTTGGAGGGAAAAGCAGTAACTAATAAAAAAAACTGGCACATGTAATGTTTGCAATAAATGGTATTGGAATAATTATATTTCCATGTGATAAAAAATTAACTTTAACCACTATTTCAAACCATACATAAAATTAATTCAAATGGACCATTGACCTAAATGTGAGAAAAATCAAACTTTTAGAAGATACCAGGCTATTCTGACAGCCTTGAGATAGGCAAAGATTTCTTCAACAGTCACAAAAGCCATTAACTTCAAAAAAATAACTGATAAAATATACTTCAATAAATTATAAACTTCTGTTTATAAAAAGCCGTCATTCAAAGAGTGAAAAGGTAAAGCACAGGCTAGGAAAAAATATCCAAAATAGACATATGATGGAACAAAAACAATGCAATTATAAAAAGGACAGACTGACAGATATGAAAGAGTCACTGGTCTATAGAAATCATAGAGATTTCACCAGCCAGATATTGTTGTTTCCTCCAATTCTGGGAAATGGAACAGCCTTTGATTAGACTTTAAATCAAGAGACTTATATCTAATATATATAAAGAAGAATCATTAAGAACAAGACAGATAATTTAACTTAAAAATAGACAAAGACTTGAGAGGCAATCCACAAGAAAGACCATCAAAATATGTTATATATATATGCATCAGTAATTATCAAAGAAACTCGGTGAAAACACCACAATTTACCCCCTAGGATTGCTCAGAATTAAAGACTGGCATTAATAAGCTTTGGTGAGGATGTTGAGGCTCTCTTACACTGATGCAAAGTAAAAATTGGAAAAATCATTAGCAAAACGGACAGTTCTGAGAAAAGCTAAACATAAGAATTATCTATTGCACAAAGATTTCACTCCTGAATGTTTACCTAACAGATGCAAATCTTATGTGTACCAAGCAACATGTGCAAGAATGCTCACAGTAAATTTCTTGATTATAGTCAAAGACTGAAAAGAAGTCAGGGATTGTCTCTTATTTGTCTGAGTATTTAAAGCATCTTGTAGAGGAGGTAACAAATCAATGGTATTAAAGAAATTGGGTGAGTATTTTGGAATATGAGAATGGAAGAGAGACATCAGGAAGACCATCCTATTGGGAAACTAAGACAAATAAAGCCTTCTGTCCCTAGAGCATATTGTGTTTTTATTCCTTCCGTTTGCTGACATACATCAAAGCATTATTCAGCTACTATGAGATTGCAGCCCTTTTGTCTTGCTCCTTTATGGATTGTTTTCTTCATTTACATTAATCGTGTCTTCTCCAGCCCTGTCGTCTCTCTTATGTCCTATTCTTGCGTTCCCTTGTAAAAAAAAAAATCAATAAAACAAAACAAGATACATCCTGGGACACTAAAGTACTTTTTTCCTCTTTACAGTATATAAAATGTATATTTTCTAAAATACAAAGTTACATTATTAGCCAAGTATATGAACAATGATACCTAGAAACCACAATTTTGAATGAAAGTCTTTTTTGGGATATGATATTCTTCCTGAACTGCATAGATAGAATCTATTTGCTACCACGATGAGCAATTATATTTCAAGCATGGTCATTTTACAGGTCAAGTAAAAATTTCCACAAACTGCTCTATCATGGTTCATTTATTACCATCCTCTAGGAACTTGACCTTTTGAAACAGGATAAAAGGCTCAGGAAATAAGAATAATTCCATTTATTCCCTTAGTAATCTTATCAGTGGGTAGCGTCAGATGAAAAGAAAAGCTAGTGTTTTTAAAAATGGAAACATTATGCTCTGACTCACAAAGGAAATCCAAGACTACGGGCACCATCTTGGACATAACTCTGAAATTATGAAGAAATACACTTCTTTTGTTCTCTCCTATCTTTTCTTTCAGGATCTTTCCCAGGGCCCTCCTGTCCACTACTCCTCTGACCCTCTTCTTACCCTCTAGCCACACACTTGGAGTCTACATCTGGGGTTTCAACTTTATGTGTCTGTTTTGCTTTGAATTGGCTGCTATGTTTTTAAAAATCTTTTAAGGTGTTAGAAAAGAAAGCTGAAAGTCCTACAAAATGGAATGAAAACTTGGTTGAGACCCAGATGAATGTCTCGGATTTTCAGCACCATGCTAGAATAAAGAGAGGTGTTTTGGGAGCAAGAGGACATGCCCACATGGCTTAACTGATATGTGAAATTCTATAATTATTATAATTAATTATAATTCTATAATTTCACATGAATAAAATTTTATTGGAGCATAACCATATCCATTTATGATTTATCTACAGCTGAGTTTTTGCAAAAGAGCAGGTCTGAGTAGGTCCAAGAGAGACCATTTGACACACAAAGGCTAAAATAATCTTTTATTTTATAAATTGATCTTTTACAGGAAAAAATTGCCAATTCCTGGTGTAGAGCATAAAATGAAAAAATAAGCTAGAACATAGGCTACCAAATTTACAACACTCTAGATCAAAGAGTACTTTTCAATCCAGCTAAAAAATTTTGAGTAAGGCTCAGTTTCAGTACATCTTAATGTCTGAAAACTAATCTGAGATTAATATTTTCATGACTTTTTTTTTTTTGAAGCGTAGAATTTCCAGTAATATCTTCTCCTTTCAGATCTAATTTATATGAAAAACTTACGGTAATTTCATTGAAAAGTAATTTTCTTTTATTTTAATGAGTTTCATTAAGGATTTACCATCACAGATGAAGGCTATAAAGATGAATGAAAAATTGGCCCTGCCCTGGAGGAGCGGACAGTTAAGTAGAGAGAGTAGAGAAAGCACATAAATACTGGCTTATAATCCTCCCCTCCAATTTTACTGAGAAATAATGACATCACCATATAAGTTTAAAGTGTATAGCATAGTGACTTAATTTATATATATTGTGCAATCATTGCCACAATAAGTTTAGTTAAAATTCATCATCTCACAGATATCATAAAAAGAAAGCAAAAAAAATTACTCCTTGTGATCTAAGTTTGTAGGATCTATTACTCTTTTAAAAACTTTTCTGTATATCATATAACAGCGTTACCTACAGTGATCAGTGCAGTGAACAGCGTTACCTACAGTTCCATGACCTCCCTAGTATTTGTTATCTTATAACTGAACATTTGTACATTTTGACCACCTTTCTTCCAGTTCCCTCCTCCCCCATCTCACGTCTCTGGTAACCACGGAGCTGATCTTTTTTGCTATGAATTTTTTTTTTAAGATTCCATGTATGAGTGAGATCGAATAGTTCTTATCTTTCTCTGCCTGACTTATTTTGCTTAGCATAATGCCTTCAAGGTCCATCCATAGCATCACAAATGATAGAATTTCCTTCCTTTTGTGGCTGTATAATAGTCCAATATAGATATATGTGTGTGTGTGTATACACATTTACATATATAAATATATATTTATTATATATGTTTTTATGGCATAATGGTATAATTTTATGGTATAATTTTATGGTATTTATGGTATAATTTATAGTATAATCCTACAAGTGGGATTGCTGGATCATGTGGTAGTTCTATTTTTTTCCCCTTTTTTTTTAGAGTGGGGGAGGGGCAGAGGGAGAGAGTATCTTAAGCCGGTTTCATACCCATTGCAGAGCCAAACCTGGGGCTCAGTCTCATAACCCTGAGATCCCAACCTGAGCCAAAATCAAGATTAGGACATTTAACCAAAAGAGCCACCTAAGGGTCCCTCTACTTCTTATTTTTTGAGGAAACTCCATCCTTTTTTCCATAGTGGCTGTACCTATTGGCAAATAATTTAATAACATAAGTGTTCTAAGATAGGTAAAAAATTATGTAGAATTTTTCCCCTTCCAATCCATCTTTCACCTGGCTTTCAGAATGAGCTAACTAACGATGCAAATATGACCATACTTCATACTTTCTTGCTTTAAATACTTCAATTGCTACCCTCCTGTTTTCAGGATGAACTCCAAACCCTGAGTATGACTTTCCAGGTCCTTCATGATCCAGTCTTGTCCCTGGCAGTTTCCTCCTTTCCAAATATTTTTCCTGAATGCCGTGCCTTGTAATTCCCCAGAAACTCCACAGTCCCTTGATTGTAAGCCATTGTCCTTCTTTCCCGTTATTTTTCTCTGCCTAGAAAAATTTTTATCTTCCACATGCCTGCCAGGATTCTCTCTGACCAGTTAGGGTGGTCCACGTCCCAGTCTCAGTGGTAGGCTCAGAGCGGGGCAAATAGCCAAGCCAGTCCCATGAGAAACGAACCTCGTGTTCCTGATGGAGCTGGTAGGTAACAGTCTGCTTATTCTGTGGACACTGTTAAGCTTTGTAGAACAGAAGTCAAAACTCTCTCTGACTTCTTAATTATACACACTGTTTATTCTTCAGCCAGTTTGAGTTGGATTTCTTTGACCTGAAGCCAAAAAAATTCTCACAGAGTTGGCATCATGAAAAGGTCACATGTAAAGCAGGTAGGGAAGAACAAGTATGAGTTTTCATGGTAGAGTAAGCAGAAAGGCAGTTTTTACATAGGTTGAAGCATATATATGTATTTCCTTTGCAGAGCAAAAAAAAAAAAAAAAGTAGAGCTATTTTTGTGAGCCTTCTGAATCCTGCTTAGAAAGGAGAATTATTATATGCTTGGATTTTGCAATTCTTATGGACGTTTATCTCTGCAAAAAAAAAAAAAAGTAAAAGTTTGATTAATGAATCTGATGGTTTTGTAGGAATCTATATTAATAGGAGTAGGTCTATTACTTTAGCCTCTTGTGATATTGCTGGCTGATTGGCTTCCAGATATAGTGCTAGGAAACCAAAAAGTTCACACACACACACACGCACACACAGGCAAAAAAATACAGTTGAAACTGCCCAGGTCTAAAAAATCTAACAAACAACATTTTCATAAGAATTCTCAATACTCAATAGTAAATATATTTCTATATGATATCCCAATTCCATATTTTAAATTCATTTCACAAAGAATAAATAGAAATAGAGAAAACTAATGCCTGATTAAACCCCTAAATTGAAAAAATATATATTTTATTTATTGTACTTTTAATATTTAGTCTTCTGAAAGGTGTTGTTGGCCCAAGGGACACTGTCACATTTGCAGCCACAAAATTTGTTAGCAAAGCACTTTTTGGCAAGTAAATGCATTCTTGTGTAAACTTTAGGATAGAATTATATAATGTTAAAACTAAAGACAGACATGTCAGCAAAGGGGAATAATAGGCAAAGGGGTTTATTGATATTTTGGTTGTGCTACTTTCCTCACAATTACTTAGGCTTTGCACATTCAATAGCCCTTTCCTTTCAGCTCCAATACTGTCCATGGTTCCCTATTACTTGGAGATGGAGTCCAAACTCAGCCTTTGGAGAGTCTCCCCCTGCCACCTCCGTACCGAATGAGTCAGGACCAACTGAGCTAGTTTTCTGGAAATCCCTTCCTCTGTTTCTTTGCTACTGAAATTTTCCCTACCTAGTACACCCTTTTTGCTCTTATAGTCTATGAAAAAAATCTACGTAAGTGTCAAAATCAACTTTTTAGTGTTATATAAGTAGTTATGCGTCCTGACTGGGGCATTTGCAAAATCGAGAAAAATAGCAAAGAGGAAGCAAAAGTTACTACAATCCCATTATCCAGAGTGAACTAGTTCAAACATTTTCATGCCTTTGCCTCCAGCCCTTGATTTTACATCTACCTCACGGTCATTTTTCTCATGCTATATGTATTCAATTTCGTACCATAGGTTTTTGTGTGTGTGTGTGTGTTTTCCTTCTAGAAATTATATTATCAGCAATTGCCAGTATCACTTAAGGTAATTTGAAAACTTTTTTCCATTGATTATATCATTGATCTAAGTGGGCACACCTATTGTAGAAAATTTAAGCTCTTCCTAACGTAGGGGCATCCGAATTAAAGAATTCATGGATATTTGCGGAAACTCTGCAGTTGGATGGATCTGGGCTTGAGGTTGGGGTCTGCCTTCTATAAGTTATATGATTCCGACTTTGTAGATTCATTCGTTATTGAGCAGATATTTATGGAAAGGCAATTATGAGCTGGATATCTGGAGATGGTGAGAGAACATAAAAGAGTCAGTTCCTCCTCGAAGCTACAGAAGAGAGTGACAATAGACAGATGAATGTGCCATACTGTTGGTGACAAGGGCCATGAAACGGAGGCAAAGAGAGCAAGGAGGGGCGCCTGGGTGGCTCAGTGGGTTAAGCCGCTGCCTTCGGCTCAGGTCATGATCTCAGGGTCCTGGGATCGAGTCCTGCATCGGGCTCTCTGCTTGGCAGGGAGCCTGCTTCCCTCTATCTCTCTCTGCCTGCCTCTCCGTCTACTTGTGATTTCTCTCTGTCAGATAAATAAATAAAATCTTTAAAAAAAAAAAAAAAAAAGAGAGCAAGGAGGATACCAGCAGCTCAACAAGCGCTAGGTGGGCAGAAACACTTGGATCTTATCCATTTTATATCCCTGTGCCCAGAATAGGAGCCCAGTGAATTATTGTTAAATGATTTGTTTACATATCAATGGGGACTATTGTTTTAAATATAAGTGAATTACTAACGGAAGTTATTATTATCTGTCAGTAGATGGCAATGTATAAATCTTCTAGAATAAGTAGGCTTACATTTAATATAACTTTGCAATATAATTTAATATAACTTTGCCTCACTGGAGGTGCTTTTTCGTTTTCCTCATAGTCTGCTTGAAGAGAAAATTAATTGCCTTTCCCAGAAAATTTGTGTCTTCAAAACTTGCATTGTAAAAACAATGACTCAGTGGGAAACGGCGTTTAGCAGTTATTGTGTTTCTGGTTCACAATAAAATTATTTTGTGCCTAGATGTCAATGACATCAGCTTACAAAAATCTCTTTGCCTGTTTTGCAGATGCTGCCTAAAAACTATGAATCAATGGATCTAAACAGTGAAAACCAAATCTAACCGTGTTGCTGCTTGTCCCCATCGATGCAAGAGCCTTGATTTCACTATTTAGCTTGAAGCACACTTTGGAACAGTTTCAGCTAAAGAAAAAAGAGGGCAATTAGTAAATAAAAGATGTTAACAAAGCAGGTTGTTTTGTAGGTTTTGTTGTCTCTGCTTTTTTCCTATTCTCTAGGTGAGGCCCTGACTCTCTTTTGTGACTCGGTTAAGAAGACAACATGAATCACGTTCCTTAATTCACCAATCTTGACTTACTCTGTTTGTATGACTCACAAATCCACATCACAGGGAAGATGCTTGCATTATAATTTATGAGAAAAACATGGGACCGTATTTCAATAACCATCTAAACAGGAGAGAGCCCATAGCCTTAGTTAGAGACCTCTGGTTGTGGATGTTAGCCCCTGTTTGACAGCCTATAGTAAAATTGCTATTTCTGCATGGTGCGTATGTGTCTCAGCTGGGAAGAGGCATCGCTTGTATTCTATTTTATCCTCCTACGTGAACGCCTAGGCTGGGAAGCTGTCAGTCATGCATCATCAAGCTGAGAAATGTGTGTTGTGCTCTGAAAGTGAGTTCTGTCTAGTAGCAGAGGAAGTCATGTGCAGTCCTCCTCCAAACATTGTGGGGGCCACTAAGTGGGCCGGTGCCAAGAGTAAGTCATACAAACATGGCCCAGAAGAATGATGACTTTTTTAAACACCAGGCCTGAGACAGGCCTATTGGTCTGAGACAAAGGCAATAATAAAGCAAGTGTCCACAGTTTCCATTGTTCTGCTCCTTAAACTTGTGGTTTGCTCTGCCCTTGGACTTGATTTAATCTTAACAATATTCTCCAAGAAACAGCCAAATGTTATTTTTAAAATATAAATCTGATCATGTCACTTCTCCGCTTAACCTCCATCCCTCCAATACCCCCACCCCCACCCCGGCTCCCATTAGAATGAAAATCTAAAGTCCTTCAAGGTTAGGCATGACCTACCTCCTGTGTGCTGTCCTCCATCAGCTGTGACCCTTGGTGACTATCTTCCAGCTACTCTGGGTATCTTCCTTCTGAATCTCCAGTGCTTAGAATAGTCCCAGGACATAGCTGCTACTCAGTATGTATTTGCTGAGTGACTGATCAAAAGAATGAATGAATGGATGAATGCCTCAGAGCAGCTGTTATCAAATTTGGCTCACATTTGAATCATCTAGAGAGCCACTAAAATTAAAGATGTCTGAAATGCATTCCTAGACCTTATGGTTTCATGTCTGCTATGGAGTAGAACATTGGTATGTTTAAAAAAAAATAAAAAAGAGCAGTTGGTTCTAATGTGTAGGTAGAGCTGAGAAGCCATGACCTGGAAGGAAAGGGCCATCATTAATAAATGATGAAAATGCCTTGCTCTGACCCCTGCCCTCTCTCCGTGGCACACTGTCATGGCCATCCAATCCAATGCATTCCCAAAAAAGTAAATCTTTTCCTATTTCTTGCTACAAGATCCTGTTCGATATCAAATTACTGGTACATATTGGCTGTTATGACGCAATAAAGCTTGGCTCAAGTTTCTTTGTGTTAGAATCACTAAGTTAGGTTTCTGGAAATTTCTGACATGGAAAAGGAAGGACCATCTCAAGCTGTTTCACACATTACAGTTTTGCTGATTAAAAATATCTGGGTCTCCGCCAGAGGTGTCATCGTGTTGGCTACATGACTGTTGCAAACAAACCCCAGCAGCCAGGCAGATATGAAGTTCAAAGCTTATTTAGACTGGGAACACTTGTTAAAGAAAATGTCATTTGTGCTCAGAATAATGGCTTGTAACTCTTCCAGCATTATTTTTCTCCTAATCGGATTCGTCTTCCACAGAGCAAATTCCAAAGAGGAAATCTGGAAATTTTGGCCTGGTAGATACAAAGAGACCAGATGGCCGACAGGTACCGAGCTGGTTTTTGTAGTGGGGTACACTGAATGGAAAAGACAAGTCTTTTTAAGATGACCATAAATTTCCCAAATGGTCTGTGTGAAATGCTTAAAGGTTGAAGATAAAGGTTTTGGGTTACGTGGTCCTTAATATGAAAGGGGGATAAATGGAGCCAGGTGGGCTGCGATTTCAGACTTAAGCAGATCTGAATTCTGAAACTGTGAACATTATAAGAGGAACTGGGTGGAGCTTGGAAGCAGTAAATCACTATAGAGTCTACCCCAGGAGCACATACACGTGCTATCCACTTAAAATGATCCTTTTGAAGGTAAGACAGTGAGGTCTCAATTAGAAAGGAGCAACCCTCAAAAGTTTCTTTCAACGATTGGAACTTCAAATAAATAGTTTCTTTTCTAGATAGCAGAGCATTGAAATCACAAGAATTTTCTTGCCTTGTCCCCTCTCACACTCAAATACTAGATCCACTACGGGTCTATCCCCCATTGGCCTCCACTCCTAAATGGGAGGGGTTCTTGAAAGTGAACTTTTTTTTTTCTTGATTTATTTGAATGCAAAACTTGTCCTAAATTGATGTGGGGCTCTTAAGAATCTTTATTCACATGTTTCACTGACATAATCCTATGTTTGGATGTTTCCTCAGACTTTCCCAAGGATGCTACATGGTACTCAGTATAAGAGCCTGATTACCTTTTCAAAACTTGAAAAATCTGAACCTCAAACTACATCTGGCTCAGGTTAGAATATACCTACTCAATCTTGTGAATTTGCAAGAATTAAAACACTCATTAGGGTTGGTGCATCAGTGATGCCATACTGAGTACTTTTGTTTTTATGTTGCCCAAATGTGGTGGTTAGCTATGTCTGTTCTCAGGGAAACCCACCTCTGAGATAGTGGGAAGAGAGAGAGAAGGAAGACTCACATGTAAACTGGTTCTTTTTTTTTTTTTTTTTTTAAGATTTTATGTATTTATTAGACAGAGAGAGAGAGATCACAAGTAGGCAGAGAGGCAGGCAGAGAGAGAGGGAGGACGCAGGCTCCCCACTGAGCAGAGAGCATGAGGACCCTGAGATCATGACCTTAGCGGAAGGCAGAGGCTTAATCCACTGAGCCACCCAGGCACCCCTGTCAACTGGTTATTAATTCAGAAAATAGAAGTCAACTTCTGGTAACATACTAAAGGTTCTTTTTAGGGCTGCTTAAGATGGGATTTAAGGTGAAGTTTTTACTTTTTAAAAATTATTATTATTCTTTTGGCAGCACTGAGAGATGATTTTGATAAAGTTTATGTAAATATCACATAGATAAAATAACTGGTCAGTGGAACTGGGTTTGACTTGAGCTTGGGCAATAATTCTGGACTGATATGGAACAGATTCATTTGAGCTGAATTTGTAAGTTACTTTTCTATGAACCACTCAAAGTTGGAAAAAATGAATTGACTGCTTTGATCTTGACTGTTGCAATGCCAGACTCCTGTTCATCTCCAATCAGGAAGCGTCACCCCCTGTACAATTGAGGCAGAGCACTAATCCTGTGTTTCTGCTTGGCTCAATGTTAAGACATTTCACAGAGAGTAGTTTCCCAGGTAACTGATACCTAGGCTCACTATCTTTCCGTTTTAGGGACTTCTGATGAAATTAGTTCTAAAATATATCATGGATTTCCCACAGCGAAATGGATGGAGTCGATCTTTTGTTGGTATCTTAAGGTAGCATCAGGAACATTTTCATTAAAAATTCATTTTTATAAAGTAATGACTTTAAGGACATAGAGCTGCTTTGCACTTACAGCTTGAGCTCCCCCTGATTCCCATGAGTGAGGAGATCTTCCTAGCCATTTGTGTCCAACTCTGTTGAATCAACAGCCCCCACTTGTCAAGTGACAGGATCTCAGCTCTTTCCCTCAACAGAAAGGTGGTTTTATTTCTCATTCACACCCTTCTGAGCTGACTTCCTGTCATTCCTCTGCCCCAGCTTCTTGTCCTTTCTCTCCTGCTGATTGCTGGGGATCTACTCATTGCCTGCATTTTTTCCACAGGTCTCTTGATTGATTCACCCATCAAAACCATCAGTATTTATTAAACACCAACTATTTCCCAGGCTCTTCTATGATCTTGGGCTATATCAGTAAATAAAATAGACAAAACCCCTTCTTTCCTGGAATATTCTACCGGAGGGGTCTCAAGCTCTTAACTTTTTCTCTTTGGCTAGGATCCATCTCTTGGTGTTCCTGATAGCAGAGTTGGTAGGACTCCCAAATTTATAACCTTTCAGTGATGGGGTGGAAGGACTTAAGTCCAGTCCTCATGTTCTAGGACATGCTGTTTTTCTACACACCTGGTTCTGTTTCTGAACCTTCTTTTAAGACAGTGGAAATTTTTTATTCAAGGGCACCATGTAACTTGAAGATGTGGCCATCCCTCTCTCACTCTATCTAATGTGGTTGTTTGCATATTCCAGTATTGAATTAGCTGGAGCCCTTCTTCTTCCCATGACATATTTTTGCACAATGAAAATCTTGGGATTCTGCTAGATACTGGTGGTAATGTCACCTAAATTCATACAAAGTATGTCTGAACCTTGATTTTGTCCCTGGCATCGATGATATACATTGAACAGTAAATGTCTCTTCTACTCTCTATATCTAATGTGCCCTTTCTCCTTTTCTAATGAGCGCAGGTTGATCATACTAATATCAATAGAGTGTTTAAAGGTTTAAGGATTCTCTTTTAAGAAAAGTATATGCGGTTAGAGTCCTTGCTTTAGATTATTCAGAGACTTGGGATTTTTTGTTTGTTTGTTTGTTTTTAAACTTCATTTTATTATTTTATTATTTTTTCTTTATTTTTAATAGAAGTAAAGTTGACATACAATATTACATTAATTTCAGGTGTCCGACACAGTGTTTTTTATCTTTCATTCTCCGCTCTTCCTTCTGGTTCTGATCCTGTTCTTGATATGTAGAATTTTTGGCCATCAAAGTGTTATTGAGTAAAGATTTCTCCTGGTGCATTTTGAAACACTGGATCAGGAATGGAATGAGAGCACAGGACATGAATCCAAAGTTTTGGGTCTTTGTCTAGGTCCTCTAGCACGTATGACTCTGGAACAAATCCTGAAGCTCCTCTGTTTTCCCTCATTCTTTATATTTAAAATTGGCATGACAACTTTTTTAGAACTTTCAGGTGTGACTCTTTCTAATTTCTTATTTTAACTTCAAGGGCATCAGATGGTTACTATTCTTCCAAAGTATCGAAGAGACTGCAATGCTTTCCTATAAAAAGATCAAGTGGCAAATCTGGGATTTCAGGGGAGGCCTACTAATATCAAATTTTCTGTCTTTTGCATTACTCTTAACAGGAACAAAAATACGTATTCTTACATAGATTGTTGAAGTAATAGAAAAATAAAATAATTAACCATTAAAACACTTGAAAGAAAAGTACCGTTACATCCAAGATGGTGACCTATTTTTTCATTCTCCACCAAGTATGCTTTGAAGGCCATGGGGATTTTTTTCACTTGTTGGTTCCCCATCTTCTGTGGCATGAGGAGAAACAGGTTTAGATGGTGCAGGAAAAGTAAGCGAACAGAAATGGCCTCCCACTTTTGCCTCCCAGACAGAACCATATTTATAAACTTTGCAAGGTTTGTTTTCATGTTTGTGTAGTCCTTGGCTTTTATTTTCCAGAGTCTAATGCAAAGAAGGGCAGGGAGAGGAGGGGCGGAGGGCTGGAGAGGTGGGAGCCGGGGCAGATGTTGTGAGGACGAACGGCTCAAGAAAAAATTTGAAGCTCGATTATGAAGGCTCACGAGGTTTATATCATTTCGACATGCTTGGAATAAGTATCTAAATTGAACCAGAGCTAGAAATCGTTTGATGTTCATCCATCACTAAATTTAACCTGGTTTTTTTTTTGTTTTTTTTTTTTGTTTTTTTTTGCCTTATGCCTGTTGCTATGTTGCTTTACCAGTACTTCGTGTCCTTGGGGACAGTTTCTCATCGTTAGAATTTCTTCTCCTGTGGTTAGGAAAACAAATGTTGCTCTGTTGTATGAAGAGTTTGGTGGAATTTAAGGTCTGTGATTGTGACAGACCAGGGCAGGAGAGCCTTTGAAAGAGCATGGCCCTCTTCTCATCTGCACTACAAAAGCATCTCAGTCCATTCATTCAAAGGAGACTCCCTCAAAATTCAGTTTCTCAAAATATGTCACATTAGGTTGACTTCAGTATGACGGCATTAAACACAGAAATGCGTATTGGTGGAAAAAACGGAATAACTGTGAACCGGCTCCTCTTATTTTGGTTAAGTTTACGAATGAGTCAATTGTCTACACCACAGCTTCAGCCTAGACGGCATTGCCCCAACCATTCTCAAAACACTTCTTGTTCAGGAAGCATTTGAGCATGGACCTGAAGACCTGTGGAATATGTTTACTATAACCTCCCCAAATCAGACCTCAGGCAGATGTTGCATCCTGTCCTCTGGAATTATTTTTGCTTTCTGTGGTTTGCCCTAGAACCTTGACCTTCAGGCCATGCTGTGAGATCTCTTCCATCTGACCTGTTCTCCCTTGCAGGTGGACTGATGGAGGGTGGAGAGGCATTGTTTTAAATAATTCAGTGGTGTTTCATGTGGTTAATTATTGTTGTCCCTGACTGTTTCTTCTAATATATTTTCATTAACATTTTATTGTAGCCTGAGGCTAGTTAAAACCCAGGAGACACTTTTATAAACCCACACCCCTTCTCTTCCAGTTCTCCATCTGTACTCACTAACTGGTTCACTGGGGGTCACTTGCAGAACTGCAAATGATAAAGATTTTAAGGACAGCTGGCTTTGTTTTTAGTGGAATAGAAACTAAACTTTGATCAATGAAACAACCATAAAAGAAAAAGAAACAGAAGAGGTTCTTTTGTTAACTAGCTGTTTCAGTGAGGAGATATAAGCAAAATCATGTTGAAATTCTATTTTCTAACATAGGAAACTATAAGGAGGGGGGACTTTGACCCATGGAAATTAGAAAATCTTTTCTTTCTATCTCTTAGATTTCCCACACTGGTCAGGGTCATCTGACACATGCAAACTGATTGTCTTAATCGTAAAGCAATGGAGGGAACTTGAAAGAAACAGAGCAGGTGAGCTGAAGGCTGACTCAGAAAGAAAAGATACTGGAAGAGCCTTGTATTTAAGGTTCAGAAACTTTCTGATCTGAAGGCCTGGTGTCATGTGGTCCCCCTTTCCAAACTCCCGACTCCTTCTCTACCTCCGAGCCATACCCCCTTCTCCTAGAGCCCAGTTTCAGCATTAGAACCTGCTATGATGTCTCCACTACGGACGTGATTTTCCTGACCAGTGAGCACCTGATCTGGTTTCTTTTCTTAAAACTCCTTCCCTGAAATCCACTTGTCCAAAAGGTTTTCATAGTGGTTTGGATCTTTTTTCCCTTCTCTGTTAATCATAATGTTCAGAATTTTTAATACCAGTAGCTTCACACAGATTTTAATTCCTGCATACAGGTTGTACTTGAGAATTTAGCCTTGATCCTCATCTTTTTTTTTTTTTTTTAAGATTTTATTTATTTATTTATTTGACAGAGAGAGATCACAAGCAGGCAGAGAGGCAGGCAGGAGGGGGCGGGGGGAAGCAGGCTTCCTGCTGAGCAGAGAGCCCGATGTGGGGCTTGATCCCAGGACCCTGAGACCATTACCTGAGCCAAAGGCAAAGGCTTAACCCACTGAGACACCCAGTCGCCCCTAACCTTGATCCTCTTTAGGACAATCCCTGGACGGTTCAGCTGTCTGGAATGGCTCAGAAAGAACAGCAAAGAGCTAGCGGTCATGGATGGACTCTCTCCATCCGAAGCCACTCCCTTGCACCTGCTGGCTGGGTGGTGGAGCATGGGGCTGCCCGCACAGTCCTAGAAGTCTTTCAAGACCTTGCTGCAATATTTAGCCCTCGTTGCCCCGGGAAGAAATGAATTCATTCTGAAATGGTTTCATTAAGGGGGTGACCTGTGTTCTTGGTCCCTCTCTGTTCAAGCATTCATTTTAGAAGTTGTGAGAACTGATCCTGATTATCTCCTTACATCCGTTCCTTCCTATGGCGTTCACGCCGTTTTCCTTAACCACTTAGGCTTAATGGGGGGCTTCACTGTGATTCACCAATGAACTATGTATTCACTGAACGCTAACAAATATTTTATTTGTAATACAGAGAATTACAACAGGTACAGTGGGGAAGGGAAGAAGTGACTCCAAAGCGTAAGTGTACCTCGGCCCTTCCTGCTCTCACAAAGTTTACCGTCTAACTGGGAAGCCAGCTTACTAGAATTTGCTAAGAACTGAACAGGTCGGAGAAGGGAAGGCAGCTCACTTGGGTCGGCAGGATCCAGAAGTTCTTTATGAAAGAGTTTGGAACTGAAACCAGGCATTGAGGCACGTGGAGGGTTCCACCAAGAGGAGAGATGTTTGTAAAAGTGGATTTGTTAGGCCCGGCTTCTGTGTGAACGTGCCTTTTCCCGTATGCTTCTACTTTATTTATTTTTTTTTTAAGATTTTATTTATTTATTTGACAGAGAGACACAGCAAGAGAAGGAACACAAGCAGGGGGAGTGGCAGAGGGAGAAGCAGGCTTCCCACTGAGCAAGGAGCCCAATGCAGAGCTCCATCCCAGGACCCTGGAATCATGACCTGAGCCAAAGGCAGCTCCTTCAGGACTGAGACAACCAGGCGCTCCAATATGCTTCTACTTTAAATCCATTCATCTGTCCATTGCATTATTGTAGGTTGATTTTGATCCTAGGTTTCAAGAGATTTAAAAAAAATATACATTTTCTTTCACTCTTTTTGATAAACACCAATGAAGAGAATTGATGAAGATAATAAATAATGGAATTGTAGCTCCTAGCTGTCTTGTATAACAATTGAAAAGAGGGCTTTGGAATTTGTGCTGTCTTAACTTCTTTGTATTTAAAAAAGGGCATGGATTGCATGGAGCACTGGGTGTGGTGAAAAAATAATGATACTGTTATGCTGAAAATAAATAAATGAAAAAAAAAAGGAGCAACACATTTTCACTACAGAGAGTTTGGGAAGCACAGAAAATTTACAACGAGGAAATTAAGAAGGCCTATAATCTCTTCAGAGACATGAATGGGAACATTTTGGTAGATGGCTGGAAGGAAGGCCATACACAATTGGGCTGGTTATGACTTTCAGGGCTGCGGGGACGCCTTTCACGGGGGACACGGATGTCAGCAGAGCTCCCGGAGCGTGTGAGGCTGTGACCCTGACGCCTGTCATTGGGACGCATCCCACAAAGTCATGGAGCCTAACCCTTGTCACTGATTAATGTCAAAATAATTTGTGTATAATAAGTAATTATCTCAAATATATTTTCAAACAGCTTGCAGTATTTTATTTTTTTAACATATCACCCTTGGAAACAAATTTCCTACTACTTGACATTTGGGTGTTTTCAAATTATCAATTTAAATTAATGTCCTAATGACTATTCTTGAAGGATATAGATGTGAATTTTATTGTAATCTGTTGTTTCTTAGGTTAAATTCCTAGAATGAGACTTGATGGGAAACAGTCTGAGCACTGAAAAAAGTTCTTCTTGGACTATAACATACTCCCTAAAAGCACCCAAATCATAAATGTACAGCTTGTCAAAGCAGTACCTAGAAAAACTGTGTATTGCTGGAAACCCACAACTTGCCCTTGTGCTTCTCTTTGGTCATGACCCTCCCAGGGAGACCCCTACCTGGACTTCTAGTAGCTTAGGCTCTTCTGCCAACTTTTGTACTTTGTATAAATGAGATCGTAGAGTGTTCCTCATTTCTGAGGTTTACTCATATCATGACATGTAGTTGAGGACTGTTTCTTCTATTAGTGATCGAATTCCATCCATCTCAGAACGATGCCCCAATTTATCCGTTCTATTTATTGGAAAACATTTGGATGGTTTCTGGATTCTGACCTCTACAAATAGCACTGCTAGGAGCATTTTAGGGCCAGTCTTTCGGTCCCCAGAAGCAGGAATTTCTGTTAGGCACAGGCGTAGGTGGGAAGTGGTTGGGTGTAGGAAATGCATTATTCAGCTTCAGAAAACTGCCTAATCTTTTAAGTAGTTTTATTTATTTACCTTCCCCCCTCACAGTGTGAGAGTTCTGCGTGCTCCACATCATTGAGATACTTGTATTGTCAGTCTGAGCCATACTTCCTTGTAGTTTTAATTCACATTGTTTTTCTGATGGTTAACATAAGAACTTTTCCATATGTTTACAAGTTACTGGCCATTCAGAAGTCCTCTTTTGTGAACCTATCTATTCAGGTCCTTTGCCCATTTTTTTTTAAATGTAATTTTATCAGTGTTCCAAGATCCATTGTTTATGCACCACATCCAGTGCTCCGTGCAATACGTGCCCTCCTCCATACCCACCACCTGGCTCGCCTAACCTCCCATCCCCTCTCCTCCAAAACCCTCAGTTTGTTTCTCGGAGTCGCAGACTCTCATGGTTCATCTCCCCCTCTGATTTCCCCCAACTCACTTTTCCTTTCCTTCTCCTGATGTCCTCCATGTTATTCCTTATACTCCATAAGTAAGTGAAACCATATGACAATTGACTTTCTCTGCTTATGTCACTCAGCATAATCTCCTCCAGTCCCGTCCATGCTGATACAAAAGTTGGGTATTCATCCTTTCTGATGGAGGCATAATACTCCACAGTATATATGGACCACATCTTCTTTATCCACTGGTCTGTTGAAGGGCATCTAGGCTCTTTCTACAATTTGGCTATTGTGGCCAGTGCTGCTATGAACACTGGGGTGCATATGGCCCTCCTTTTCACTGCATCTTATCTTTGGGGTAAATACCCAGTAGTCCTTTGCCCATTTTTTAACAAGTTGTCTTTATCCTCTTGATTTGTAGAAGGAAACTAAACATTTTGTTTAAAGATCCTCTTTAAAACTTTAGGGATAGGCACAAACACTTACTCGGTTGAGCACTAGGGAGAAGAAGAGATAGTCATTGGAACTCACATATGCATGAACAGTATCTGTTGTGTGAAGAGAACCAAAAGGATTTATTTTAGATGTGAGAGCATATTTTAATTCTAATACAAAATTTTAAAAATCGTGCTTTCTATAAAATTTCTCACGTTTCAGAGTGCGTGAACCAGGGTGCAAAACCAGTGATGTTTATCCTGACATTTTTTTTTTGAAACACTTTTTAAAAAATCAAATTGTGCAAATTCTCCATTCTGGCAATAGGAACATAAAATGACAAGGAAACAATTTTAAATTCTCTAAAGAAGAAATGAAGAAAAAATTATTCTAAAAATGTTCTAGTTTCAAAATGTATCTCTATTTGGATGGTGATGATATATCCAGGGATATATAGCAGATGTGCTGGCTTGGGTCCAAGCCCTGCTTGGAGGTTTGGAATCTAGGAAGACTGTTACATTATGTGTGAAATGCCACTTCAGTTCAGAGTCGGCTAGTAAATGGGTAACACCAACTTCATGGTCTTTTCTGGCTGATTAGCTGGAAAAGCATTCCCAGGTGCAAATATCCCCACACTTAAATCATTTTTAAGAAAAAAGAAGGCATCATATGGTCTCTTCTAGACACCGTAGGCTGAATGATTTTCTATTTTTAAAATTAGGTGAGTTTCAAGGGTCATAATATTCCCCTTTCTTGAAGAAGTTAATAAATAATTCTATGCCATTTTTGCTGACACTACTTTAAATTCTGTGGATAAAAAAAAAAAGTTGAAGTTGAGAGTTAAGTGGAGTGAAATCTCCCTAGTCCACTTGGGCATCCTTCCAAAAATCTTTACAAATTGTACAACTTTCATCAATTTGGGACTGAACAACCTACTATTGAAGGTTCCGTCCATTACTTTCTTAGCCACGAAGGAACATCATCCTGAAATATTGAGCACAACTTATGTGTGAGATGGTAAGACTCTGTGTCTCGGAGACATTTAGAAAAGTCTGTTCTGTGGAGAAAAGGCCAAAGAGAGCTTCATGAGTATGTGTTCAGTCTTTGTGCATCTGGCTTTACTCTCCATCCCCTTTTCTTTCTTGTACAGCAGAGAAGTTTTTACTGGTTTCTAGAAAGGTAAAAAAAATAAAATAAAATAAAAATAAAAAAGAAAGAAAGAAATCTTACTTTGATAATAAAGGGCAAATAAGAGCACAATGTAAACAAGCAATGAAGGAACAAAGGTTTTCCTCTCCATCAAGAATTTCCTGAAGAAATCACAGATTCCACCCAGGTAATCAATACCTTATTAAGTTCATTTCTCTGAAATCTTGCCTAACTTCACACAGGAAACTTCTTAGACATACACCAAAGCACAAAACTTGGGCCACTATCCATCCTATAGGATAAAAAATTGGGGGCAACTCTCAAAGAAATGTTGGTGAACTTGAATAGAACAGCTGCTCTTTATGGATTATATCAGCCCATGTGATTTCATCAGCAAACGTTGCCTTCTTTCTTCTGTGGACTTTTGACCTATGATGTTCATCAATTTAAGATCAAGGCTCATGACCCAGCATCACTGTTCTGGGACTTATTATAGAAAGCAAATAAATCAAGAAATGAGGAGTGAGGTCCAAATTAACAAACAGTATCATATAGAAGAGATCAGTGGGGCTTTTATGTGATTCAACTAGGACTAAGATGACTTCTAAGTGATACGAGTAAATCAGATGTCCTTTATTTTAGGCTCTGTGTCAGAACTGAAGTACCATCATCTTTAAGTTCTATAAACAACGAAGTGAAATATTACAGTATTACATCTTCTTTTTTTGTGAGTGCCAGTAAACATATTTTCCAGATATATTTTTTCATTACACTTTATAAGACAATACTTTAAGTCACGAGACTGGTGTTCCTAAGTGGCTTATGGAAACAATATCATGACTTCTCATCATGCCTCATGTTTTTCTTGGGCATGAATTTCAATGTCTGTACATAACAGCTATATGAACAAGAAGGATCAAAAGACCATTATTGACTCTACTTGAAAAAGAACTCTTCAAAACTCTTCCAAAGAAAATAAAAGTTAAAAAAAAAAAAAAAGCAAAATAATGAGGGAATAGTTTACTTGGAACTTACTGTTTTAATCATGTCTCCTGTCTGCTGTGCTCACAGCATGGGATCTATTCAATTTTTAATCAGGTTTTAGCACTTTATATATGTAAGCTTTAAGGTAACCACGGAATTAGAGAAGCTAGATTTGACCATAAATGGGGGAAAATAATAACTTCAGATCTTCTCTTTGTGCTCAGAAGGCTTTTGGCAGTATTATCTCTGAAGCAGAGCGGTGCCACACTAGAGTCATCCCGTGTGAAAATGAATGCCTGGTTCATATCATTCTCCTACCCAAAAATACTTACTTGATTTCTCTTTCTCTTCACAATTAAGCCCAAACTCCTTAGCCTGACTGACATTTAAGAGCCTCCGTAATCTGTGCCTCCATTCTTATTTCCCATTATTACTTTTTGTTGTTGTTCTTCGTAAAGTATGGTCCTTGGATCATCTATACCAAAATAAAACCAAATGTTTATTAAAATTAAAACTCAAGCCCTTTGTTAACGCATATACACATTAGATGCTGAGATCCCATATTCGACATGAGCTCTCTGCACCAACAAACACGATTTGATGTCTCCAACATGCTTTTTTGGATTTTCTATTTGGGTGGTGGCTCATAACAACACTCTTGGCATGTTTTTTCTGTTTTTCATCAGTCAAGACTAAACTCTGTTCTAACCTCCTCCATGAAACCATCCCTGGTGGTTTCTTTTGAGCCCTTTTTCTTCTCATTCATAAAAGTAAATAATCATAAAAGAAAACTAAAGGGATTATTGTGAGATAATGCTATTACTACAGCTAAAACCCAAGTCCTATGGAAGTTGGAGATGGTACTACCCATGCGATAGGAGGTCAGGGTCTAGTTGGGTGGTTTTGAAGAAATCTGTGCTTTTGCATGCTGTCCCTCCCGGAAACACAAATGTGTTGAATGATTGAAATCGTGAATGATACCCTTCCCATCCATTTAACTCCAGCCAGAGAAGCTCCAGACATTTGGACTTGAAGACAATAAGCGAATGCCTTATTTTTTGCCAGATACAACAAATGGGGACTTAAAAAAAAAATTTATTTGACAGAGGAGAGAGCGAGAGAGCACAAGCAGGGTGGAGAGGCAGAGGGAGAGGTAGAAGCAGACTCTCTGCTCAGGAGAAACCTGGGTTCATGACTTAAGTGGAAGGCAGACACTTAACCAACTGAGTCACCCAGGTGTCCCCAAATGAGGACTTTTTAAATAAAATTTTCGCAGAAGGTTAGTATATTAATAAATACTATAGAAAACATTGGTCTTCCAGATTTTCGAGGGCACATCTCCCTTTTGCATTTTTACCTCTGGACCTATTTCTCCTACCTCTCCACCTGAGTATATTTCATTGTTCGTGCGTTTGTATAGATTTACAGATTTGGGCAAGTATCTGGTCTAGGGGAGAGATAGGTAGAATTCAGACTCTCCTCAAATGCTTCCAGATTTGCCTAGACTACTGAAAGTACAAGAGAGGAGGGGGAAGTATTGTAGACCCTCTCAAGAGGTCCAATACCAGCAAGCAACGACTAACAATTAACAAGAACATATGTATCTGTTCAGGAAGGGGTGCGGGCACTGAGACTTAGTCAGCAATGGGTTTAGGCTGTGGGAAACTCCTTTGTCCCAAGTTTCTAACTCATTGTATTTACTCCCACAACAGCTTTTTGTTAATGAATGTACGGTTCTGCGCTGTTATCTGTATCATCTGCTGGCTTACTCCCCATCTCAGAGGAGAAGACCTTTCCCAAAGTCTTTTTAAATTTCTTTCAACTGGTTCTTTTCAGTGTGCTTCCTTAATAGCTTTACTTTACTGGTGCTTCATTGTGAAAATGCAAATACAAAACCGCTGGGATGAGGAAATTTACAAGTAAAATCCCTGGAGTGAGACCTTTCATTCATGGGGTATAAGAAAGACAGGACTCAAGAGCTTAGCAGCAAATACAGCTTCAAAAATGGGGAAAGGGAACTGAAAGGAGCCACAAACAGAAAGCACCTGAGCTCAACTCCTTGGAGTCTGACACCAGTTATCCTGGATGGTAAATGAATGTTGGAAAATATTCTCACCAGGGAAAGCTTTGCACTCTCTCTTGCAGGGGGGAACAGAGCTTTTCTGGAAAAGGACCACTGCACACACAGAGACATGATCAGTTTTCAAATTCTAAGGGTTTGCCTGAAGAGAGAAAGGAGCTAGTCAAGAGAATGAGACAAGATTGAATTAAATGTGGGTGGGACGTCATGTCAACTAACAGTCATATTACGCAAGATCAGTTCATTTGACACAAACACCTTGGGCTCCTAGAACAAGGAAATGTGTGAATTCACCTAGTGAGACATAGTGGACATTGGATTTCCTTATTATAAAACAGAACCTTCAAGCTGATCAGACCCATTCCACTTCTCTTTCTTTTCCCACCTTAAAATTCTCATCCAGTGTGTTTTGTTTTTTTTCAATTTCTAGAATTCCTACTGAGCTTTTTCCTCAAATCATCTCCTCTCCTTCAGTTTCAGAATCTGATAGATTGATCTTTATGGATTGAATGCTGTGTCGCCCCTGCTCCAAATTCATATGTTAAAGTTCTAATCCAATCCCCAGTGTGGCTATATTTGGAGATGAGAACTTTCAAGGAAGAAATTAAGGTTAAACTAGGTCCTAAGAATGGGGCCTGATTCAATAGGATTCATGTCCGTATAAGAGGAGATACCCAAAATCCTGTGTGAGAAAAGGCCATGTGAGGGCACAGCAAGAAGGCAGCCATCTGAAGCCAGGAAGAGAGCTCTCACCAGAAAGCCTATTGGCTAGAACCTTCATCTTGGACTTCTAGTCTCCACACTGTAAGAAAATAAATTCCCATTATTTAAGCCACTCAGTCTTTGGTGATTTTGTTATGACAACCCAAGCTAACTAGTACAATCTTGGTTTCTTTCACCATTGTGAGGTCCAAAGACTCAAGGTCTTTGAGCCACAGTTTTGTCAACTGTGAAAATAGTTTAATGACTTTCAATTCCAAGGGAAGCTTAAGGATTAAATGGAAAAAAAAAATTCATATAAAAGTTGTTTATATATAACATCAGCGTAACAAATGCTATCTCATCCTTCCCTTCCCTATGGTTGGACGTCTCCAGAAATGAGGACCCACTACACTCTGAGGTACTGGTTGGAACACCTCTGAGTTTTTTCTAATCCCTTCTCCTGATTATATCATTTGCATTCTAAATATCTCCTGGGAAGGAGTATTTGGTGATAAAAAACAAACAAACAAACAAACGAAAAACAAAAAAACCCTCTCTTATCCATGCTACTTCTCACCCAGTTGAAAAATGAAGTACACGTATTACATAGGCATCAAAACATCAGCTACACTGGTGAAGCTGGATTGGCAAAAATGACTTGAGAGAGCACCGACGTGGCTAGCACCCGTGTTCCTTTGGGCCTACCTACCTGGGTCATGTGTGTAGCAGGAACCCTTTCCCCACACAGGTTGGGGAGGGCAGAGGCTGCCCAAGAAACAGACCAGCGGTAGCCCCTCTGCAGAGAGATCCAGAGAGAAGACATGAGGGCAGAGCTGAGATGCTCAGTTCTCTGTCCTAGACTCGTCTGTGGAATAAATCATTTCTTCTCTCTTGGTAAGAAGGGAGGGGGCGAGGAGACGGGAGGACCGCCGACCCAGTACTTCCCCATTCACGCCTGGGAGGAGAACTCTCCACATGGACACATCAGGAGAGAGCAAAAAGATTTTCCCTCATCGTAACTTCAGCTGCCAAAAATAAAATGTGACTGAAACATTGAGGGGCGGTGGGAAGGCCCGGCATGTGCTGACACGTCTTACCATAAGGCATCAAGAGAAACCTGACGCTGTCAGGGAGTACACAGAGGCCCTCCGCGGTGCCCGGTCGGTGTCAGGCCTCCGAGCACACAGGTAGCAGGGAGGGAGAGCAGAGAGCGGGGAAGAATTAAATGCAGACTGAGAAGACAGACAGGGGAGATCTGTACACAAGCCAGGGACTCAGGAAAGTTTAGACAGAACGACCACCACCCCCAGAAGTGAGGGAAAAGAGGATAGTGGGGCAGAGATTAGGTTTAAAAAAGCAAACCAGAAGATGAAAGGGGAACCCTTTAAGGATGAAAAGCAGCAACTTAAGGAGAGACAATCTTCTGGCTGGAGCAGCTGTTTTGACATATGTGGAAGAGATAAATGTAGACATTTCAAGGAAAAATTAAATTAAGGGAAATTTAGCACAGGCTAGAAAGAAGCACATCAGCAGCTGAAAGAAGTTAGGCAAAAAAGAGGTGAAAATTTCTGTAAAAATTTGAAATGTTTCCCTTTTATTCTACTCATTCGATGCTTCTTCACTGTCAAGGTCATTTGAAACACCTTAGCTGTTTAGTGTTGGAAACAGTCAAGCTATGGATTGTGCAAAGGTGTTCATGGCTGCCGTGGTTCCTGTCATTTGCAGTGACTCTTAAATTGTCGTTAGTTGTAGGACACGTCATTATTCCATGTACCACAGAGAGAGAAAAGAGAAATGCTGCCAATTTAAAGTCTGACATAGTAGCGGATTGAACGGTGTTTCAAGATCTTAGAAATGGTGAAATACAAAGAAAGAAAGAAAGAAAGAGAGAGAAAGAGAGGGAGGGAGGAAGAAACTGCATTTCAAAATTTGTAGAATACAGTATTTTATTTTGATCTTATTTACTTCTTGCATCTCATTTCTGTCTCTTTCCTATAGAATTTTTTTAAAATTAATTAATTTATTTATTTGACAGAGAGTGACACTGTGAGAGAGGGAACACAAGCAGGGAAAGTGGAAAAGGGAGAAACAGACTTCCCGCTGAGCAGGGAGCCTGATGCCAGGCTCGATCCCAGGACCCTGGGATCATGACCTGAGCTGAAGGCAGACACTTAATGACTGAGCCACGCAGGGGCCCCTCCTGTGGAATTTAACTCCTCAAATGAAGGTAGGCGCCTTGTCTGCCATGTTAACTACTGTTCTTACTTGGGACAGTGCATGCACACAACAGGGAATGCTGTTTGATGCCTGGCAATGTGATCATTGGGCATAACCCGAATGCCCTGACAATTCCCTAGGCAGGTGCCACATTGCAGAGTAACAACATCCCTCAGGAATTTAAGCAATTACCAACGTCCGTTAGAGTAGGAGCAGGTCATGGTTTCTTTTGATGGGTACCAGATAAAAGAATTGGCATATATTTAAGGGCCATGCATATGAAAATGATGAATCTCGGGGTGCCTGGATGGCTCAGTCAGTTAAACGTCTGCCTTCACTCAGGTCATGATCTCCAGGTCTTGAGATCGAGCCCCACATCAGGATCCCTGTTCAGCAGGGAATCTGCTTCTGTCTTTCTCTCTCTCTCCCCCCACTTCGGCCCCTCCTCCCTGCTCGGTCTCTCTCTCTTTCTCATAAATAATAAAACCTTTAAAATAAAGGAAAATAATAAATCTCTAAATCTTGATCTCACACAGCGTGGTGAGATGCTCTCATCAGGAGTGGGTAGAAGGCAGGCATGGAGGCCGATGGAGAAGCCATGGATCCCAGTGTCCCATTACAAGGGTGTGTGCTCTATGAATGCAAGGATGTTTTTTCCTTTTCCTTGTCCTTCTCTTGCAGGTGGTGAAAGTAGAGAATGTCCTAAGGGCACGGTGGCAGATCATGGCTCACCTTACTTTGGATACATCCTGGTAGGAGGTTCTTTTACAAGATGAAGAAAGAATTGATTCTTATTTCTGCTATTATTAATTCTTTATCTTTATAATACCACCCATTATTTCTAATAATAATCCTTCATATTTCCCAGCTCCTTAAAAATTATGCTTATATCGCTCTATTGCTTTCCTGTCCCATGTTCTTAGATTAGGTAATATGTCTTGAATCTGGAAGCCATTCAAGACACCCAACCTCGGTAACCAGTCTACCATCTCCCGGCTGTGAAACACTGGAAACATTGTCTTTTCTGTGCTTCAGGTTTTGTGTTTTTTTAAAATCATCTCTCAAGTGGGAATAAAACACTAATGTCTCTCTCAGGTTGTTATAAAGCTTAAGTTAGGGGCACCTGGGTGGCTCAGTGGGTTAAGCGTCTGCCTTCAGCTCAGGTCATGATCCCAGAGTTCTGGGATTAAGGCTCACATGGGGCTCCCTGCTCAGCGGGGAGTCTGCCTCTCCTTCTCCCTCTGCAGCTCCCCTACTTGTGCTCTCTCACCCTCACTCTTTCTCAATGAGATAAATAAATAAGCCTTTTTTTAAAAAGTCTTAAAAAAAAAAAAAGAAGATTCAGTTAGATAGTTCATAAGCCTTTCACCAAGAACACATGGCCCATGTGGGCTCTGCAATGAACTGGGATTATCCAGCCTCCGTTGAGGCTTTTCCGTGTCTGTGATCTTACTTGATTCTCACCCAACCCTCTACACAAGGAAGAACAGGTTATTCACATTTCACAGGAATAAAACAGGTTTTAAAGAGTCAACAGCACTCCCCAAGTCCACTGGTCCTGCCTGGCGAACGTCAGAACCAGGACTGAAACCCATATATTGGGGTAGAGCGTCCATGGGACCTTCTGGCATTTAAGAGCAACACAGCCTCTTTGGATCTCCCTGTCCTCACCAGGAAAGTCATATCTCTAAGGTTCCTTGCAGCTGTTTGGTACTGTATTCACCTGTGAGTTCCTGGGATCCCAAAGACCCAAGTGCTACTTTTGACAACTGGGAAGCCACAGTGGGGCAGGCTGAGAGGTGCTGTCAGACCTCAGCCCGGGGGGGACCCGGTGAGTTCAGTCCCAGGACCGAAGGCTGGGTCCGCCAGTCATTCGTTCTTTGCGAATTACTTCTGAAGTGTATGCTCATGGTATTGTTATCATCACAATATATTATTTATTGAGTGCCATCCCTTGATGCGGGGCTGTGTGGAACACACACCAGACAGGGCCTTCCCCCGAGGAAATGGAAATGGAATTCAGATGGTCATGATTGATGAGATAACAATACAGCTACTCAGGGTGTGCAAACACGGTTTGCAATGAGATCAGCCTTGGAAGGCGCAGCTCAAGGAAGTGTTTGATAGGAGAGGAAGGGGGAAAAGTTGCTTGGCACTAAAGCAGCAAGACCTATTTCCAGGTATAAAAGCATCATGAAGGTCAGCAGCGAAAGGAATAAAAAGGTGGGAAGTAGAGAGAAAACCAGGATCACATCAGTGATCAGTCCTCAGAAAGGGATAGAGTGCAGAGGAGCAGAGCAAGAGCAATAACGTGGTCGGAGTTGGGTATTTGTGGCTGTTTCCTGGTGCCATGGGCTGTTTGTCCCGGGTCAGGCTGAAAGGACATGTCTGCCTTATTAAGGGAAGCGGCTCCATTCGGCTGCCTAGACCAGGCAAGACTGGAAAGCTATATGACATCTGTACTGGTTTTTAATCTCTGTTTGGTTTTGTTTGTTCAAGTTAATGAAAATGATGTGCTATCGTTACATGGTGATGCCAGAAAAAGTTTCACCAGAGACTTCAAAAATGTGTTTGGTACCGTGCCCATTTCATGTGGTTTCACTTTCCCCTGTCTTCTCTCCTCCCTCCCCTCTCCCCTCCCTTCCCCTGAAGCCCTTCTCTGATACTGACAGATTAATATCAGGTGACTGGAAGGATACTTGGAGAGAATTCAGCTAGGCTGGCAAGCCAGCCCCTAAAAGATAAAGTGATGGAAAACTCTAAAGGCGAATGGAGTTAGTATCATGTATAGAAGAAACATCCAATAGAAACACATAATTAATAGCTTCTCAAATTCATAGCTGGAGCTGATGAATTAGGATGAACACACCTCCATCTGGGAATAATTAGTAGTAATTTATAAACTCCTTAAGGAAAGGAACTATGTCTTCACCTTCCTCAGCCTGTCCTCTGGGTGCCATAGAATCTGTTTTGTCCATCCAGTCTTTCAAAATTTATTAAGTACTAAGTATTGTGCAAAGGCATTGGGAGATACCAAAGAAAAATCAGGCTTCCTTGCCCTAATGAAGGCTAAAATTTTGGGGAAGAGGGTAAAACAAGATAGAATGTGATATCTGACTTCAATAAGCTAAAATTAAAGAGACATGGGGCTGATTGGTAGGGGGAATATATATATGATTCAGGGTTCCCAGTACCAAGTGAGAGACGTCCCACTCAAACTGGCCTAAAACACAAGCAGGAATTTATTGGCTCCATCAATTGCAAAGTAAAAGATATTACTAGATCTAGGCTGAGAAAATACTCAAATGACCTACCAAGAGTCTATCTTTCTCCTATGTTTGACACTATCATATGTGAGTTGGGATAATCATAAGAGGCTCTCTCCATGTTGTAGCAAAGACAACTGTTGGTAGCTCCATTTTTAGGCTAAGCCACCTGAATAACAGTAGCAGCAAAAGAATACATCTCCCCAGAAATTCCAGCAAAACTCCTGGGGCTTCAACTTATTTGAGGATCATTGGTAAATTGCCTATCCATGTTCATGGTATCCATGGTATTGTTGCCAGACAGATGGAATAGATGTATTGGTGAGGTTTATGTCATGTACTGCTTTCTTGGAGCCCAAAAGGAGGATTCAGGTCCTTCCAAATTCCAGAACTCTCGGTTAGAGAGCGACATTTTTCCAGATGAATACCATGGTTATCAGAAGAAGACAGAAGGAATGCTGGGTACATAAAAGCAATGGTGCTCTAAAGTGTTGGTGGCAATCTATGAAGGAACAATTGTGACCCCCAAAGCTGGGTAGGTATGAAGGGTGGAGATGAAGACTGGAGGTGGAGTGAACATCTTCTCAACAATACTTCCATTTGTATATGAAAAGGTTGAGTCACATGGGCATGACTGAGCAGGCCTTTTCCTAGCTATGCCATTGTAATACCACCCTAGGAGGAAGGAATAGATTTTACAACAGCTGTCAGCTCCCTGTACAAGGAGAAATTTAGTTACATAAGTTTCAAAGGGATGCACAGGGGAGGTGATGATTCAGGGATATCTGGAGGAAGAGTAGGAATTAAACCAGGAGATGGGTGGTAAGTTGTCTTGTGTTTCAGCTTTGGGCTGGTGAGGCAGTGATTCAGAGATATTTCTGTATGTAAATACAGGCAGTTGTGGAAAGATTTACACCCATGAGTTAACACTGTCACATCAAAGGTTAGGACAGGTGCTCGCTTCGGCAGCACATATACTAAAAAAGGTTAGGACAGGAAGGAGAAAAGAGAAAGATGGTCAATTTTTTCTCTATGCAACAATATCCTTTAACTTGATGCAATCAACTTGCATTATCTTTGTAGTAGTTTAGCCCCATACAATAAAGATATTTGCATTAAGTAGCATCTAATAGTATTTTAGATCCATAAGAGAACTTGGTCATTTGTAGGAACTGAGAGAAGGAAAGCAACTTTCTTAAATTTTATTCAAAACAAACAAATACTGGGGTCAGAATCCAAGTTACTTGGTTAAAAAGAATGTATGAGGTTTTATAATCGCCCCAACCATTGCTCATATTTTCTCCAGCTTTTCTTTGTGTGAAAAATTGCTATTTACTGAGCTCATACTGAATACCTGGCACTGTACTAGGCCTCAAATTACATAGCAATAAGCATGGCATTTGTGGGATCCTGGTTTCAGCCTAGGTCTAAGTCATTCAAAAGTGTATGTCAACTATTGAAGGCAATGTAAACAGTACGTGTACTATCTGTGTTTTCAGGTTCATGATTGTGAGAAGTTCAATCTTAAGCCATACAATTCTAGTTTCCTGGGTAAACTAGACTTGCTGCTGTTGTTTCAATCTTTCTGAAGCAATGGGATATGTAAAGCTATTTCTACTTGAGATGGTTGCAAGATCCCATATAGCAACAATTACCTTCCCTTCAATTACTCTCCTTTCAGTCATGTTGGGTGACTAATCCCGTTCTGACCCTATATTAGAAAAAGGGAAACAAGAGGCTTGGGATTTCCAAGTTTAAGTCCTTATGGAGATGTTCTCCTCAAGAGACAAATGTCTTCTGTCATCCCCCTTTGGGGTGTTTCAACTATTTATTATAATGAAACAAACACTGTGGGAGAGATATCAACTTAAACTTTTTCATGGTCCGTGACTTTGTGAGATACAAATTTCCCCAGAGTTTTATTTGAAATTTCAAGAAAATAAAAGGCTTATTCAGGGAAAGGATGGAGAAAGTGAAGTGGAATGACAGGGGAATTTACTCAAACACTCTCACCCGAAATAGGCTTATATTTGAGTTGGGTGGAAAAGGTTAGTTTTTTCTGGATCCATTCCTAATTTGATGCTAGGAAAAGGTAGATTTTTAAAGCAGATTTTAAAGAGCCAATTTGACTTCAAAATGCTTTAATTTTCCAGTTGAATATTTCTCCTCCAACATGAGCTAAGGCAAGGTAGTAAATTATACATTACTTGATAGGTCTTTGAACTTTCTAGCTGTAATTTACTGTGATGAAGCAGAAAAGTACAAATCTGTACTTCATTGGTCAGAAAGCTTTTGTAGGTTATTGGTCCAATTTCATAATTTACTTTTATGGTACAAAAGACACACCATGATAATCTGTCTCCCTGATTATTTCTTGGCATCAGCAGAGACTTTTGTTTTCTCAAAAACAATCCTATCAGTCATTTAAAAAAATTTGGCCCTAAATCCAGTTCTGGACCTAAACGCAGTTCTGCACATCTGGCTTCCCTTCTCCCAATGAGTTACATCTTCCTAAGAGTTTATTTTATTATTATTTTTTAATATTTGAGGGTAATCTTCATGTGTGGTTGGCAGTCGGCACGTATGTCTTCCTATGTTGGAGAACCAAGAGAAGGTAGAGGGACAATTAAATAGTAATGAGATTAAGTGTATCTGGAATCAATCAATCAATTCCACAAACATTTGTTGGTGCTTGCTCATAACAAACACTTCCCTAGGTGCTGGCATTTTTAAACGGAGTAAGATAGATCTCTCCACTGAACTGAACTGAGACTCGAGCAAAACCATTATTAATCTCACAAATACTGATTTGGCAATAATTGCGATCCACAATATGATGAGAATTCTCAACATGGTAGATCACCTAACAGAGGAGCCTAATCTTTCTGAGCAGATAACTCTCAGATCTAGGATTCTAGATTTAAGATTTCCCATGACATCTATTCTCCCCTCCTCTAGTCGATTTCTGGTCTTCGTGTAGGTATCTGACTCACCTCACCCAACTCAACATCACCCAGGAGAAACAGAGCTCTCTACTTTTCTCCTAAATCCTGCTCTTCCCCCAGTTTGGCCATGTTAGCATTGCCATTTTCTTTTCTTTTTAAAGATTTATTTATTTTATTGAGAGAGGTAGGGGAAGTGGTGAAGGGGGAGAGAGAGAGCCTAAAGCAGACGCCCTATGGAGTCAGGAGCCCCAGGTGGGGCTTGATCTTGGGACCCTGAGACCACAACCTGAGCCCACAAGAGTCCCACGTTTAACGGACTGAGCCATGCAGGCATCCCAGCATTGCCATTTTCTTGCTTGCACAGACCCCAAGACCCTGGGTGATTGGCTCTTCTATCGTTCTTCAATCCACATTCATTCCTGAATAGCCCTGAATGGTGCTGATCCTCCATAGGTCTTTCATGGCTGCCGCAGTCTGAGTTACCCCCGTCTCTCACTCGGGTGATGGCACCTACATTACAACTTCTCTCTCAGCCTCCACCCTGCACTGCTTCCATCGCCTCTGCTAGCAGGCGCCCAAGGGTAGCTTCCCAGACTCTGTCCGATCCCGGGACTCCCCTGTTCAGAACCCGACAGGGGCTTCCTATGACGTTTGAATTCCAGCCGCCTCACACCGTCCTCCATTATCTGGCCCCTGCCACCCTCCCCTTTCCTCACCTGGCCCCAGCTGCCATCTTGTTCCTCTCAAGGTGTAGTGCACACGGCAAGCTCTTCTCTGCAGGCTGTTCCCTGGGTCCATGCACAGCTTGCTTTTCTCCTCTTCACTTAGGTATTTGTTCTAAAGCGTCCTTCTCTCAGAGGCCAGGCTTGAGCACTGCAACTAAAACTGTCCCTCTGCCGCTCTCACCCTTTGCCTGTGCTACTTGTCTTTGTAGCGCTTACTTGTACTTGACCTGGTATCCTAGATCCATATTCCTTTGTTTTATTGAGAGGATGGTCCTGCTCTCTTTCACTTATTTTTCTACCTGTAGGAAGGATCAATGAGAATAAGCATGGCTGGTACACACGTAAGTGAAGAGAGCACTGGTACAAAATGACATGGGGAAAGAGGGGTTTTTTAAATATGTAGGGACTTGGATTCACATTGATAGCATCCTTCAATGCATCAGCAGCAGAGGCCGAAGCTCCCAGAGCCTCGTAGGCTGTCTTAGGAAGTTTGGACTTTTTCCTAGAAGAACTAAGAAGCCATTGAAGATTTTAAGTAGACGGTGATACTAGCTGACCTACATTTTAAAAGTTTCCTAATGAAACTGTGAGCTTGAATGTTTTCTTGACCTCGGGAATAGGTTCAATGGACCTGCTACATGTGAATGCCTTTTTAGTTGTTTTGTAAAGTGTGTTTATCAAACATACTTTATTTATTTATTTTATTTATATTTATTTTCTAAAATAAATTATTTTATTTATTTACTTATTTATTATATTTATTTTCTAAAAGGCTCTATGCCTTTTAGAATAAAACATTACCTAAAAATAATTAAAATTTCATTATTACCAAAGAAATTATATTTTTTATTCTTGAATATGTTATGTTAAGCCTCGATAGACTGAGTTTCCTTTTGCCCTTATAACAGCTGGTAACTGAAGTAGAATGCCTATTCTGAGTTAGAGCTTAAACACAAAGCTATTAGGGGTTTTTGAATGGAGTCTGGATTGCAGCCTCACATAGCATTTTAAAATTTTCTTCTATGGACTACTAGTGTTTCCTAAAACATTCAAAGGTGTTTTATGTAAATGGAATTCAGGTGCCTGTTAAGTTTCAGAAAGGATGGACTAAATGATATCATGTGTCCTTTTTTGTTTTTTAAAAATTTTATTTATTTATTTGACAGAGAGAGAAAGAGCACACAAGCAGGGGGATCATCAGTGAGAGAGGGAGTAGCAGGCTTCTGGCTGAGCAGGGAGCCCTATGCAGCTCAGTTCCAGGACCCTAGGATCATGACCTGAGGTGAAGGCAGAGACTTAACCAATGGAGCCACCCAGGCGCCCCTGAAATTATGTGTCTTTAATTCAAGATTTCCAGAGCCTGTATCTGCTAATGTGCACTGAATCCCCTGGGCCAGGACACAGAATACAGCATTTCCCATTCCCCCTTTCCACGGAACACCTTTCCCATTCCCCTCTTTCCTGCTGAACGTGGTTTGGGAATCGCGGATGGACTGAGGCATGAGAGATGTTGGTATAACTTATAGAGCAGGGCCAGCTTCATGGGTATGCGACCTGTGCGTCTTTGCAGGGCTCAGCTCTCAAACGGAGCCTTGAGGCTGGTTAAATGCTCTGCTGGTACCGTCTTGAAATTTTATATAAGTGCTTTCTGTCTTCAGACTTGGATTTTGTAGGTGAGAGCCAGAGACATTGGAGAGTGTGCGACACGCGCCCAGCGTTGGTACACTGAGCAGCAGTTTGCGCACTGACCACTAGATGGCGCTCCCTGGCGGCCACGCTCACCGGGGTCGTCCCGGGCAGCGAGGGTTCCACAGGGAAATCGAGGGCTGGGACTTGGGTTCACATTGATAGCTTCCTTCAATGCATTAGCAGCAGTGGCCACAGCTCCCAGGAGAGAGCAGGGCTGTGCCTGGGAACAGACCCAGGTGGAAAGCTGGCGTGCCTGTCATTCTCTTGACCAGTGTCCTTCCTGGGGTGTGTGGATAGATACTAATTTGCAGCCCTGAAGGCTGAGATAGGCCTTGCTGATGCTCATAGAAATGAACTCTTCCCTAATACCCCAGAAATCATTCACACGAGTTGACCAACAGAGGGTCAGATTTTAGATTCTCTGGTTTTGAAAATTTCTGCAGTGTTGCAAAGCAAATAACGTGGCCACAGACTTAGAAGTAGAAATTAAAGATTATCATAGTTGTTGGGAAACAACACTTCTCAGGTAAAACTTCAGAGGAACCAGTTATTAAGAGGAAGACATAAAAAAGAATCTTCGTAATTGAACATGCGTTGATAGAACACATAAAGAGGCATTTTGAACTATGTAAAAGTCATGATGCCACTTTTGGTTTCTTATACAACCCCTCCCTCCAGTTATGAGAAACGTCACATGAACCATTAACATGCCATTGTATAAATTTACATCTACAGTTAAATTCAGACTTAAACGAAACTGATTTGTGAGACAAATTCTATCTTTTTGGAAAAGCACTCCACCAGAATCATTAGCTCTAGATGTAATAAAATTCAGTTTGGAATAATGTCTTCGAAATGCATCCCCAAGTTGTCATAGTGAATGAATTATTCTTTTTTTTTTTTTTAATTTTTTATTTTTTATAAACATATATTTTTATCCCCAGGGGTACAGGTCTGTGAATCACCAGGTTTACACACTTCACAGCACTCACCAAAGCACATACCCTCCCCAATGTCCATAATCCCACCCCCTTCTCCCAAACCCCCTCCCCCCAGCAACCCTCAGTTTGTTTTGTGAGATTAAGAGTCACTTATGGTTTGTCTCCCTCCCAATCCCATCTTGTTTCATTTATTCTTCTCCTACCCACTTAAGCCTCCATGTTGCATCACCACTTCCTCATATCAGGGAGATCATATGATAGTTGTCTTTTTCTGCTTGACTTATTTCGCTAAGTATGATATGCTCCAGTTCCATCCATGTTGTCGCAAATGGCAAGATTTCATTTCTTTTGATGGCTGCATAGTATTCCATTGTGTATATATACCACATCTTCTTGATCCATTCATCTGTTGATGGACATCTAGGTTCTTTCCATAGTTTGGCTATTGTGGACATTGCTGCTATAAACATTCGGGTGCATGTGCCCCTTTGGATCACTACATTTGTATCTTTAGGGTAAATACCCAATAGTGCAATTGCTGGGTCATAGGGCAGTTCTATTTTCAACATTTTGAGGAACCTCCATGCTGTTTTCCAGAGTGGCTGCACCAGCTTGCATTCCCACCAACAGTGTAGGAGGGCTCCCCTTTCTCCGCATCCTCGCCAGCATCTGTCATTTCCTGACTTGTTGATTTTAGCCATTCTGACTGGTGTGAGGTGATATCTCATTGTGGTTTTGATTTGTATTTCCCTGATGCTGAGTGATATGGAGCACTTTTTCATGTGTCTATTGGCCATCTGGATGTCTTCTTTGCAGAAATGTCTGTTCATGTTCTGCCCATTTCTTGATTGGAATATGTGTTCTTTGGGTGTTGAGTTTGCTAAGTTCTTTATAGATTCTGGACACTAGTCCTTTATCTGATATGTTGTTTGCAAATATCTTCTCCCATTCTGTCAGTTGTCTTTTGATTTTGTTAACTGTTTCCTTTCACGTCAGGGATGTCCATTATCACCACTGCTATTCAACATAGTACTAGAGGTCCTAGCCTCAGCAATCAGACAACAAAAGGAAATTAAAGGCATCCAAATCGGCAAAGAAGAAGTCAAATGATCACTCTTCACAGATGATATGATACTATATGTGGAAAACCCAAAAGACTCCACTCCAAAACTGCTAGAACTTATACAGGAATTCAGTAAAGTGTCAGGATATAAAATCAATGCACAGAAATCAGTTGCATTTCTCTACACCAACAGCAAGACAGAAGAAAGAGATATTAAGGAGTCCATCTCATTTACAATTGCATCCAAAACCATAAGATACCTAGGAATAAACCTAACCAAAGAGACACAGAATCTATACTCAGAAAACTATAAAGTACTCATGAAAGAAATTGAGGAAGACACAAAGAAATGGAAAAATGTTCCATGCTCCTGGATTGGAAGAATAAATATTGTGAAAATGTCTATGCTACCTAAAGCAATCTACACATTTAATGCAATTCCTATCAAAGTACCATCCATCTTTTTCAAAGAAATGGAACAAATAATGCTAAAATTTATATGGAACCAGAAAAGACCTCGAATAGCCAAAGGAATATTGAAAAAGAAAGCCAACGTTGGTGGCATCACAATTCCGGACTTCAAGCTCTATTACAAAGCTGTCATCATCAAGACAGCATGGTACTGGCACAAAAACAGACACATAGATCAATGGAACAGAATAGAGAGCCCAGAAATAGACCCTCAAATCTATGGTCAACTAATCTTCGACAAAGCAGGAAAGAATGTCCAATGGAAAAAAGACAGCCTCTTCAATAAATGGTGCTGGGAAAATTGGACAGCCACATGCAGAAAAATGAAATTGGACCATTTCCTTACACCACACACAAAAATAGACTCAAAATGGATGAAGGACCTCAATGTGCGAAAGGAATCCATCAAAATCCTTGAGGAGAACACGGGCAGCAACCTCTTCGACCTCTGCCGCAGCAACATCTTCCTAGGAACAACGCAAAAGGCAAGGGAAGCAAGGGCAAAAATGAACTATTGGGATTCCATCAAGATCAAAAGCTTTTGCACAGTGAATGAATTATTCTTAACAGCTCTAGTAGCCATGGCATCAGCCGAAAGACCTTTCTCAAAATTAAAAATTACCTAATTATTTGTGATATTCCATTTGCCAAGAATAATGGACATCATTTTTAATTGTATGAATGAAAATAAAATTATTAAAATGAAGTTTTAATGACCTAATGAATTTTCAGCTGCATCTAAGCCAGAAAACTTCTAAGATTGATCAGGATGTAAAAATAATATTTTTTATTTTATTATATAAAATTATGATACCAAAATGATTTTTTTGCAATTTTTAAGTTCATGCTGGGACTCATATATCACTATTATCCTTACTAGGTTTCTAAGGATTAAGATTTTTTTTGAGGAAGAACTTTATATTTTTATTCTTTTAATTGTACTTTGATCCTGCCTTTTTTTTAAATAAAGATTTTTATTTATTTATTTGACAGAGAGAGATCACAAGTAGGCAGAGAGGCAGGCAGAGAGAGAGAGAGAGGAGGAAGCAGACTCCCCGCTGAGCAGAGAGCCCGATGCGGGACTCGATCCCAGGACCCTGAGATCATGACCTGAGCCGAAGGCAGCGGCTTAACCCACTGAGTCACCCAGGCGCCCTGATCCTGCTTTTTTAACAACGGGTCTCTCATTTTTCTTTTGCACTAGGCCCAGCGAATTATGTAACCAGGCCTGGATACAGGCATGAAATGACGAAACAGAGTTGTCCAAGCTTCCCCAGAGGTGCTCAGGATGTTTCCCAGGAAAGAGTGGTGGACAAACACATGATTTCTTTTATGCATGGATTCTGTAGTGAAAAATACACCTTCTACCAAACAAACCTTAAAATCTTTTCCCTTCTTCCACCTCCTCCTCGTCCTCCTCCTTCTTCTCTCTCTTCTCCTTTTTTTTTTTTCCCTTCTTCTAGCTTTAAAATCCCTCTTACTCTCATTGTGGGCTAAGAACATATCAATATAGGCTGCAAGTGAACATAGAAGATACAGAGAGAAGTTTACACATGCAACGTTGTCAAGAGTGTTGTCAGCAACTGATTTCCTTTAGGAATTAGAAAAGTCAAAGTCAGTTCCTGACAGTGGAGGGGCTTCGATCCTTCAAAAGAAGTTCCCATTTAGGCAAGAGGGGTTACTAACAAAATGTTAAAAAGATTGCTTTAACCTAAAGCCTGAGAACAGGTCAAGGGGGAGTTTTTGGTGTGTTTTGGTGAAAGAGGTGTGTGTGTGTGTGTGTGTGTGTGTGAGTGTGTGTGAGAGAGTGAGTGTGTGTGTGTGTGTGTGCTGTCCTTTCTTTGGCCTTTCTCTGGTGGTGCCAGTGGGGATGGTGGTGGCCATGAGGGAACAGCGTAGTTAGAAGCCATGACTTGCCTGGGAAGGTAAGAGGACACGATAGCATGAAGAAACTGATAGACTGTATCAAGAAAATTGGGCTTTATTCAAAGGAATTGAATAGTCCTGTAATTCTGGGAGCTTAATGTACTGCTTTTTCTCAATAATCTTTCTGCTGATAAAGTGATATGGAATAAATAGTTTCCCACAGCATATTTCAACAAGAGTTTACTAGGGAGAACTGTTGATTGATGATGTCCTTTTCGTGAATTGGGAGGTGTGATGAAAATTACAGCTTCCTTACTTTGTGAAGAATTTCCACAGGTCATTTCCCGTAGGAAAAATTCACCGTGTTTTTGTTCTAAGAAAACTCCAAGGCTGCAGGGTATGCTCTATGCCTCATTTCACTCCCTTTGATGAATTGATCAAGTGCTTTAATCAGGCAAGCAGAACAAGAGCACAGTGGGACAATGAGCTTGGGGAGATAAGAGGAAAAACTTTAATGTTACGATTTTATATTGATGAATGCTTTCCCAGACACAGTATAATTTGACAGGTCATACAACCCCAGTGACTACTGATAAACTTTGTTTTGAATGTGACCAAACACTGAACTTAAACATCCAGGTATAAGGAAAGCGAAAAGGATTTAGGCAAATTTAGGGACATGTTCTCAGAACTTAAAAACATTCAAATTTGCAAAAATTACTAGATTCCTTCATTTTTCAGATATGCAATAAAGTATAATTGCAAACTATAATGTGATCTCTTCAGAACTTAATTAAACAATTCCATTCTAAACTTCTATATAATTTTTGGCAAGGAATCATTCACCTTTTTTTTTTTTAAACCAGCTCTAGCAGTTTGCTTTCTTTTCAAGACCCCCTTCCACCGAGAAACAAACCATTACTTCTCAAGAAAGGCTAACTAAATCATAACTAGTAGTACAGGAGAGACAGATTTAAATGCTTGTAAAACCCAGGTAGTTGACATAAATGAAAAAGAAAAAGAGAAACGTTTTAAAAAACCTTGTGGATTCAGATGACTATTCTTGTATGATAAGAAACATAATGATTCAAGTGTGATCAGAAAAGTCACCTTACCTTGGTCTCACCTGGGAAATAATATTGAGTGCTAAGGAGTCCTGTGAATGGAAGACTGTATGTCCGGCTAATTCTTGCCCCACAGGCATTTTTAGAAGAGGAATTATAAATAATTTTTTCTTTTACTTTCTTTTTAAAAAATACATAACTTCTCTCAGTTTTTAATCCTTGGCTAGATTTTTAAATGCCGTGTAGACCAAACAAAATATGTCAGCAGGCTGATTAACTCCAGAAGCTGCCAATTTGTAAACTCCTGAGTACAGCATAATCAAGCCCTATTGAAGGCTATGCTAGGCAGTTTTCTTGACCAGTGTTCTCCAAAGAGGGAGAGAGAAGGAGGAATGGGGAGAGAGAGAGAGACAGGACAGAGCAAGCTCAAAACGTTCTATTAATAGGTGCGAGCAATCATAGAAGTTTCAAGAACTTGGCTGTGTCAGACTCCCCAGTTACAGCACACAGTCTTACAACTCATGGGATTCATGTTAGTCTCTCAGCAAAATTAAAAAATCACGGCAGGTCTTCAGGTTAACCTAAGACCAGCTGAAACTGCATTTCTAAAATGCCATGTATCTATTTTATTTTTATTCCATTACTGGTCAATTATATTACAGAAAGCAAGGACAAAATTGAACGTTGTTTCTTAGTTTAAAGGATTGGGAGATTGAACTTCTATCAGTGTCAAACTAGAACATTTCCTCAATGGAGCATATGTGTTTTTATTTTTTCCATGAATTATTGGGATTATAGAATAGAGAACAAAAGAATTGTTTCAGTGACCTTTGGAAATGGGGAGAAAAACCCACGCACAAGGAGACTTGACAAAAACGATTTTCCTTATTAACTACCTAGAGCCCTAGAGAATTATTTATCCAGTGCCTCCTCTATAATTTACGTACTTTACAGAGCTAAGGGGAGGCTCACAGTGGGCAGAAGTACCCCATGGCTTTTTCATATTTCATTCCCTTTTTCTTTCCGTGGAAGGAGTAAATCTCACTGTGATCTCTCTAATGAGTCTAATGAGTGGACAATTTTCAGTCTGGTAGCCAAGCACCCATCCATACTGATGACTTTATGATGGCTTGTTTCTTTCCAATTTATTAATACATTAAGTAGTTTAAAATGTGTTGAGCCTGTACTGTTACTAGATACTTAGATATATCATGTTGAACCTGCACTAAAAACATAAAAGATTTATGCTATAATTTCCATTTTCTACTAAAGGGAAGTGAGACTCAGATTTAAAAGTTTATGAAATCCATGAAGCTCATTTGTGTCTGAGCCATGATTTGAACCCAGGCTTTCCTGATACCAAAATCTGGGCTCTTTTTATTATACAGCATCGTCTCTCAATTTACTCAATGCTTTTATTAGGCTCAGTTGTCTGAAAGGCAGGAAGATACACTCAATCAGTCTGCTTTTTTGTTTACTTGTTTTTAAGTTCATTCAACTCTTAGGACACTGACTTGTTTTCTTCCTCTTTGTTTTTACTAATAAAGAATCTGAGGTACAGAAATATTTTGCAAATGGGCAAATCACTAGAGTAAAGTATATTGTGAAGCTTCTCAAGGAAAGAAAGCATCTGAAGGTGGTCCCATACATCCCATTTAGATGTATGAATTCTGGAAAACTCCCATGTTTTAACTACTGGCTATTTGCTGATTACACTTGGTTTTCTCTCTAGCTCTTGATAACTCTGGTGAACTGTAGAGTCCTAAAACTATTTGTCTGTCTGACATACTCATTAGGACCTATAGTAAAGCATTTCAAACATTACAAATCCAAAGCAGATTTTCCTTCCCAAATTTGATCCTCAGTTATTCTTCCCTTCCTTGGAAATGGCACAACCATCTGCCAAACATCGAGATGTCATCCTTGAGTCCTCTTTTCCCTCATCTCCCAGCTCTAACATATTAGAAGTCTTGGGATTTTATTTCCAAAATATATCCTGAATCTGTCCATCCCTCTCCATTTTCACCATATCAAGAGAGTCCCAGCCACCATTATCTCTTGGCAATACCGTCACCTTAGGTTGCTAAGTGGTTTCCCTACTTTGGCTCTCGCAACTTTATTACCTGTTCTTCATAAGCAGCTGGAATGATTTTCTTAAAGTGTAAATCAGATCATGTGATAGCCTTATTTAGAACCTCACAGTGCCTACTTCCTTGGTGTTTTTTCGACTCTCCCCCAGGCTTCTTATTTTCCTGCTCTACTTGGCTATATTTCAGTTATTCTGAAAATGCCAGGTATGTTCTTGCTTACTATATTTATGTTAACTTAGCTGTTATGTCACTGTACACTGAGATTAAAGGCTTACCCATCCCTCTCTTCTTACTCTGATTCCTTTAGATATGACTATAAAGTAATAATGATGATTTTTAAACAAACATACCATTCATTCCATTTCACAAAAAATATTTATTGTCAGATACAGAGATGTGTCACACAGACTCATATCCATCTGCAAGGCATGTGGTAGCTGACCATCTTCTGATGTCATCTTGATTATCAGCATCTACCTCCATTTTCCTAGCTGAGGTCATGCTATTCTTGGGGAACTCCAGCCAAGAAGTGAGCAACCTGATGGTAGTAGAGGTCATGATTTTCTGGGGACAAGCCCTAACTCGTGACTGAGTAAAGCAGTGGGACAGAGACTAATCATTTATGTCCCATGTGAAACCCCGCTATAGGGAAATCTTCCCTCTAAATAGACATGCTAGGTTTTCACATGGCTAAAAGTCTTGGTAAAAGGGCATGAAATATATTTCCATATCTATTCAAATAATTGTTCTGAAAATCAGCATGCTGATTCACCGGGTATTTGGTTCTTGGGGAAAATGTATACTTCATAAGTGTTAGAACTGTCTCTGACATTATGCATAAATGGAAAGAGGGACAATATTTTGAAAATTGTTTCTCAGACACTATATTAGTTATCTGTAGCTGTGCAATACATTATCCCAACACTCACTGGCTAAAACAATGATAACATTATGTTATACATGTTATGTGATTCAGAACTTTGGGAGCTGGGTGGTTTGGGCTCTGGATGTCTCTTGATGCTCCAGTCAAGATGTTGGCCAGGTTACAGTCATGTGAAAATTTGACTGAAGCTGGTGGATCTACTTCCAGGTTGGTTCACTCACATGGCAGGCATATTGGTGCTGGTTGCTGGGAGGAGGTTCCTTGTCTCCACTCTTCGGACCTTTCTCTAAGGCTGTCTGAGTGTCTGTAATATATGGCAAACAACTTCTCCCAGACATCACAGCAAATGATCCAAGAAGTCAAGACGGAAGCCATGATGTCTTTTATGAGCCCACCTTGAAAATCTCATACCACCATTTCTGCAATATCTTACTGGTTGTTCTAGTCAGCCCTATTTATTGTGGGAGGGGACTAGATAAGTGAATACACTGGGAGTCTTCTTAAAAGCTGACTTCCACAATGACTTATTAATTCACTGATTAGTACATTGATCAAATCTCCCTGAGCGTCTAATGTAGAAAAGTGTCTGGGCTAAGCACTGGAAGTAGTTGCAGAAGAACCAAACAGATCAAGTTTTACTTTCATGCAGCTTATATTTTGGTTGCAATGGGGAAGAACAGAGAATAAATACATGTGCAATGTATCAGGAAGTTACTCGTCTGTAAACAAAAAGCTGCTTAAGAGAGACTAGGTGATAGGAAGTTAGGCCCTATTTAAATGGCTTGTTAGGAAAGGTTTCTGTGATAAGTTACCAGTCAGCAAGAACCTTGCTAAAGTCGGGGACAGGAAAATGTAGCCCAGGTGGCTGGGGTGGGAGCAGAATGTTTCGGGCAGAGGAAACATTCAGTGCAAATGTTGGTGGGAAAATGCGTGGAAGAACAAAACAGCCTACAGTTGGAAGCTCATCAAGGCTTCCTCAACAGTAAGTCAGGGCAACTATTAGACTCGAAGTCACCTGTCACCTTTGATTCTCTTCTGTTTTACTCCTTTTAAATCTAAGTTCAACATTTAAAGCCCTTTGAATACAGAAGAATTTTCTTACCATAAAACTCACAGCTTATAAATACTGTTTTTCATTCAACTCATATTGGCTTAATTGGTCCTTAGGGCAGTTTTCCCAGTGGCTGTTCCCAATCTCTCCACAGTCGTTAAGCTCCAGATGCCAACGGAGCCACTATTCCCCTTGGTAGATGATCACTGACTCTCCTCCAAAGATCAATGCCATCTACCAGACACTACTTCTTTGCCTCAAAACAGTGGCTGAAACTTTGCTCATAAGGTCTTCATTTTGTGCCTTTAGAGGGATATCCAGCGGCCTTCTTTCCAAATGGGCTTTCATACTCTAACACCTGTACTTCAGATGTCATCCTTTTGCATGTCTTCCAAGAGTTGGCCTTAGACTGTCATCTTCCGCCTGCTTCTTTCAAATTTTATTGTTTTTCTCATTACTCACTGCTTCTTTCCCTCTATTGAAAACATTCTACTGACCTCACTATTCTCAGCAAATAGCTCTTCCTTGTCTTGGGTTCCCCCTAGGCCGTTTTTAGAGAGGCCAATAGAATCGCCTGATGTGTTAGGTAAAAAGGCAGATTCCTAGTTTTTTTCCTCAGATCTGTTTAATCGGGTTTTCCAAGGGGGTGGGACCAGGAGATGGTATTTGGGACACTCCTCTAGGTCTCTTTGATGAGCACCTGGGCTGGAGATCTGCAGGTAGATACTCAAATTTTCCTTCTGACTAGACATTAATTCATTTTCATATGGCATTCTCCTTCTCGATCTCTTTCCTCCACAAACACTAATCTATCAAAGCATTCAGTGGTACCTCAATATTGAAAGCCAATGGCTTTTTTCTCACTCTGTATCATGTTTGTATTTACTGCATCATCTGATCCTTTCGACGACCATTGCCTTCTCGAAACTTTCTATGTAGGGTCTGTCATATTGAAATCACAAGGTTAAGAGATTAGAAAACTTTTCTTTGAGTGGTGATTAATATTATCATTTTATATCTATAAAACTCAGGGATAAAAAACTAAAAATAAATCGTTGCCAGAATCGAAGCTAATTATTCTCGAATCCCATTGTTCTAAATGTCCTGAAGAACATTTAAGGCACTGCAATTATCTTCATCTTTATTTTATTATTTTTTGGCCTTAATTGCTTTCTAGAATCTATGCTTTAAAAAAAAAAAAAAAAAAAAACCTTAACAAAAGTAGCACTCCCTTTAGCTTCTACAGTGGGAGAATATTGGGCCTAAGATCAAGGATACCTCCTTCTACATGGCAGGTCCTACAATAATTGATTGATTTTTTGGATGAGCCCATAAGTAGAAAGTTTAGAGCTCTAAAGCATAGTCATTGATTACAAGTTTTTCTATTTGAAGTCTTGCCATCTTTTGCTTTCTTGAGATGACGTTTGTTAATTGGGTCAGAGATGACTCTTTGTCTACCAAAAACACAGGCTCCCTTTCCGTTGCATGGTGTCACCTCAGGAGAGAGCTGCCCTGTCCTGGGCAACATCTCCCAGCCTCCAGGTGTGGCTTTGGGACATCCTCACCAATGGAATGGAGCATGGAGAGAGTCCTAAGGAGCTCTCAAGGACGCTGAGAGATGACCACCCCACATAATTGAAGAAGCTGGTTTTCGAACTATCACCCACAATAAGGAACGTTCTCATGGAACTGGAACATGAGCAAGAAATAAACTTTTGTTGTGTTAGAACATGGAAATATGAAAATTTATTTATTTCAGCAGTAAGTAATCTCATTTGGTCATAATGAATTATTGTCTATACTAATCTCTTAACCATTTGTTGATGATCCTATTTTCTTCGATTTTTCAAATGTCTAAACAAAACTATTGATGGTTTCCTCTTTCCTTCCCACCCCTTACCTCCATCTTAGGAGTCACAGACCAAAAAAATGTAAACCGTGAGAGCCCAAGATCTGTGGACTACTCCCAAATTGTCCAGAGCACCCCTGACCAATTTCCTTAATTTTTCTCTCCCTTTCCTTCTGAAGTAAAGCCATGTGATGCATAAAAGTTATAACTGACTGGGGTCATCAAAGTGTATGGGATTTTAGAATTGATTCAGTTCTACTACAGGTTGTGCTGTGTGACCTAACACACAGGTATCTTAACCTCTCTGTGTCTCAGTTTCCACCACATGAGGTGAGAAGTTGAGATCGAAAACCTCCAAATTCCTTGACAGATTTAAAAAATGCTTTTAAAAGAAGACTAGACAAATGTAATGTATTTTAATTCATGCTTTAAGAGTAATTCAGCTAACCCTTTCTGATAGCATATTTTAAGAAAGGCAGTACATTTAAAATTATGAGGAAGAAAATAATAAACATTACTTAGCTCTGGAAAAGTGTATATGACAAATGGAAAACTAAAACAATTGATACAACAACTATTTAGCATCTCGGCTGGTTTAATTAAAAAAGGCAGAGGAGAGGTTCTGGCAAGACATAGAACATACACCCTGAGAATCCAGGTTGGTTCTGACCCAGAACTTGCAACATTCAAGTCAAATGTTGGCTCCAGGTGGAACAAAGGATGATGGGCTGGGTTGGGACAACTAGCTATTGGGACATTACTTGCCTGGAACGTCCCTGGGAGTGTCACCTAGCCTGGGATTGTTCATAGGCCTTAGATTCTCTGCAAAGTAGTTCAGATTTGAACCAGATAAAATCCCTGGAGTGGCTTAAAAGCACACAGGCTTCTGTGAGTTCTCTGCATGAACCAAGAATTATGGCATTAACCTGGGCTACAGGTGAAAGTATCAGTCAAGTACTGTGATTTGGCTCCAAGACATGTAGGTATAACCTCTCATGGTGTAAGAGGAATGGGGTTAGCCACTCCAGGCTGGAGACCAGGTTCTAGCATGGAACTTTGGGGAATCTGAGAATTCAAAATTTAAACCTTATCTTCCAAATCATTTTGAAGATTCATTTGTCAGGTAGCAAAAAAAGAACATGTTTTAACTAACGGACTGTTAGTTTAGTGCCTAGTTGTTCAAGAGTTGAACATGAGATCTGGATCTTCTTTTGGATTCTTGCTCTGGGATCTACAAATGTAAATGGAACCCAGCGACCAAATTTGCATAAATGCACAAGAGAAAGTTAGATAGTATCTTTGCCCCAAAGCATTTACCTTGACTTCCTTCCGAGCACTAAAGCTCTTTCCTTCCCTTCAGCAAACTCAGACCAAATATGTATAATATGTATAATTCATTTATGCTGAAAACACTTTTTTGGTGTTTTATGCTTCTTAGAGTCAAATACTCTGCTAATGGTTTTCAACCAACAGTAGTTTTCACATGTGTGATGGCTGATGCCCACTGAGTCAATTTCACTGAGGTTACTTAGACACACTGTCTCTCAAAATAGTAATTTTCTGGTGTTCCAGAGATTCACCTGGATGGTAAATGTTCACATCCTAGCTTCAATCCTCAAATTCCTGCCTATTAATTCCATCTTAATGCTTGTCAACTCCAAGGTAGCTACTCAAGCAAATATTACTGTGGGGATCCATTTGATTCTTTTTACATGGCTATTTGAACACCAAGACAGGTTTTACTGGTGATAAAAGTCATCTGGATTATAGTTGCTATAGTTCTCTTTGAGCGTGGGTCTGTTGTATAGGTGTTTTTGTTATAGCCTGCTTAAATACTGTTACCCTGTAAATCAGTGCTATACAACATGTCTAAGCACTTTGGAATGATTTGGGGTGTGCTAAAATTGAATGAATGTTAAGATCTGGAACGGTTTGCTATTTTTTTCCCTTGAAAGTCAATGCTAAGGTCTTTTCTCTTTATCTATAGAATTGAATGAATCAAAACAGCAGATGGCGTTCAATTCTTTATGGTTCATCCAAACAACTGGAACTTTCCCCAAAGCTCTAGCAAAACGCTAATCTATAGATGTGGCAAATTAAGCTATGAAAGGGGCCAGACTGAAATGATTTAAGTTCATGGGAGCACATTTGAGCCCCTCTTTTACCTCTGGTCATTTATATTCACTTAAAAAACCAAAAAACCAAAAACCAAAAAAACATCACCAAGTGGCAAACAATACCAGTTAGACAAATTTGTACCCAGTGCTTTGGGGGTGATCTACATGGTATAATTTATGATTTCTAGAACACTGAAAAAGTTCTTTGGCCTTAACTAGCTCACTTGTGTGAATGGAACCGTGCTTGAAATTCCAGAGTCATTATTTTTAGATTAACCAATCTCTCTCTTCACACACTTCAAAAAAAGATTAAAAGAATATGTCTGTAGAAATGGTGTATTTATAGCAAGAATTTTTTCTCAAAGAGTGTTTTAGGGCCCTGTTGTGGAAGAATATAGGGTAGAGTTGCTATAAAGAAATGTGAGAGGAGACTGAGAAATAGAAATAATGTTCTTCTAAAGAAAACTCCCATATTTATTCAGCTATGACCTACCAGGCATTCTTTAAGAAAGTATCTCATTTGTTTCTCAAACAATACCGTGATTAGGGGTTGAGTATTCCTGCCCACACCAGGAAACAGCCCAGGAGTGAGCAAGCGACTTCCCAAGATCATGCAGTGATAAGATGCAACGAGGACTCAAATCTAAATTCTTTTGTTCTGAGTTTTATGCTCCTTCTACTGAAGTTAGTATTTCCTAAGTCATGACATCCATTAGTGAATTTGTGATATTCTCTGTTGTGGATGATTATAGCTTCATTTAACCAGGCACTTTAGAAGTATGATAGGCTCTTGGAATCGGGAGCCACGTGGTTTAGGGTTAAGTCTCAATTTCAGCAATTTACTGATTATGTAATTTGGGGCAAATTACTTAAGCCCCTTTGTATCCACAAAAACTAAAGGAAGCAGTTTGTATCTACAGGGAGGGCTAAGCATCTTACCCGATAAGGTTATAGTGAACATGACTTGAGTGACCACATGTAATAGTCTTAGAACAATTCCTAACACACAAGAACTTCTCAATAATTCTTACTTACAGATCAGTAAACTGGAAAGAAAAGTGAGGTGACTTGCCTTAGATCAAGAAAAAGAAACTAGTAAGAAAGCTTGTTTACTTTATACCAAGATTGTTCTGCACTCTGCTGCATGGTTAAGATGGCACAATCTTTACAAACACTGACTATCCAGGATGGTTCCACCTATTGCGGGTGGAGCTAAAGTAAGTCTTCATGTCCACAAAATCCCAGGTTTTGAAAGCCACTGCCAGTCCAAAAGGCAGTCTGTGGATGATGGTCATGACTCTAAGTGTCCACCTTTGAAGTCTGTTTCCAGAAGATAGCAGTTTTGGGGACAAAACTTTAATCTGAGCATTGACCCAGTGAAATACATAAAGGGAACAGATGAGTAAGTCTGGGCAGACACTGGCATTAGGAGATGGTTGGCCAAAGGAAGCAGGTCTCAGTCAAAGGTAACCACCCTTCACCTACTTTGTAATGTTTGTCTTAAGCCCAGCGTTGAGTCTGTGGAAACAGCAACCCAGAATTACATCTGTAAAAGATACCTTTTCAACGTGCTTCCATGTGTGGTGAGGATGACTCCGTTTCCACTGCCTAATTTCCATTTTCCAGATGATGAAATTGAAATTTGGAAATATTAAATTCATAGCACAGGACCACATGAGTAAGTTGCTAAGACAGTGCTTGAACCTGGAGTCTTTTAATGGCTGTGCCCTGGGCTCTTTTCATGTCGGGAGGCTGCCTCTCAAAAGGCAATTACTGAGTACAGTGTACTGGAATAGGAAAGGAAACAGAAGTGTGGGATTGGGTATGTGCATGAGTAGTGGATTCTACACTATCCCTTGATTTTGCTACTTTATGAATCCATTACTGAAATGGCCTCTGGAACACCGCAGTATGGGTTTGGTTTGTGAGTAAATACTACACCTCAAAAATACGTTTCCTAGTAATTATTTCATACTGATTAATATGATATATTGGTTATAGAGGTTAACTATATCTCAGGAGACTGAAATTTAACCAAAGCTTCCCAAGATATTTTACTGCGTGTTTGTAAAATTTTATAAGCCCTGTATTGTGACTTCTGACCAAGTCTCTCTGCAAAGGACAATGAATTAATTAGAGACACTGAGAAGCCTGTTGCTCACAAATCTTTGTAATTTGTGCTATTCTAAGAAACTGCAATCCCAGAAAAATCCAAAGTTCCAATGAGCCAAGTACAAACCACATATGCAACCACAACGTTAGCCCAAGTGAGGGCAAGTGCCGAGAGAGGATGAAGAATTTCGGTCTGTATGGAAACAATCAGATTCCTTTCTTCCCTTGAGAGTGGATGCATAATTAAAAATAGGACATAATTACTGTTCTTTTGTATTTGAAAGAAAATTCAGCAAGCAACAGGCAGCTGGAAGGATTAAACCACAGGTGAAGGCAACTTGCAACATGGGAGGTCACGGCCACATGCGTTCTAGTCCATTGTGAATAAGGAGCCAGATGAAGAGCATATTGGAACACATAATACGTAGCAGTGCGTTTCTGTAATAAGCAGCAGAAGATATTTTCACTCTTCAGATTATCATTATACCAGTGAAAGGCAAAGATGATTTTAGCAAAAACGTGACCGGAATTGTAAACCCCAAACTAAAATGAAGCTTACAAACTTGCTGACCCCTCCCACAATGGAAAACAAATTTTATTTAAGTGTATGTGTATTTTGTTCATAACTTATAGTCGGCCTACTTCCAGAAAGGATTCGAAGCAACCTAATTCCACTCTAAAGAGAAAGACCATATTAGAATGTGAGGCAAACTAAAGTTTGGTGTGTGCGTGTAAAAATGTATCCAGAAGAACCCTAAATCTTTGTTTTTTCATTTAGGTAGTTATTCTTCATAGGGGGAGCAGAGGGAGAGAATTTTTTTAAAGATTTATTTATTTGAGACAGAGAGAGAGCAAGCATGAGCAGAGGAAGGAGCAGAAGGAGAGGGAGAGAGAATCTCACTTGTCTCCTTGCTGAGTGTGGAGCCTGACACAGGGCTTGATCTCAAGACCCTGAGATCATGATGTGAGCCAAAGTCAAGAATCAAGAGTTGACACTTAACCAACTGAGCCACCTGGGTACCCCCTAAATCTTGGCTTTCTTAATGAAAGAATAAAAGAACTGAATAACGATATCAAAATATTTTCTGAATCTGATTCTACAAAACTATTTTTTTCCCCCTCTGTCATAGTCCAGGGGTCAAATCACCACTTTTTGCTCTTAGGAGGGCAGTTCATGTTCTATTTGTAGGTTTTAGTTCAGTTATGCTCTGCAACACTCTTAGTGCTCACAAAATGGTGTCTTCCTCCTTTCTCTGACAGAATTGCTAGACTACATTTCTCAGAGTTCCTGTATCCAGATGGGTCTAAGAGGCTAGTTCTTAACAAAAGAGTGTGAGTAGAATGATGTTTACCACCTCTGAGTGGAGGTATTTGAGAGCAGTTGTGCCTTCCCTAAGTGTCGTCTTCCTCATCCACTAGCTGAATGTTGAAGGCAGTCTCTGGAGGCTCTCCAACAGTGCTTCTCAAAATGGGCTCCTTGGACCACTAGCATGCACATCACTCGGGAACTTGTTCAAAGTTCTTTGTGGGGACACACCCGAGACTTACTAAATCAGAAACTCTGGAGGTGGGGCCGAGGTGTGAGGGCTTAAGAAGCCCTCCAGAGTCCAGGGGATTCTGATGCCCACTAGACTTGGGGACAACTGTGCTAGACTATAACAGATGACAGGTTGAAAGAATCCTGGATCCCTGGGTGACTGCATGAAGCAGAGACTCCTCTCCTGTCCCCCTTCCCACCTCACTGGACTGTATTATAAAACAAATTCTGTGTTGCATTAAGCCCTGGAATTTCTGGTTGCTTTCTCCAGCAGTTAGCCTATCCTGACTAATACTGCTTCTTGTTCCTTTTTCTATTATTACTCTTGATGAATGTAACAATGTTCTGTTTTTGTCTTAGCCACCACAAGTTCTGTCTGGAAGGGTAAAGAAGGATAAACCAACCAGCTGATAAGCTGATATCAAACCAACCAATGATAAACATTGTTTTCCCTCAGGTTTTGTTATTTTATCCCTCCTTGAATTTTCTACACTCTTCCTCCTGCCTAAGTTATTACTGCTCAGTCAGAAGGTAGCAATTTGTATGAGGAAACCATAAGTCCTATATGGAGACTTTACAGGATTTCTTGCCCTTCAAGGACATGAAGTTCCTTAGTATGAGAAAAGTTTATCAAACACCCAAATTTTGGCATGAAATTACATAGGACACTCTTTATTCCATATAGTTGAAAATATTAAAATTTTACCCCACATTTTTCTGGTAAGTTTTCTTTCTTTTGGAGAAATGCTTTTTATCCCATGCTAAACATGTATTGGTACTGAATATATGATATGGTTCTAAAATTTTTCTAAGTGGACATATTAGACATGTTTAAATGGGTCTCAACCTTGTAAGGTTGTGACCCTAAAGCTGTAAGTTGCCATGTTGACTGTCAAATGAAAAAATCTGTCCACTGTAGGACAGAAAGAGGCAAACACTCCAAAAGAAAGTGTTAGTTCTAAAAACATCCTAGTCACTGCATCTAGTCATAATGAATTTGGATCCACATCTCTGTGGTTTGGATACTTAGGTTGATAAGTTTTCTTATTTTCTTCAGATAGTTTGAGTTGAGTTTTTATTACTGGTTTTCAAAAGCTGTCAGCTGCTATGAATATAGAAATCAAATAGTTCATTCCTGAAAATAAAGGATTACAGTAAGCCTTGGACTGAAGAAGGGAGAAAAGAGAACTAGAAATCTGGGATGAGGTTTTAAAGACAGGTTTTTTATGCATGTCAGGCAAAGATAGTATAGAAAAATGTCAATGAATGAAGAAAGTCATCTCAGGAAAGATAGGACAATACTCCCCAGACCTAATCATTTAAAAGCTTCATCATTTTTACCTTTTTCTTGTACATCTATGGTATTTAAAAATATATTTTATTTATTCATTTGATGGACAGACAGAGAGAGCACAAGCAGAGGGAGCAGCAGCAGAGGGAAAAAAAGAAGCAGACACCCTGCTGAGCAGGGAGCCTGATGTGGGGCTCAATCTCAGGACCCTAGGATCATGACCTGAGCCGAAGGCTGATGCTTTACCTACTGGGCCTCCCAGACACCCCACATCTATGGCATTTAAAAAACAAAACAAAACAACAACTTCAAAAAAAAATGTAGCCTCTTTCTAAGTAATAATGCCCACAAAATCATGATTGATTTGCAAGTTTTATATACGCAACTGTTAGAATTCTAACAGTTAGGAGGAGAGAGGAAGATCTGCTTCTGCATTCCATGTCTTGAGTTTAGCCAGCTTGAGAGCAGCTCTGCTGCCTTCCAATGTCAGCCTCAGTGAGGGCTACAATGAGTGCAATAGACAGGAACCACCATGACATATATAGACTTCATAAGGCTGCCATGCACCATGTCAATTATTTAAACATCGAAATGCTTCTGTGATAGCTGGAAAAAATAGCCACTGCTCTGAGCCCACAGTGTTCCAACAGCCTGCTTACGTTGGCTTCGCCTTGGGACTCAGCATGGAAAGGGGGGCAAGCCAGTACAGCAGGGAGCCTCTGGGACTTGCAGAGACTGTGTGGCTAGCTTCCATTCTGATTGGCTGGTGGCTTTGCCATCTGGTTGTGAAATAATGCAAATGACCCGAACATATGCTTCTGTTGCTGTATGGATCATAATGAGTTGCATTTATTGGTTTATTTGTCTGTTTTTCTTTCCTGATCATCACTTACGTCAGGATTAAAACTAGGTTGTGTTAGTCATTTTTTTCTCAGTGTCTTCAAACTGGAAAGAGGTGGGGAGATGGCCAGGAGCTAGAACCTACATTACTGGTCATTTGTCCATTAACTGTACTATAGAAAGACATTCATACCTGGGCCAGAGTAGTCTGCTGAAAGCCTGGATTCTGGAGTTAGTCTGCTTGAGTTTAGGTCCTGGTTCTCTTCCTTACAAACCAAGTGTTCTTGGGTAAGTTAATTAACCTCTCTTGGGTAAGTTATTTAACCTCTTAAACTAAATGAGTTTTCTCATTTGTTAAATAGGAATAATAATAGAACCTACCATGTGGTGATGATACAATGATAAAATGACTTAATACATATAAAGCATGTGAATGGTGCCTGACATATATTGTAACCAATTTATGTATGTTAGCTCTAACGACTACTGTTACCTGATGCAGATGTGAGAACAGCTCCAGATAAAAGTCACTCTATTATTCCAAAGCAGTGTTATGTAAACAATTCTACTCTTTCCCAGTGTAGATGGGCATTCCACATGAAGAGGTTCTGTGCTCAATTTTGGCTTGGAACTAACCAAGATAAAGTTTTCTGCTAGATACATTGATAAGCAAGCATATTTCATAAAACACTGAGATTTTTTTTTTAAGTCAGTTGAAAAAAATGACTTTTACCATCACACTTTTGTAATTGTTGAGAATACTTTCATGGAAATGCCACACTGAGGATTTTGACCTGAATCCTAATGTAAAGATCCCTTGCCCTCTTAACTGGACTGGATCGGAGGAACTACAATATGCTTCTTTAAAAAGTACTCAGGGGGGATGGGTGAAATAGATAAAGGAAATTGAGAGTACACTTACCATGATGAGCACTGAGAAATGTATAGAATTACTGAATCATGATATTATACACCTGAACCTAATATAACACTGCATGTGAATTATACTTGAATAAAGAAAGATCCATCTGATACAGTTTAAAAAAAATAAATACATAAATACTCAGTCCTAGGTGACCTACAAGCAAATAGGCAAGTGACCTCTTTGGCCTCTTTCCTCTAGACTCATCATCCCCTAGACTTACCATTCTGATGGCAAGGAAACACTTCTAATTAAAGAATCCAAAACCCCAAATGCAATCTTTCTCCTTCATGCTCAGAATGGCTCACCAAAGCCTCCTTCTCCTGCTCCCTGACTCCACGCTGGTCCTGCTGGTCCTTCCTGTGCCAGAAGTTTCCTCCTCCATTATAGTCTGTCCCAGGCCCATCTTCCCTACCAATGGATTTCATTTCAATAAACATTTCAAAGAAAGGCTCAATTTAAAAACAGCTACATCACACAGATACAAGAAGGCCGATTACACCAAATCTTCGCTCATTACACCAAAGGCTTCACCTAACTCACTCTGGGAAGCAATGATGTGCTTGACCTCGACCCAACAAATTAGTACCCCTCCTCATGTCTGGAGTCAGGAGGAGAGGTAAAAGCTCAGCTCCAGTGTGCCCTGAAATTTACAGCAGGGTTTGACACAGGCAACATTCAATATATGCTTGCTAAATTAATGAAAGGATTAAAGATGAATATTTAGGTAAGATATATGAGGCAAAAACCACTTTGGTTAGTCCTGCGCCTAATAGAGCTGACAGTTCACAAATCCTATCAACATTAAAATCATGAATTTAAAGATACTTAATCAAAGACAGTAATTTCTTACTTTAACTTATAGAGGAATTATAACCATTTTGCTTTCTCCCTTTGTCAATCTCCATATGAGGGTTTGACTCATTTGCACGTGTGCATGTTCGTCCTAATTCAGTTACAAGATTTGATTGTGTTGAATTATTAGTGTCACCCTTCTCCCTTCAATGAATTCATGTCCCATTTCTCTCATTTGCTTATCCCTAAAGTTAATGTTATTGATGATCATTTTGTCTCTTAGTCAAGAATTCTTTTTTTCAGGGTCTCTGGGGTCTGGATAATACCCACAGTGATCCCCAAAGGCAGAGCTTACAGGAGCACTGAACTACTTACCTTCCTATTTGAATGACAGTTTGACTGATAACGGATTCCTGCATAAACCCTTCCCTGTCAGTACTGTGAAGTAATCACCCCATCACCTTCTAGCATTGTGTGATACAGCAGAGAAGTCTGAAAATTTCCTGACTGGGGCTACTTCTAAAATAATCTTACTGTTATACTTGGAAGCTTGAAATTTTTTTTCATTTTTCTTAAAACTTAAAGATTTTACCAGATTTTGGTTACTTTACTATTATTGACTTTGATGAGGAAATAGTAAACCTTTCCAATATCTAATTTCAGTTTTGTTTTGTGTTTTTAATTCTGAAAAGTTTTTTCAATGATATCTTTGAATATCTGTCTTGATGTTTCATCCTACCTTTTCCTTCAGAAATGGTATCAATTTTTAGTAAGATTGCTGTACCACCTTCCACATCTGTCATCTTCTCTTACATTATTGTTTCTTGTTATGTGTCCTGAGTATGTTCATGGAATCTATCGTTTTCTATCTCCATAGGAATACCTATACTTTTTACTGCCACTGCTTTCAACCTAAATAGTTCTAGAATTTAGTCTCCACTTAGCATTGCTCTTTTCATCTTGTTGAGAATATCTAAATAGTTCTTACTCAAGCATTTCCTTTGAGAGTTCACTTTCTACACTCTTACCGTGGGGTATTTTTGTAGTATGTTTGCATTACTTATAATTTCATGTATTTAGGATGCTGGCCTTGGGCAGAGGTTCTGGGAAGAACATGGAGGGGGGTTAAGATTGACCTGGGGGTGAAAGACTGAGGGGAAAAAAAGCAAAATCTGAAAGGCAGCCTTGTGTGACAGAGCCTGAGTCAAGATCCGAGGACAAAATCCAAACAGAGCAGCAGTGTGAAGAAGGAAGTCAGAGACCTGGTATAAAACACTTTTGTGGAAAGCAAGGTAAGTGGATTTAGAATGGAGGAAAGAGGGTTGAGCCTTGAATCTCTGAGACCCTATAGGGAGCTACTAAGTGTACATGGCACTTTAGACAAAAGCCAAGTCATGGCAGGTAAGAAATCTTGTCTCACACCTGTTGTTGAAGTTTATGCTGGAGAGGACTGGAATGGGATGGTGTGGCTTCTGGCACAAGTCATTCCTGAGATAATATTTGTAGCTCAGGTTGGCTGCCAGTGACGCGGAGATCCCATGGACCACAGAGAGGAATGTTCTCGTTTCCATTTGTTTTGGCAGTTACTAATGTTGCTTCTCTCTTGGCTGATTCTACAGGTATTTTAGTGAAAAGAAGGAAGGAGTTCTCAGGAGTTTTGATTCATTTTGCCATTTTCAGTCAATTCCCAAATTTTATCCAAGGATGTATATCTTTGTAAGACACAGAAGAAATATGAATATAAAAAATAACTTCCAATGGCTGTGTGTAATATCCTACAAATACACTTTCCCCACACCCACTTCCAAAACAGACTAGAATTAATTTTAGATATCTAGCATTCACGGATGTAGTCTGCTTGCATAAGATGGCAAACAGAAGTGTTAGTTGCCCAAGCTTATGTGATATGGCAATCTGCCCAGGAGGAAGTAGAATAAAATTATTAGGTCACTTTAGACTTCCCAAGGCCTTAACATGATCATCTTTTTGAGAGATGGCTGGAAAGTTTTGATATTAGGTTTCCAGTACCAATGCCACTTGAAAACTGGCCATTTAAATGAAGCAGAACTTGTCAGGGATACCACTTGTATAGTGGTATTAAGATAAGAGTCAAAGAAGCTTTCAACAGAATGTGCTTAACTAGGCCAAAAAAATTGCTCTGTAGCCTCCTCTGAATCAGCAGAGACAACCTCAGGAATTGTGAGACACACAAAAGGAACCCTGAACCACAGCATCTCCTGCACAACAGAAACAAACCTTCTAAAGCCAGTGCATGTTTTCCTTCCAGAGTGTTCCACTAAAGTTCTATTTTACGGTGAATTTTCAAAACACATGGGCAGAGGGGCACCTAGGTGGTGTAGTTAGTTAAGCTTCTGACTCTTGATTTCGGTTCAGGTTGTAATCTGGGGGTCGTGAGATTGAGCCCCACATCCAGCTCCCGACTCAGCGTGGAGTTGGCTTGAGATTCTCTCTCCCTCTCCTTCTCCCTCTGCTTCTCCCATCTGTGCCCTCTCTCTCTCCCTCTCTCTCTCTAAAATAAGTAAATAAATCCTTGAGAAAAAAAACACATGAGCGTTGTGAGTGCACAACATGTGATGGGCAGTTGCTGAACACACCCAAAAACAAGTGAAGCCAGTAAGACATTAGATGAAGACTTTCATCATTAAGATACAGTTTAACTGGTCTTGGCTTCCTTCATTTCATTTGTAAATTTTACCTTGAAAACTTGCTGTCCCTTGGAGGCTAGCACTCCTTTCCTAGCCCTCATTCAGTGATCCATCCAATATCTTTTGAGTTCTTACGATGTACCCATCCAAAGTGGGCAGCTGGGAAGTCAACGAAAAATAAGAATAAGGCAGACTCTATTCTTGACCCTGATTTGTGACATCTAGCTCTCTTTGGCTCCCCAGACAGGGATAAGCCCCTCCACACACGGAGTTCACTGAGCTCCGTCTGGGTTTCTCCTCCCTGCACTGCAAACCGGAAACTCTCCCAAGGCAGTAAGCTGGGTGGGCTCGCTTACTTGTCTCTTTTCTCTTAGGATCACTGCCCTTTCATGCCTGATGTCCAGTATCTCCAAAACTAACGTGTCATTTCTTTTGTTCTTTCCATCTGGGTTGTTTTAGCCAGGAACGTAAGTCCAGAACTCGTTAGTTCATCTTGGGTGGAAACGGAAGCAGATGTCTACTGATGATTTTGGGGTATTCTTTATATACTCTGGACACAAGTCCTTTGTCAAATATGTGATTTGCAAATATTTTTTCCCCACTCAATAGTTTGTCTCTTTATTCTCTTAGCTTTTTCTTTTGCAGAGAAAAAGTTTAAAATTTTGGTGTTTAATTTGGTGTCATTTCAAAGAACTCTTTTCCTAACCCCAGCTCATAAAACTTTTCTCCTAGGCATTTGCTACTTTTAAAGCTCTTGTTACTTTCATTCTGTTTCAATTGTGTGCATGGGAAAACTTGTTTTTGTCATTCAATTGTGCAATATCTTTCTCCAAACAGACATCCATTCCAGACTATCGTCCTTGGGGATTTTTGACACACCTGTAATTATTCTGAGTCTCCACTGGATGTCAATACTGCTCAAGGAAAAGCAGTTCAGACAGCATTTGGGGTGCATAAAAACAATCCACGCTTTGAAGAAGAATTACAGTGGAATAGTTTTTTTAAAAGAGGGTAGAAAAAGTGAAATCCACAAAAAGGAATATCCCCCCTTCAGTCCTGTAATAAACATCAGGCAGACTGGTGGAACACAGGGCTGGAATTTGTAGCACTACTGAACCTCAAACTTGAAAAACTAAATTCTGTTTTCCACTCTGGCTCTTTGGTTGCTGACTTCTGCAAAACCAAAACCACATATCTGCTGTAATTAATTATTAGCCTAATTCTCACAAGGCACTTTACTGAAATCGAATTAGAGGTTTAATCTTTACTTGATTTCTTTTGTTCACTTCCTAAACATGCACAGATTTCAGCACTGATCATATAGAAAGGGATGACTTTGCTAAGAAAATGTCCTGGGCCATTTGGGTTCAGAGGATATAGAACACTAAGGAATAGAAAACAGGACCCATTGAGTCCAGTGACCTTTGATCATACTTGGGAGCAGGTTTTGCTTTCTAGTCTGTTCAAGGTCTGAAGCAAGAAAATTGGATTTAGATTGCTTTTCCTTCTAATAATCTGTCTCAAAAATACATTTGGAGGCTTAAATGCTTCAAGAATTGAATTCTAGATATTATTTTTAGTATCTCATTCTGAAGCAGGTACACAATATATACAATATACAATACAATATAGATGTTGTATCATTGTGTTATATTTTTTATAAATCTTTTCTTTATATAAGAAAATTTTGAATTATTTTGAAACTTAGGAAGAATAGAACATATGCTATTTTGAGTATATGTCTTGCAGGTGAGATACAAGATTACAAGACTAATTAGATTCTTTTAGAAAGAATTATGCCAGTGAAAATTTTATGAAATATCTTAAATGTGTCATATGAATATATTCAACAAGACATTCATTAACAAAACGTAGAAGTGAGCTTATACTTATCACCTGGCTAGCATTGTGCTAATATGATTAGCAATACTAAAAATACTTAAAGAAATAGGCATATCTGAAACAGACAGAATTTTTGAGGGAACAATTTAAAAATTTTCTAACATTTTGGGAGAGATGGCCAAAATATGGTTTAAGATATGGGGGATAGTCTGAATCAACCAGAATTCTCTCTTAAAGTAAGGTTCTATTTTAATATTTAATATTCTATATTCAGATGTGAATGATAGAGCAGACCAATGCTTTTAGTTTTTTCCTAGGGACTATGAGTTTTTTTAATTATGATCTATTTCCTTTGGGAGCTTAACTTCTCTGTGTAGCTAACTATCCAACAAATGTAACATTTGATTTGTGGCTAAAGGGCTGCCCTACAAATGTGTGCCACTAACATTGTGTGATTCTTGCAATCAGTTGTAAATCGCTGGTGAATTTAACTGCATTCGGTTTCAGTTTTCATATGGTGATAAGATTCTGTCCTAGCATGCATAATTTTGGGCCTATTTCTCCACAATGTACAACATGTCAGATTGTTATAATCATATACATGCTTTAGCAACTGGTTTAAAACTTTGCACTATTATTTATTCACTAGGTCAATGTTTTTAAAAAAGGTAAAAACCGGTGGGGTGGGGTGCGCCTGGGTGGCTCAGTTGCTAAGCGTCTGCCTTCTGCTCAGGTCATGATCCCAGGGTCCTGGGATAGAGCCCCCCCCGCCACCCCTGCCACATTGGGTTCCCTGTTCAGCAGGAAGGCTGCTTCTCCCTCTCCCACTCCCCCTGCTTCTGTTCCCTCTCTTGCTGTGTCTCTGTCAAATGAATAAAATCTTTGAAAAAAAAAAAAAGGGTAAAAATCAGCAGTGCTTTTATATATTAAATTTGCTATGCTAAGTGGAAGAGGTAGATTGTCTGCTTGTAATTCACGGGGTAGATTTTCCTGTAGGCTGTTGGCATACGACACAGAAAATTATGAAGGTGTAAATCATACTCTGGCGTGGCTGAAAGCTTTGTCCCAGATATGGTATTGGCACAAAACTACAAATATTGGATGTATTTTCCATAAGTGCAGAGCCATGGTTTTCATATCCTTTATCTTAATGCCAAATTATATCACTAGTATAATTTTTGTCTTGACACAATCTTGTGTTATGGTCCCATCTTTCAAATTTCCTATTCAAATTATTCTTTGGCTTGTCTTTATCAAACGAGAGGAATTCTAACTCTGGAAGACTGCTGAAAATCTTTTGGATGACCACTTTCATATTTGAAAGTGAAATGCAGCCATTTTATAAGAGTGGAATATTGGAAGTAACACATGGGAATAAAAACCAAATAATTCAAACAGATTCTTAAATAGCATTCATTAGTCCCAGTGTGTCAATTTAAGTCCGTGCCTCATGAAGTAGTGATTTTTCCATTTTCAATTAATTAAACTGAGTTTTAACTTGGGTGGCATAATAAATATTTTGCTATAGTTTTCATTTGTTTGGACAATGAATAACTTTTGGGTTATTTAGGTTAATGTGTTGGTGTTCTATAACACCAATTTTTCCTGGAGAGAAAGTGAGTGATAAGGAGAGATTCAATCTCTCAATAAAAATAATTAAACAAATTTAAAAACCCGGATAATTCAAGAGCACACTTTTTGTCAAATATTAACTTGCTACTCAAGATTATTTTCATATAAACTCATTCAATAGTGCTGTTTTCTTAGATGACTCACAGATACTAATTTAAGACAACGCCATCATCAAAATCAAGGAGAAGAAATACAGACAAATATTTCCTTTTCCACCTTCAGTAGCCTTTGTAAACTATGAATTCTAGAATTTAGGAATTCGTGGTGTTAGGTCCTAAAGAGTCAGTTAACAGACTAGTTGAGTCACTGTTACTAGTGCGTTCTAGCATGATGCGTTGCGAGCCCATAGTAGGTGTTCAATAAGTCAGTCATGCTAACCGAGTGAATGAATGAATTCTTAAATCCAGTGCATTAATACACAGCGCACCCAGGGGCTCTCCTAGGGTGGCAGAGGTAGTGTGGAAGCAAATTGTGGAAATGAAGCAAGTAATAAAAGTGCCAAGGGTAGAGAATCTGCTGCATCCTTATCCTTAAACATGCCCGCAATCTTTTACGTCCATTTCCCAAATCCATGAAGCCCCAAACCAAAAGGCTTTTCCTTAATTCATTTGACAGTAAATCCAGACCTAATCTGACAGAGGCTATTTATGTTGTTTATTTATCCCACTTGGTATAAATAGTCACATATTTTGCTGCAGAAATGCTGGTGTTTTTGATTAGAGTCTTGCTCCTTACCCTGGTGGGAGGTCATGTAATATACAATTTATGAACTTTAATACCTTTCTAAAATATACACAATTCTGAGTTCTAAAACATTTTAAGGCCAAGGTTTGGGACAAGGGCCTGTGAGCCTGTAAACAGTCTGTGAATTATTCGGATGCTTCCTGTTTCTTTTCCTGTTTGTCAGTCATCGTCTCCTTTCTGATGCGCCACTTGAAACAACTTCGCTGGTGAAGGGTGAATGCTACCCTTTCTGTTCCTCTTAAATTGCCCAATCTGTGATATGAATCGCTGCCTCACCAGCAGCCAACAGCCCTCACTGGGACTTGGTTCTATGGGAGGTGCTCTCTGCGCTTGGTTAGCATGGAAAAGCGTAGAGCCACATGTAGCCTACAGGAGCACTCAACGCGTCAGCTGGGTCACTATGACATCAGAGATGTCAAGTCATGTCTATGATCACACCCAATGAATGATCAGTACATGGATTGTGCTCAGGTTCCTCCATGGAGCTGTAGCAGAATAGAAACATTTGGGCTTTGCTAGTTTCAGGTATTAACCACCTGGAGACCTAGAAAGAGAATCCATTTACGTATTTATGCTTGACCAAAGAATGGTTCTCCTGTGCCGCTGAAGAATGATTACCTGGGTAAGTTGGAATTTTCCATGAAAGCCAGGTCTGATAGATCTGTTCTCTGAGGAACAAATCTCCCGCTAGAATGCCTTCACATCTGCTTTGAAATAACTGACCTAATTGGCCCAGGTTAAGACTAAATCAGGACAGAGTAGGAGTAAAACTAAAATTAGTTAATTTTGTTCCTCATTAATAGTTCTTGCTATGGAATGCATGAGGAGGATGAGAGGTGTTTAATGTTCTAAATTTATCCGTGTAATCACTCTGCCTAACTCTACTAACGGTAGAGTTGCATTAAGACTTGGCAACCTAGAGAACTAATATTTAGAACCTATTGTGATAACCCTAACATAGAAGGATGGGTGTTTCTTGGCTTGCACTTGTTTCTTTTGGTCGTGGATTTTGGACTGTCCAGAGAACATTAGTTTTCCTGGTTCTTCTGACGACAGCTCTCTCACTCCCTCCCCTACCTGTCCTCCATTACATTCTTCACCCCATCTCTCTCTATCTAGCTAATCATCTATTCCTCATTGTCATTCTTTCTTTGACTGACTGCGTATCTGTTAGTTTATCTGTCTGCTTTTTTCCCATACTCAGCAAAGATGGGAGGGGCGCCTGTTTGGCTCAGTTGGTTGAGCATCTGCCTTCAGCCCTTCAGCTCTGGTCATGGTCCCGGGGTCCTGGTATCGAATCCCCTGTCAGGCTCCCTGCTCTGTGGAGATCTTCTTCTCTTTATCCTCTGCCTCTCCCCTCTGGTTCTCTAGTTAATTGATTAATTTAAAAGGATGGGAAAAGAAAAAAAAATGGACATTTGCTATCCTTTAGTGAGATTTAGAAATATTACTAAAATTATTTTTTATACCATCTGCACCCTTATAAAAGTAAAGTCTTCATATAGCAGTGATGACAACTCTTTTTTTTTTTTTTTAAGATTTTATTTATCTATTTGACAGACAGAGATCACAAGTAGACAGAGAGTCAGGCAGAGAGAGAGGAGGAAGCAGGTCCCCTGCTGCGCAGAGAGCCGGATGAGGGGCTCGATCCCAGGACTCTGAGACCATGACCTGAGCTGAAGGCAGAGGCTTTAACCCACTGATCCACCCAGGTGCCCCAGTGATGACAATTCTTAAATTTCACTTTGTGGGCCACTTCAACTAGAGATTGGTTTGTATGCTGTGAAAATGTGATGTAATCCGTAAAAGCACTTTGAGTTCCTTGGGAGATTTCAGTTGAATTGCAGGGTGCTAATCCTCGATATTAAAATGAAATCTGCTTGTCTATTGACCCTAGAATACATTTTCCTAAATCACCTGTGCTCAATTTATTGAGCTATCATGTCAGAGAAGGTTCTGAAAGTTTCATTTTAGAAGGGTTCCCATGGGAAATTTCCTCATTAGAATTCTTATTTCAGATACGCTCACTCATGTGACTATTTTACCTATTCAGAAAACAAATGAATAAATCAAACACCAGTGTCTGTAGAAAGTGATTAAATATATCTGTTCTCGTGTTTCTGAATGTTTGTCCTCTGAATCATACTGCGGACGGTGGTGAGGCCATCTTTTTGCCTTTCTGAGCACGCTGTCAGCAAGAAGTTGGTAGGTGATTTTGAAGAGTCACAGTATGACAGCTGGGCTGGCCTCAGCTCCTTCAGTGGCCTCTCTGGAGAGATAATTCCCAGCTTCCCACCTTAAAACAAGCAGGAATAATGAAAAGCCTAACCTTTGGGAAGCTGAGGACCTCAGTGTCCCATGTTCTGGCTCAGGCTATTTGCAGTGTCCTCTCTGCCCAACGCTGCATACCAAGGCTTTCAATCTCCACGTGACTCAGTGTCCCTAGGCCAAAAGGTCAGAGCACAAAAGCGCAGAGGTCCCAAGTGAAAGATGTAAATGAGGGAGGTGGACCAGCAGGCAACAGTGTACCGGGGGGCACAGCTGGTAAACAAGGAAAAGGACACATTTCTCCTGAGCTCTCAACCGGGCCACAAGGAGCTCCCACAGGGTTAGAGGTTCCATTTTGTCTTTTCTCAAGAAACACAAAAATAGGATATCCTTTGGATGCAGTTTTGTACTTTTAAAATATCTTATTGTCATGAGTAAAGTTTTCTGGAAAATGGGAACAATATAGTGGCAGCATGGATCTGGCCTAGGAACCGTCTGGTGTAATTTCTGCACTAAATGAAGCAAAACCGGGAAGAGACATCGTAACAGTTCACCTAGAGACTATTCTAATGCTACATGCCAAATGTATGTAATTGATCACCATGGTCTTGAGCTCTTGACCACTCTTGATGATTAGAGATCATCGCACCGTGGGCAAGAAGAGAGAGAAAGAGTTTGAAAGAGAGTTTGATCAATTAACGTGGTTTTATGCTCTCTAGCCATGAACTCACTGCAGATGCTATTAACATTGACCTTGCAACTTGTACCCTGCTTTAAGGAGGAGGCGCTACCAGCTGATGAACAACCAGGAGGAACTCCCAGAAGAGACCACCCACAGAGCAACCGAATTAAAGTCTCCATAATACAAACCACGGCTTGTGGGAAATGCAAAGTACTTATGAGATGACTAAAATTAACAATGATTTCTAAATAAATAGAAATGAAGTTCACGGTGATTTCAGACCCACATTGGTCTCTTCCCCCCAAATAAAGTAGTCTCATTTCAAGTGAGTTTCTGTAGCATGTACCAGAGCCATCCCTTTAGAACCTGGACACCATTATTTCAGAGTACAACCACTATCAACCCACGGTGAACTGGACCGTCTGAATGTTATGGCCATACCTCCGGCTTACCTGGATCTTTTAGGCATAAATCCTGTCTACAGGAGGCAAAGTAAGGGATTTGTATATTTTTTATGTCAGAAAATGACTACTAAGTTTTGCACTCAGTGTTAGAATTTCAAAGATTACTCTGAAAATATCTGTCATCAAAACCATAAAGTCTCAGAGGGGAGAGAGAAACATAAGTGACAAACTAAATGTAAGGTTTTACGGGTTAGGGTAATGGTATGCCCTGTTCCATCAAGCATGCCTGCTGCTTCTACTCCAGTGTATATCTAGAATCTATCCACATCTCTCCCATGCCACTGTCCGGGTCTAAGACACTAGATTACTGCCACAACCCCCAACCTACTCCCCGCACTTCCATCCTGGCCCCACCATCCCCAACCAGTTCAGAGCCACCAGAGCAATTAGAAAACAGTCGTAAAGCCCTGTAGGTCATTGTCTCCTCTCATAACACTGGCCCTCCCAGTGTGGGCTCTATCAGTCTCCACGAGGAGCTAAATGCTTTCCTCACTCAGAACGCTGTTGTGTACTCTTTGCTCTACAGAGAACCTCTCCTCTAGCTTAAATGTCACCTCCTTCAAAGGACAGTGGTTGCCTTAAATTCTCCACTTTAAACTTCATCTGTCTTGCTTTTAATTTTTATTGTCATGTGCACTTATTTTTGTCAGTTTCCTGGAATTTCTTGTCTGTCTTTTCCATTCAATTTCATGAAATCAGCATCTTTGTCTTGGTCTCTTGTACTCACAGTATCTAGCAGGGTGCTTTGTAGGTTGAAGAGTCCCTCTAAGACTGTTCTTAGAATGAGAGAGTCATGGGACAAATACAGGGAGCAATGAAATCTGTCAAGAGCAGAGAAAAGGGAAAGATGGTCTGTTATTGTGTTAGTTTCCTAGGGCTGCCATAAATAAAGTACCATAAACTGGGTGGCTTAAAACAATAGAAATTTATTCCCTTGGGGTACCAGGCTGGCTCAGTCAGTAGAGCATGAGACTTTTGATCTCAGAGTCATAAGTTCAAGCCCCATGTTGGACATGTAGCCTGCTTGAAAGAAAGAAAGAAAGAAAGAAAGAAAGAAAGAAAGAAAGAAAGAAAGAAAGAAAAAGAAGGGGACGGAGGGAAGGAAGAAAGGAATTTACTCTCTCACCGTCCTGGAAGCTGGGAGTCTGAAATCAAGGTGCCTGTAAGATTGGTTCTTCTTAGGAACTGAGAGGAAAAATCTGTTCATGCCTCTCTCCCAGCTTCTGGTATTTGCTGGCAATACTCACTGTTCCTTGGCTTGTAGGTACATAATTCCAATTTGTACCTCCATCATTGCCTGGCATTCTTCCTGTATGTCTCTGTCCAAATTTTCCTCTTCTTACAAGGGCATCAGTCATTTGATTATGGCTAACCCTAAACCAGTATAATCTTATATTAATTTGATTATATCTACAAAGGCCCTATTTCCAAGATAAGATGGTGTTTACAGGTCCCAGGGAATTAGGACTTGAACATATCCTCTGGTGAAACACAATTCAGTCATGGTAGTCATCTATCTCTCAGAGAGTGAAGTCTTAAAAGATGAAGAAAAGTTGGAGTATGGGCGGGCATGTAGAGGAACAAGCAGGAGAGTACATTTTGCATAACAAAGACATCAAAGTTGGGGAGGAGTTGGCTGGGGGCAGACTTGAATATCACATGAAAGAGTTTTTATTTTATCCTATTGTCTTAGTCAGCTCAGACTGCCATGACAAGATGCCATAGACAGGGTGACTCAAACAATAGAAATGTATTCTCTCACAGTTCTGGAGACTGGAAGTCCAAGATTAAGGTATCAGCAGGGTTGGTGTCTGGTGAGAACAATTTCCTTTGGTTGGAGATGGCTGCTTTCTCTGTTTCGTCACTTAGTAGGGAGAAAGAGCTCTAATATCTCTTCCTCTTCTCATAAATGCAACAGCCTTATCAGATTAGAGTCCCACCCTAGAGCCTTACTTAAGCTTTTCACCTCCTGAAGAGCCCTATTTCCAAATATAGTCACAGTGGGGATTAAGACTTTAACATAAGAATGTTGGTGGTATATAAACTTCATAGCATCTATAGATCAAGTATCAGTAAACTATGCCTGATGGGATAGAATGGAGGCTGTGAAACAAAGCAAACCTGTCCCTGAGAGGTCATCCATATGTTCTGAGTCAACCAGACTTCCGTCAAGTGATATTCTAGAAGCTTCTTACTATCTTAGATTGTTCAATGACATGAAAAGAGAAATTCAGTTATATTCCCTCTTATGCATGGAGTCCATGAGCCCATTAATCAAATGTTTGAGCCCACTTTTGAGTTCATATATATATACATTTGTCTCAAGGGTTAGGGTAAAGATCTCTTAAAGAAGCTGGACTAGAGGAAGAGAGACTCTGAGGTCTTTAAGAGACAATAATCACAAGAGAAGAAGTCTGTCATAGAAGACCTGACTGAGCCCCAGGGCTTCAGAGTATACTGTGAGGCACATGATACATTCTCCTTCATGCTACTCCCCTCATACCTGGAGTTTCCCTGTGTTCTACGAAGAAGAGGCGTGGTAAGAAAATTAACGAGTCCCGGGGGCTCAGGCTCTGCTGGGGGCAAACCTCTGTGAAAAAATTAGTCATGTGAAGTGACAACCTTCCTACTTCTAGGAAGGGAGGAAGAAGGACATGTGTTTTTGTCTAGAGGAAGTTGTCAGCAGCTGGCATGGTAACTCATGGAAAGAAGACCCACTGCAGTCAATTGAACAGAAAGATGGCAGTGACAAGAAAACCCAAGTCTCATCCCCTAGAATTATCAGGAAAGTTGACTCACAAGGAAGTTACATGTAGCATCTTTAGGAATTTGGTGGAATACTCAAAAAGGGAGATCCTGAGGATATTGAACTTCCTGTTAAAAAAGCAAGAGGGGATTCAAAACATGTGTTGTGGTAAATGTGGTTTATTTTTACTTCCCTAAATTACACTAATATTGCATGAGGAGGCAAAGCATGAGGGAAAAAATTATGAATAAGATTTAGTGATAAAGTCTAAATATTCAAAGTTAACAGCTGCATTTCTTTTTTTTTCCCTTACGAAAAGACAGATATAAAGGTACCTATCACCATACATTCACTACTACTGGCCTCAACTGGGCCTTCAGTATTTCCCAGCATTCTCACTGCATTTCTACATTTTACTCCCTGACAATTTCAGACTATCTCCCATTTCCTCAAGCCACTGACCACCTTTGTACTCCTTCCTTCTCTTTTCCTTTCCTTTGGGTAACCTTGCTTCGTATTTATGTCACAAGTCAAGGCCATCATAGGGAACTCCTTCAAATTCCTGACACAATATCTGCAAATCCAAGAGCCTCTGTACCAATCCTTCTTCCTCTCTTACTGTAGGTGTCAAAGAGAAATTGCGCTTGTTAAAAACAGCAAGGAAGACTTTATTCAAGGTTATTGAAATATGGGGGAGAGATTGAACTCAACTCCCCTGAAACAAAAGTAGGAGAGTTTTTAAGCATGGAGCTGAGCTGGTGGAAAGGTCCTGGGAGTCATTAGGAAAGAGGATGGTCAATACAATTAGACCATCTGTGTCTGCGGATTGTCTAACTTATTGAAGGCTCCACCGTCCCACAGAGACTGGGAGATAGGGGCCCTATCTTCCTTGATAATTACTTTTCAGAAAGATGCCTCCTGGGCATGCCTGGGTTGTAGAAAATGGACATTTCAAGGAGTTACAGGAATGATTTACAGCTGCAAGTTTTTTAAATTAAATATACTCAGAAAAGGGAGGCCATGCGCTTACATTTCGGAACATACTTCTCTAACGTTTGCTCAAGCTAGGGAGAACTCTAAGGCCCTCTTGTCAGAGGGGAAGAATTCTCTCTCCTTGAGTGCTAACTCCCAACTCCTCTGGCATCACTGAGTAGTGTCAATTCTTAGGTAAAGCCTATACCTATCTCTTCAGCTTCTATGTTACTTCTGGATCTTTCCTGACAGTATTCAAACATTTCAAGCAAGTCCAAAAGCAGCCATCTTCAACTGAAAAAATCTCAACTTCCTCTGCATTTCCACATCTCCCTCTGACTATGGCTCTGTCTTTTGTCACCATGATAGCCAGACTTTTAGAAAGATTGCTTATGTACACTCTTTCTTCTCACTCTGTCTCCATTTTTTTCCCATGTATATATATATATATACATATGTGTATACACGCACACACACGTGTGTGTGTGTGTGTGTGTGTACTCAGAAGAAAGATGTAGAACTGTTCAGCCAGTTAAGGGCAATGCCCCAACTTCCACATATTCTATTTATCAAAGCAGTGACAGGGCCTGCCTAGACTTAAGCACATGAAGAAATGGGTTCTACCTCTTGATGTGGGAGAATTCAATTGTCACATTCATCTTTGGAAAATGCCACTGTCACTTTTTTTTAAATTATGTTATGTTAGTAATTATACAGTACATCATTAATTTTTGATGTACTGTCACGTGTTTTATATTTTTAATTTAAAAATGTGATTTTTATCACATTTAAAATTTTTTTTTAAAATTTTTAAATGTTTTAAAATCACATATTTAATTTTTTTAATGTTTTGTCAATTCTTTTGTTTTGTTCTGTCAATTTTTTATCATGTATTATGAGTCTATGGCATGCAAATACAAAAAGAGCTTCTCTCCCTATTGAATTGTATCACTTGTTATTATGAAGCAGTTGTTTGTATCTTGTGATGCTTTTTGCTTTTATCTTTTCTTTGATAAATAACAACTCTGAAAAAAAAGGTTGCCTGGTATATTTCACTATTTCTTTACTTTCAACTTTTCTACATCCATATGTTGAGATGTCCTCTTTCTACCCAACAGTCTTTTTAAACTCTATCATTGAAACGATTGCACTGACTCTATGTCCAGTTGTTTAGCGCTGTATCTGGCTTTACATCTACTATCTTGTCATAGATTCTATTTGCCCATAGTTTTTCTTTTCCTTTTTTTTTTTCCTCTCTCATTGTTTGCCTTCTTTACAATTAAGACTTTTCCCCAGTACATTCTCCCCTCAATTAGTTTAGAAGTTATATATCTTTTCTTTTATTTAGAGATTATCTTTGAAACTGAAGAAAACTGAAGTCTAAGTCTGATCAATAACTTTACCTTTCTCTGGGATAATAATATTTTTAAAAGTCTTTGAACAGTTCAACTTACCCTACATTGTTATATATAACTGTTTTTGTGTCATTTAATTTTTGATTTAACCTTAAAAGAGTGTTGTCTTATAAATGATTGCTGTTCATTTAGGTTTACTCATAAATTTACAGTTTTATGTGTTTTTCATTTCTTCTTGCACCCCAGCTTTCTGTCTGGGGTCACTTTCTTCCTGAAATTCTTGCTTTAGAATTTCCTCTAGTAAAATGGTCCTGTAGTGGCAAGCTGTCTCTAGAAGTTTCTTGATTTTATTTTAGTCTCTGAGCACAAACATTTATTTTAGCAATTGTGTTCTCTCAGTGTACTGATGATGTTGTTACATGATCCTCGGGCTTCTACTGTTGCAGTAGAAAATTTCTGGCCATGTTTATCTTTTAAAAGTAATCTGGTGGCTTCTAAAATCCTCTGTCTGGCTTTAATATTCTAAATGTCCATTACGTCATCTCTAGATGTGGCTTTTGTTTTACTTATTTTGCTTGAGAAACTTAAATGTGGGAGCTGTCGTCTTTTATCCATTTTGGGAAATAATCAGGCATGATCTCTTCAAATATTGCAAGTTTTTAATTATCACCGTCCTCTCCTTCCAGAATTATCATTGTATTTACGCTACATGGCTCCGTATTTTTAATTTTTAAATTTTTTTTCGTCATTTCTTTGTCTTTCTCTGTGGCATGCTGAACCTCCTTCCAGCTTGCCAAACCCTTCTTCAGCTGTATCTCATCTACTGTTAATCTCTTCCAACATTTAAAAAAAAGACTCCAAGTATTATGTTTCCCATTCCTAAAAACTCTTTTGTTCTTTTTAGATTTACAGTGTCATCTTATTTATTTTATCTATCCCTTCAAGCTACTTTTAGTCCTAGCTGATCCAAAAAAAAAAAAAAACCCACAAAAATCTGAAACCAAAAACCTCAAGTCATACTTTTGCTTTAAAACTGTAATGTTCAAGGCCCTAGTCTAAAGCAAATACAAACTTTTTCTAGAGGAATTCACCTTTATATTAGGTATCACAGAATCACATAAATAACTTTTATAACCAGCTATATGAAGAAATTTCAGGGGGATGGTGGGGGTAGATAGTGTGCAGCTTAGTACTGCGATCTCCCATGAATTACCATCTTATCCCTCTTTCACAGACCTAAAGTATTTCCTTGTCCCCTGAGAGCCAGAGATCAGTTGAATTTCCTTCTGGTTCACCTTTACCTTGACAGCACTGTTCTGAGTATTAGGGTTATAGAAGAAAGAGATCAATTCAGTGGACATATGATAGTCCTCACCCCATTGGCTACTCATCACTTCCAACCCAATAAACTGCTCTCAACGCTTTGAGTCATTCATTTCCTTTGGCTTCTGTGACATCATAGTTTCTGGCTCTTTAGATTTTTAGTCCTCTCTCTCCTCAAGTTTTAATGTTAGAATTCCTAATGGCTCCGTTATTGACTCTCTTCTTCTTTTGTATGCATTTCCTATGTAAATCAACCTAAGATAACTTTAACACCATCTTGATTCAAATGAAACCTAAATATCTATCTCTAAACTGAATTTTATCTCTTCTGAGTTTCATCTCTGCTTGACATTTTTTAGTTGAATATCTCAGTGTTCCCTGAAACAGAACATCTCCTGAACTGAGCTCCAGTACTGATTTTTCTCTAGTTACTTATGTCAATCGTTAAGACACTATAATTTACCCATTGCTCACTCCAGAAACCTTCCTGCTTCTGCAGCTCACATCTTAACACATTTTCTCTCCCGCTCACAAGGCTGCAACCAGGCTTGTCTAAATGCCAGACTTCCTGGAAACTCTTACCCAGTTTCTTTCATCTTCTGGGACTGACTCCTACACATGCTTCAAATCACAGTTAAACTCTCACTTCATCAGGTGACTTTCTTCCAACCTCCCTCCTGGGATAGAGAGGCGGAGGTTTCCTTTTTAGGTCATGTCCTAACATACCATGCTTCTCCTTAAGCAGCAACTTTAACAACTATAATGTAAATTATATTAAATATAATTATTTGTTCCAGGTATCAGCATGTACTTCCTCCACTCGACTCTGAGCTCCCTAAGTGTGAGGTTCGTCTGCTTGGGTCACCATGGTACCGCCTGAGTAGTACGTGGCACTGTAGGCATTTAAAAACATTTGTTGGATGAATACATGGATGGATGACTGATGGCCACATTTATTACTCAAATGCTTGCAAAATGTTCCTGTGAATGCTTAAGAGTCCCGAAACCTATCCAAACACAGATATGCTATAAAACTGGTTTCACTTCTCTAAAAAATATTTTTGGATTTTTTCAAAGTCATGTTATATCCATGGAATCATGTCACACATTTCAACTCTATCTATCGTGTCAGTTGGCTGGAAAATAATGTTGAAAATTACCAATGGGGAATTGTTGAAGGTTTTTGATCAAGGGGGTGGGACATGTAGATACATGGTTTAGAAAAGGAACTTTAGGATCAGGGTAGAAAATGGATTGAATGGGGGAAAATCTAAGGCAAATAAAAAAGTGTGAGAGACAACTAAAAGAGAGCAGTAGCAAGGCATGGAAAGGAGGAGATTTACTGAGAGACACTGCAGAGGAAGAATCTATAGATAATGGCAAGATCATGGAGGTCTGATGGAGAGGAAGGGATTCGGGATAGCTGGGAGAATGAGGTGAGACTCTGGATTAGTGTTGTCTTCCATCACCTGTGTTGCCTGTGGCATGGCTAGTTAAGGCATGCATTTTTATGCATATCAGAATTTTCCTATTTTCGATTTTACAGAACTGAGACTGTACCCCAATGTTCCTGGCTCTTATTTTTTATTTTCTGTCCTAATAGTACCTGCTATGAAAGTTCTTTCCAAAACCCTGGTCTGCTTGCCTGGTTCTTGATACCCCAGCTGGAGTCCTTCTCAGTCACCTCTGCTGGAAGGTTGCGTCTCTGCTCCTCAACAGCCAATCCCAGTTCAGAACCTACTGTGATCTGATTATCCCCTGCCTAATTTTCTTCTGGAATTGTTGCTGTGTGGATCCCCACTGCTTACATTAAATTTGTATTTCTTGATCCTAGCATTTGCTTGCCTCCCCTCTGGCCTTGCTAAACCATTTGGACACTCAACTATCTGGCTGCTCCCATCAGAACAAACCTACTGCTGAGTCAGTTTCCTCTGATAATGCTTCCAGCGCGTTTCCGGCTTTCTCCCAATGGCCCTTTACTTCTGACACCTGGGCCTGTCTTTTTTCCCAAATTTTTCTTAGTGGTGGAACTTTGTAACTCAGCTAGATAAAGGAAGGATTAGTTTAGACAACCAACCCTCCTGGTGGTCTTCGGTCCTGTTGAATTTGTTGGCTCAGCATTTCTTTCAGTGTTTTTGCATCATAGTAAATATCGCTTCTCTCAAAAGCAATGGAATTTTTATTACCTTTAAATTCATGTTGCCGGGACGCCTGGGTGGCTCAGTTGGTTAAGCAGCTGCCTTCGGCTCAGGTCATGATCCCAGCGTCCTGGGATCGAGTCCCGCATCGGGCTCCTTGCTCGGCAGGGAGCCTACTTCTCCCTCTGCCTACCATTCTGTCCGCCTGTACTCGCTCTCTCTCCCTCTCTCTCTCTGACAAATAAATAAATAAAATCTTTAAAAAAAAAAATCATTAAAAAAATAAATAAATAAATTCATGTTGCCTTATCGGTATAGTTTCTTTTGTTAAATAGCTTCTTCTAAACATGAAAAGCCAAAATTTAGTGTTTGGCCTTGTAAGGTTCTCTACCGGACTAATCCTGATGGCTCAGTGATTGCTGTTAAAACTCATTTAACATGGCACCTGGGTGGCTCAGTGAGTTAAAGCCTCTGCCTTCAGCTCCGGTCATGATCCCCCATCAAGCCCCGCATCTTCCCCTTCTCTTCCCCCTCTCTCTCTGCCTGCTTCTCTGCCTGCTTGTGATCTCTCTGTCAAATAAATAAATAAAATCTTAAAAAAAAAACACAACTCATTTAGCATAGAGCAGCAACCTTCCCACTTCCCATTTCTAGCCTTCAGGAATACAGGGGAGGGGCTCCTCTTCCTCCATACCACTCATGATCAGCCCCTTTTGCCCCTTACTGGGTGCTCAGGCTTTTCCTGAAGGTGCTGTTGTTTCTAAGCATCATTTCAAGGCTTTTTTTGTTGTTGTTCACAGAGAATTTATGGAGTCTTTCTTTACACTTTCGATTGGTTATACTTGACCTAAAGATGCTGTAAAAATTATAATTTATAAAATAATGACCTCATCTATGAAAATAGGTAAACACAGTTAACTTACTAGACCACATCCATACATGGGTAAGTTGGAGAGTTTCACCAAAATTTATAGTAAATTTGTATATGCATCCTATAGATGCTATCCTATAAACAGTTCCATGGATACTTAGTATAGAAAATAGAAATAGAAATATAGAAAATAATTAGGATTTTAATACATGTATTAAACTACTTGAATATGAATTTTGTGTATTTATCTTAATGAGTAGAAAGTGAACATCTATTTTAGAAAGGTAAGATTCGGGAAGGAAGAAAAACAATATTTCACGGAAGGCTAGGTTGCATGAAGGATAAATTGCATTGCAGCCAAAAGTACTCAGAGAGAATCAATTTAGTTGTTACAAATGTATCAAATATCAAAATGTAATTTTCAAATTAAAAAAACACTATTAACATTAGCTTCTGAATTTTTATTTGGCTTGTTACAAATGGCTCCTAAAACCAAGTTTTTCTTTTCCACTTAAATTGTGCTTTCCAAAATATATGAGGTTATTCCACTCCAAGATTCTTAACGATATGTTTATATGGAAAGTATAAAGTCAACATATATAAATGTGATATCGAATAGCAGATCGAATGTAATATTTTATTATGGGGGATACTAGATTTAGATATTTTAGATATTTTATAGATATTTCACAGCCTACAATATTCAATTTACAGGTATAATGAGGAAAAACTCTTTAAATTTTTATTTCATCAAAATAATGGAAAAACATAACCTCAGATTGGATATCTTGACTGGATATTGCTGACAGTAAGTGTGCTTCTAGTAAACTGGCAATTTCCAAGATGATTGCTTCACGTTTGCTATTCATAAAATATACTGGGGCCTATGAAGACATCGATAGTGGAGTTGACAAGAAGTCTTTTCCTCTTAGACTCTTCTACTTCAGGTTCTATACTCTTTGCCATTATTAGGTTTTAGAAGCTTAATCTGATATATGGTCCTTGAAATACAAAAATAGTCTTTATTTTACAAAATCATGTTCCACAGAGTTCCTTTTAAATGGCAAGCTTTTGATGTTTCTTCCCCTGCAACTGGGCCAGGATCTTGTCTGCCTTTGAGAGGATTATATTTGTGATTGCTTCTCTGTCACTCATCTCTCAGAGGTTAGTTATTGTCACAGGTCAGAACTGATAAGCCCTCACTTTCCTTTGATGTTCCCTCACTCTCAGAGCAGCTTTGTTCAAAGAACCAGGAGTCCTCAGAGACCTTGTCTTTATGCAAGAGGCTGGCCGGCACAGGTCCCTGGAAGATGGCGCTAAGATGAGTCTGACCCTACTGACAGAAAAAGTTCTAGAACCTCAGTCCCTTACCCAACTCCAAATCCTAGGAGCTCCCTGAATCTTGCATATAATCCTTGAACACATCCTCCTATTTCTTCCTTTGTATTTCAGAACCCATCCACTTTTCCCATACCCACTTCCACCACCCTAGTTCTGGTCACTGTCACCTCTTGCCTGTGTCCCTGATGGAGCTCCCTACTCTTCTTACCTCGGCCTCCAGTCTCACCTCCCAGAAGTCTACTGTCTGCATTTCTGTATTGCCTGAAACCAAATATTTGGGATGCTTACTTTTGCCACTGGGATAAAATGGAAACTCCTCTATGTGGTGTCATTTTTATCCTCTCGACCTTCAGCTCTCACTTGCAGGCTTCCAGCTTCTTGGTAGGTCTTTGTATTGTTTCTTGATCCTAAGCCTCTGTATATGGCCTGGAACTCTAGTCTCCCACTGCTTCCTCCATTGCCTTTCCTCCCTCCTCCCTGAGGATCCATCTTGTCTGCTTAACTGAACTCATCATTTAGATATAAACCTTGATGTCATACACTCTGGAAATCTTCTCTGACTCCCAAAACTGAGTGAGGCGCCATACTTGTACATGCCCTGGAGACACATCACTCTTCCTGACTAGACCCCAAGTTTCTTGAAGGCAAGCACCATGAGTTGCTCCTTATTTATATTTGCATTTTTAAATGAATTTTTAATAAAAAATACAATATAAAATTTTAAAATAATTTTTTAGAAATTTCTATATCTTTGTTTATATATTTATTATATATACTATATACTGTTTATATATTTATATTTACATATTAAATATATTTTATGTATTTGTATTTTATATTTTGCTTTATATTTGTCAGCTGGAAATTACCTTGTGCCCACTATCCCTTGCTTCTGATTTTGTCCTTAGATCTCATTGGCTCATGGGCATTTTGGCTTCTCTCCTATGTGCCACCTGTGATTATCCCACAGAATCGGACAACCGGTTTGGTTCCTCTTATTTTTATCTTGGCAGCTGTTTTCTCTTGGATGTGTTTTATTACCAGCCCTCCGGCCCTCTCTCTGATGACTGCTCTCAGCCCAACACTGCCAATCCGGACCATGTCCCTTCTGCGCCTGTGTCTGTCTGGAGGATGGGGGGATGGGATTGGACCTTTGGTTCTTGATTACCTCTTACTACAGAAACACTTCGCAAACTTAAGAGATTGTCTTCCTGACAGCTAGGGCCTATAACTGTCGTCCGAATTCGTCACAATCAGTCACATTTTCCCTACTGGCTGGCTGTGACTTGCTCTACTAAGAACCTTGCCTTTGCTTCCGGTAGCCCATTGGCTGTGAGCCGGAAGCCTGTACTCGGCAGCTTCCGGGGCAACTTCCGCTGGGCCTTCAAGCCTTCACAAGACTCGGAGAGAAACGTTTCATAATTGCTTCCTCGACAGCTTCCATCTTGCTTCTCCGATTTCCAAGTTCTGACTTAGAGCATAGAAACGAAGATGTTCCCAAAATCTTTTTGAAACCTCCAAGGTTTTCCTCCATAAAAAGACAGCAACTTAATTATTCCCTTGGGTCTAGTTTCTCGTCTTTGCTTCCTGTTCCCTGGGAATGTTTTGCCCTCCCCAAGAGTGATTTTGTTCATCTTTCAATGGACTTGCTGGCCATTTGTATGTCTTCTTTGGAGAAATGTCTATTTTGGGTCCTTTGCCCATTTTTTAATCTGGAATTGTAGGGGTTTTTTTTTGTCATGTTCTGTTTGGGTTTTGGGGTTTGTTTGTTTTTTTCACTATTGAATTGGAGGACTTCTATATTCCTTACGCATTTTCAATATTAACCTTTTATCAGATACATGGTTTGTGATTATTTTCTCCCATTTTATGAAGGCTGTCTTTTCATTTTGTAAACTATTTTCTTTTGCTGTCCAGAAATTTTTTAGTCTGATGTGGTCTCACTTGTCTATTTTTGCTTATGTTATCTGTGCTCCTGGTGTCATATTGAGAACACCTTGCCGAGACTGATGTCATAAAGCCTTTCCCCTCTGCTTTCTAACAGGTGCTTTCAATTTTTTTTTTAAGATTTTATTTATTTATTTGTCAGAGAGAAAGCACAAGCAGGGGAATGGCAGGCAGAGGGAGAGGGAGAAGCAGGCTCCCCACTTAGCAAGGAGATTTCTGTGGGGCTCAGTCCCAGGACACTGGAATTATGACTTGAGCAGAAGGCAGACGCTTAATCCACTGAGCCACCCAGGCATCCCAAGGAGCTTTCCATTTTAGGCCCTAAATTTTAGTCTTAGGTCCATTTTGAATTGATTTTTGTGAGCCTTAGAAAAATTTAAAACAGAAATATCACATGGAGCACCTAGGTAGCTCAGTGGGTTAAAGCCTCTTCCTTTGGCTCAGGTCATGATCTCAGGGTCCTGGGATCGAGCCCCACATCGGACTCTCTGCTCAGCAGGAAGCCTGCTTCCTCCTCTCTCTCTGCCTGCTTCTCTGCCTACTTGTGATCTCTATCAAATAAATAAAATCTTTAAAAAAACAAAACAAACAAACAGAAATACCACATGATCCAGCAATCTCACTTCTGGGTATTTGTTTAAAATAATTAAAATAAGATTCTTAAAGAGATAGTAAGTAAAAACAAATAGGTGAAATTAATATTAATAATGTATTTTCTTTAGCCAGGTATATTCAAAATGTCATCAACATGCCAATTAAACATTATAAGTGATAGACTCTTTTGGTACTGTATTTTTGAAATTCTGTGTTTCACACTTCCAGACCATTTTAAATCTGACTAGATACATTTCAAGTGGTAGTAGCCACTTTTGGCTACTGGCTACCATACTGGATAACACAGATCAAACTCCTGAAGAAAGTGGCTGCCTCAGATAATATCAGAGTGGCTATAAGATGAAAACCGAGAATCAGATGCCCCCCCACTATGTCCCTTACCTTGACACTCATAAAGTCTTCCAGACTTTGATGCCAGGGAAAGATTAAGGTTAGCATCCTTAATATGGGTGAGATTAAGTTGCTTTCATTTCACAGAGCCTGAATTACAAATTAAGATTAGTTATGAATGAATTAGAAATTTTGTTTCTTGGGGTACCTGAGTGGCTCAGTTGGTTAAGCTTAATTTTGGCTCAGGTCATGATCTTGGGTTCATAAGATCAAGCCCCATGTTGGGCTGTGCACTCAGCAGAGTCTGCTTAAGGATTTTCTCTCCCTCTCCCTCTTCCCTTCCTGCTGCTCTTTAAATTAAAGAAATCTTTTTAAAAAATTGTTTTAAATATTTTATTTATTTATTTATTTGAGAGAGAGAGATAGCGACAGAGAGCATAATCGGGGAAGAAAAGGAGAAGCAGGTTCCCTGCTGAGCAGGGAGCCCTGTGCGGGGCCAATTCCAGGATTCTGGGATCATGACCTGAGCTGAAGGAAAACACTTACCGCACTATGTCACCTTAACACTGAGCCACCCAGACACCCCAATAAATACATCTTTAAAAAGAAAAAAGAGAAAAAAAATATGTTTTTTGCACCCTCAAGTTTGTGGTCTGAATTCCCTACCTGTTATACTTACTTCACAAAGTAGTTTAGATTTTTAAATGGGAAAATTTATACAAAGAATATGATAAAATGTAAGACTCGCAGAAGCAGCTCAATACCTTCCCCTTTCCTCAGCTCCAATCCAGAGAAGCCAAGGACATAGGTTTTATCTCTTTTAGGATCAATAAACTTTTTAAGATAGATGTCTGAAGTTGTCAAGATGTGGTCATTGGGGTCATTAGGTAAGAAAGTATAAATGAATAAGTACCATTTAGTCTCACTAAATTAAATCATAGGGCATTCTGAGAGACTAAAATATCCACACTGTCTATGAAGATCAGTGTTTGGAATTGGAAACACATGTATACTAAGGAGTATGTTCAGTATAGGTATATACATTCGTCTTATTCATTCATAAATAGACTAAACAAAATACTGAAAAAAAATATTTAGAGAAAAGTGTTTAAATTGTTTTAAAAGTGAGAAAAGCCTGCTAACCACAGGAAACATCCAGGATTATAGGATGGTTTTTTTGGGTCCAATTATTTGAGACACATGTTGATTTTGTCGTCGTTGTTTAGATCAAGCTTGAATGGAATCCCGCCATTTTGTCGGCAAGGTTCAGGCCTACCTGGTAGAAAATGACAGTAGAGGCAGAGTCTAAAAGGAAAGTTCATGTGGTTGACGTTAACCATACATGTAAGAATCTAGCTGGAAGAATGCAATTATTCATGATTTTGGCGGAAACACACCAGGAAGATACCTTATGAAGAAGAGAATGGACTTTGGAGAAAAGATTCAGATCCTTCTTTGTGCAATGTTGTATGGCAACTAAGACATAGTTAGACTATAGTTGGGATAGGGGTATAATTACTGTAACAAAGACCTGAAATACCAGTGGTAGAAACAATATAAAAATGTATTTCTCTTTCATGGGATTGTTAAGGATAAGCAGTACAGAGCAGACATAATGGATTGTAAGCATCAGAGTTCTGTATCCTAGCTTAGGGTCAGTATGATCCTTCAGCCAGGACAAGAATAGACCCAGCCTATGGCCCTGTCTTTGAGGGTCTTGCACCCAAACTGAATAAAAATGGCAGAGGAGGGATAGTATATCCATAGTAAAAATGCTCAATCAAAATCAGGGAAGAATAGGAAAGTCTCAAGGCATCGTTGGATTTCAGCAATCACCTAATCTTACTGAGGAGGACATTGCAACACCTCGCTGTCTGGCAGTTGGGTTAGTCCTGGGTTAGTTCATTTGGAAATCTTAGGTTCTGTTCCTGAAGAAAGTACCCATTACACTCTGGGTTTCCTGAATGTGTCTTCTGGAACATTCTTCCTTGCTGATCATCTTCCATGGTAACTTAAGATGAGCATTGGAGCCTACCTTGCTCATGGGAGATGCAAACTCAGGGATTGCTTTATATGTTGATCAGACACAGACTTTTTTCATGCTCTATGTGGTTTCTTTAGCAATGCATAAGATCTTAGTAGGCCTGTCGTCTATGGGTTGCAATCTGTTTTCATAAGCAGATAGTCAAAGATATTTAACATCTAGAGACCTTTTATTTTATTTCCTGGAACTGTGTCTTTGCCCATTCTCCCCACATTATTAGTAGCCTACTTGAGGCCATCCAAAATACTAGGGTTGATTGGGAAGGCCACAAAATTAATCTGGCCATTGCTTGTAGGCTGGACTTACTGACTTACAGGGAGATGCTTGAGAGAAGCCTGGGGCCACAGTCTCAGGTTCACTAAGAAGTGAACTTCTTAGAGCCACTTCTTAGCCTTTTTTTCCGTTCTGGATACAGGTATGATTAACCTCTAGATGCATACTTCTAAATTACTGGGCTGTTTGTCCATTCAGATTGAGGGCTACATGCAATGTGTTCCCTTCCGTCTATGCTTGCAAGTGTTCTAGGCCCAGGTTGAGACCATCTTTTTTCTAGGTCTTTGCTTTAGACAAACCCACAAAAGGCAGCCAATACACACTAGCACTCTGAATTTTTTCCCCAGGCTCCTGGACTCACAGGCCATGCTCATATGTGTTCAGTCTTCCAACACCGCTTAAGTCACAGTTTTCATGAGTGTATTTCTTAAAATGACAAGAATCACCAATGTTCCAGCTTCTCATATCTATGCACCTTCCACCTGCTGCCCGGCCCTCAAGCCAATGCCACATAAATCAGATTCTACTGTGGCAGCTCCAATTCCTGTCTCCACTTCTAAGCCAATTAGCCTGTAGATACATTTGTTGTTCCAAAGTCCCCAAATAACAGTAGCTTAAGCAAGGCTGTTAATTTCTGTCTTCCATAGCAGCCCAGGTGAAATCCCCCCCCCCCACCCCCCAGGGCAGGGAGGTAGCTCTGTGACAATTTCCACTCCCTGGTTCAAGAAGCCCTCTTCAGCTCCAGTCATCAGACCCACATTACAGCTGCTAGGGAGGGGGGAACTGAGATGGGAGAAGACACATTCCTTCCTTTTAAAAGTGTGACTTGGGAGTTTTGCAGTACTAAGGCTCACATCATAAATTTTTGTTAGCTGGAACTTTATCATAGGACCACACCTCACTGCAAGGAGGGTTGGAAAGTGAGGCCTTTAGTTGTGCAGCTGTGACCCCAGATGAAAATGTTAGTACAACAGAGAAAAAGGGTGAACAGATATTGGGAAGCCATGAGCAATACTTTGCCAGAGTGAGCACTTGTAGGTATAGATGGGGAGGAGTAAGAAAACAAGCATGGATCTTCATTAGCTTTATAGACACTGGGTAACTTGCATATTAACTCAGTAACTATCCCCTGTTTTCCTTCCCAAGAGTGGAATAGCCAAGCCTGAAGTTAAATGGTACTCAAGGACTCCAAAGTGGCAGAAACAATTTTGAAGAACTTCTGTTTTGTTTGGCAAAGCAATTGGCTGACTGGAAAGATTAGCATGTATTTTTTGGTCTTGAAAATTTTATAATATTTCCCTAGACCACAAAACTAGGAGGACAACTGTGAACAGAATATTGGAAACTACAGAAAACCAAAGAGTGTCTCCCAAATAGGCATTTATTTTTAAATCTTCCTTCTAGACTTGCTTTCTAGAAACAGCCCTCTTTTCTACAATGGTCTCTCATCGAATCCACACAGGTAGAAAGAACAGAGCGTCTAAATCTGGATTCAAATATCCTTGCCACAGTCAAAACTACAGTGGCTATTTCTCCCTAGGCAGGTGCTACTGGACCTAACCAGGACATGCATGAGGAGGTCCAAGTCTTCTGCAGGTTGTATCCACTTTTCACTTGTGGGTTAAAGGGTAGGATTGAAACACCAGAACTTGTTAACTTCACTGCCAATAGATCCAAGCCTAGCTGTGGACTCAGTCTGAGTGTAAGCTGGTAGAGAGTGCACAGTCTTTGAGCTAGACAGACTGTGGTTCCAGTGGGGCTCTGGGGTAGATGTCTTAGCTTTATACATGGGGGAAGAGATGTCAGTTTTCTTATCTTGAAGTTTTTTTTTTTTTTTTAAGATTTTATTTATTTATTTGTCAGGGAGAGAGAGAGAGAATGACACACACAAGCAGGGGGAATGGTAGGCAGAGGGAGAAGCAGCCTCCCTGCTGAGCAGGGAGCCCCATGTGGGGCTTGATCCCAGGACCCTGGGATCATGACCTTAGCCGAAGGCAGATGCCTAACCAACTGAGCCACACAGGTGTCCCTTATTTTGAAGTCTTAGTTTCATCATTTCTTCAACTATCTGTTCTTCTATATATCTCTGGCTCTGTAACTTTTCCAAAGTCTCTTTTCCCTGTATTTTCAATCCCTTGGACAGTTAGGGATAACAATTCAACTTACTAGGCCTATTATGGTTAAATGAGATAATGTAAAATTACATAGGACAGTGCCTAATAATCAGATGTAGCTGTTATTATAATGCTTATGTGGGATGAGCAAATCAATAAGATACCACCTATAATATACTTCATAAGAAATGGTACAGGTGTGTTTGTGTGTGTGTGTGTGAGTGTGTGATACTACAATAAAAATTGTTCAAATTAATACAGAGGCACACCAGAATTTTTTTAAAAAAAGGACTTATGATTCAGAAATACTACTCTGTCCAGCCTAGAATTCTGTCATTCCCTTACATAATTCCCTTACATAATACTTTGCAAATAATAAGTAAGTTGTTAATAAATGTTTGATATTTCTTAAAGAAAATTTACTAAGGTGCAAATTTTTAATAAATTTACCTTGAGATTCTGTTACTATTTTACCATATTAATCCACTAATATTAATAACATTAATGGCCATGTTCCAGTCATTATTAAATGCATGCCATATACTATCTCATTTAATCTTCATAATCACACTTGATGGTAGTTTTTATTTCTGTTTTACAGATAAAAAACTGGTGCTCAGGGAGGTAAGCAGAGCTGCGTAGAAGCAGACGACAAGTAACTGCGAGTTCAGAGATGGATGGTTTGGCTCTAAAGTCTATTCTTTTAGCCAAAATAATGGACAAAAAGAGGTAAAAGGTGTACATGAAACTAGCAGAACAGTCACATAATAGTGTGCTTATACCAAGATCACGATCTTAGAACGTTATCCTCTAGGCCAGCTTGAGAGCAGGTATCCACAGCTGTGTTCTCACTCAGACAAAGCAGCCAGGTAGAATTCTAGAATTCACCTGCAACGGAAAATGTCAATCAAATCCATCAAGTACCTCTTACCGGTGTTTGGGGCTTTTTGTACTTTCATTGTACTTTCAGTTTCATTTGGATCTAAGGGAGAGGGAACAAAGGAGGAAAAGGAGATTCAAAGAAAAAGAGAGTTCTGATATCCATCATTCTTCTATTCCCAGGGCCAGCCTTCAAAAGAAAATGTTTTCCTGTTCATCTTTCTTTGGCGACGCATACAGGGATGTGATCAGTCGTCAGAATGATCAAATGCCTGAGAAAGGCACCGGGAACAATGAAAGGGCAGCTACAGTATCTCGGCAGAACAACGCCTTCAGAGAAGAAATTTGCAGCTCAAGCTCCTGGCTGCAGTTTATTAGGAAGGCTATTATGAAAGTGCTCTCAGACCTGTTAGTGAAAAACTACTCATTCGGGTGTAATGGGACAGCTTAAAACATTCAGAACTGATAGCCTGGACAGAATCACTGTGGGGACAGCGTGTTCGTTTCCTATCGCCCTATAACAAATTACGGGAAATCAAGCAGCCTAAAGTGATACACATTTCTTATCTCACAGCTCCCAAATTCAGGTCAGACATCAGAGCACGGGCCAGCCTGGTCCTCTTGTCAGTGTCTCACCGACTGCTTTGGTAGAGTTCAGTTTGTTGCAGCTGTGGGCCTGAGGCTCTCAAGTTCTAGAGGTCTAAGAGACATGAACTTACTTTTAGTGATGGGAGCAAGTCAGGGATTACCCAGGAAAGTAGGCGGCCTAAGAAAGGTTGGATTTTGAAGCCACAAGGTGACAGGCTGGGGATAACGGATTTGTTCATTATTTTGACTGTCGGGATGGTTTCCCGGGTTCATTGAATACATGTGTTAAGATTCATCAGACTGTACCCTCTCCACGTGTCAGTTTGCTGTACCTCAGTTGTACTTCCATAGCTTTTAAACAACATATGTGATGGAAGAGGGACCAGCATGTGGTGTTTACTGGAATCTCCCCGGGGCCGACTTACCATGAGACAGGCCTCTGCCTGACCAAGACAGCCCAAGCATCTGTTGACTGAGCACCTGTCCTGTGTCTTGCACTGTGTTAGCCACTTTGTATGTATTACAATCTTGTCACAATAACTCTGTGGTACAATAACTCTGGGTGGTTCAGGTAATTCCTTCTGTAAAATAAGCGCTTTGAGACACTACACAGGAAAATGTTAACGACCTTTGGCCCCAGAGAGAGCACAGTGGTGTTCTGAGAGGTACCACGTATGGTAAGGGACTCTCATTTCAACAGTCAAATGACAAACAGCAAGTAAGACTAGCTGGTTTGGTGATGCAAACCTTCCTTTATAAGATGTACATCTCGGAGTTTCTCTGGTGTGGAAATCACGAAATTTGTGGAAGAGAAAGGGAAACATGGCTCTTTCCCCTGATATTTAAGTTTACGAACAACCAAATCTGTAGCCAGTAGAGAGCACTTTATGAAACATGTAAATGAGCCTAACATTGCCTCACCGCCCCTTAACCCAAAGGGCTGCCTGGCAAAGCTCTCACGGGAAAGGGAAACTGTCCTGGGGTTGAGGTATGGAGAGCTGACGAAACCCAAGATAATATTGACCCCATCAGTGAATTTCCACAGGAGTAAGTGAGATATTTGAATGAGGGACAACACCAGATCCAAAGCTGTGCTTTCAAAATGCTGCCTTAATATGAGAATAGAATGGTTGGGAGGAGAAGGTGGTGTCATAATTATGTCTTAATCAGGCCTGCAAACTTGATGGAATTAAATCAGACTGGGAAGAGAAGACTTCACTCTGGAAATCATGATTATGTGGTTATTGGGCATCTCTGAGTCCTGTGCTAGGATTGCTAATCTTAGGCCATGCAAATATATATATAAAATAGTGTGGTATATGGAATTTCTCTGATAGATCATGCAGTTGATCTCCTATAATAGAAGATTCAAGAAGCTGCCTTGTTGATCATACATAACATGGAGCAGGGCATGGGAGGTGTGATGCTATTTCAAGGGCTTTAGGAAGGCTGATTTCTTAAAAATTGTTTCATGCCCCAAATTACATATTTCTTAACTTTGTTTTGATGCTCTGATCATTATTAAATGAAAGCAATCTCTGAAAAGGTAACATGCATAGGTTCAAAATATTTTGAGCATTGAAGGAAGTTAGTAATTGAGAGAGAAATTAGTTTCACAAATATGTGAGGGTGGGATTTTAAAATAATTTTTAGAAAGAGAAATTAGTTTCACAAATATGTGAGGGTGGGATTTTAAAATGATTTTTAGAAATGATAACTATAACTTGCAATTTTAATTATGTAACTGTATTATTTAATTATAATTATAGTTTTATAGTTATATAATTATATTCTATCTTATTTATAATTATACAATATAGAATAATTTATATAATATAATTCTATTTTATACAATCTATTTATTGAGCACCAGTTATGTAATTTGCACTATGTTAGGCACTTTGTACATAATATCTCAAAAGTTTGTCAGGATAACTCTGTAAAATTTTTAATCCTGTATTATGTATTATATGTTTATATATAAATTACATAATTTATTACATATAATATGATTATGATTTTAGAAATTTATAAATACAGATGGAATTTTTTATATATAATATATTCTTATTATATATAAATATACAATTATGGTGTTTTAAGAATGGTAAATCAAATATTTAAGATAAGGTGCTCATACTGCTTTTGGTCCTTGGTTCCAATGAAGTCTAGTATTTTTATACCATTAAAAATTGCTAATATAAAATATGTGCACTAGTACATTATATCCTTGGCTGAAATAATATCCGCTACAAGTAAAGAACAGGGCTTAGAAGTAAAGCAGAACTTTAGAATTTTTAATTGTTATATCATTAAACAAAACTGTGCTGTCACAAATTCCTGGCCTCTAGAACGTAATAACTGAATCTGATGCAAAACGATCAGAGATGATAGCATTGCTGTAATATCAGGATTATAAAACAAGTGGCACTCATTGGCATGAATGATAGAAACATACTTTCAAATGGCCCCACACTGCAGTTTGAGGTTCTGCAAGTATGTTACAAAACCCTCATAGAACATTTGAACAGACTGAATCCAACCCTCTTGACCTCTCCTGTTTCAGATTCCTTTATTCTCTGCAGGATACATTTGTATCAACTCAACAAATGAAAATATGAAAACCTGAAGAACTGTCACTCAAGTTGGGCACAAGCCCAGTTTTCAAAATTCAATGAAATTAAAATTAAAATAATCAAAATAATGCATCAAAAGGAGCTTCTACTGGTCTAAGCATGGTTCCATTGGGCACAATTTGTACCAGGAGAGTTGCTCTTTTTCCTCTTGCTTTTCTGAAATTGAGTAGTCTTTCTACCTGTGTGCTATTGCTCATCCTAAATTTAGGAAACCTTGCTTAATCTATCTTTCATTTGGCTGTCATCTTAGGGTGTTATTGTTTTTACGTGTTTATGATCTTCTCCTAAAGCAGTCCTGATGAGGAGATGTCAGAATGCCCTACACATACCCGATGAGAGAACCACGTCAACTTATTTACTGACCACGCAATATATCATGTTACCTCTCTGACTCTGCATATGTCTCTGTCTCTGCATACTCTTCCCTTGTGAACCTGGTTATGGATTTGTTAGAAAATATGATAAAGTAACAGATTCTTTTCTCGTAAATAAATCCACATGTGTGGAATTTTACATACATTGCCTGGCTTACACATAGTTCCCTACAAAGTTGTCCCTAAATGACCAGACGTTGATAGCGTGCCTACTCTTGTCATTGCATTTTGAATATTTATTCACGTGTGGAGCCATCTCCAGTGTGCTGTTAACCCCTAGAACATGAGGACTATCCCTTATTCAGGTTTTATCTCCAGGTTGTTCAATAAATATTTATTGAATGAATTGGTTCCTTGAGGTTCAGTTACCTGAAGCTCAATTTGTCAGTAGTGATAGATATTTAAGGGCAAATCCCAAGACTTGGCACAGAGGCACTTCTCAACAAATGTTGAATCAATGTCATAACATTTTAATTGCCCAAATGCGTGGTACTCTGCAACGCAAAGTATGTTTTTCCATGTATTAATTTTGTGAATAAGCCAAGTTTTGCAAACATAAGTGCATGCACACTTACCTTAAGTGAATTGAACGGTATAAGAAAGCTACCAAAATAGCCAATATGCCTATATAATAAGACATTAGTATATATTTAAGATGTTGATGTGTTGTATTTGTAAGAATCCTATCTGAGGAAAAAAAGGATTTAACATACTGTATCTCTGCCATTCTGAAGCGAGTCTTCAAGAAATTAAGCCAGACATTTCTAGGCTTGCTATAAGATTGCTGAAATGGCCTTGCCATCTCTTAGATTTAATGTGTCATTCAAGATGTTATAAGAAAAATAGAAAGGGAAAAGAGAGAGCATAAGAGTTTCTATTTGGCATAATAAGTGGCTTAATATCACAAACGTAATGACTTAAAACAACATAAATTTATTATCTCTCACTATCTCTACCCGGGTATAAGTTAGTTGAGTCCTCTGCTCAGTCTCATGAGATTGAAATTAAGGTGCCAGCCAGACTGTGTTGTCATCTGGTGTCTCAACTACAGAAAGGTTTGCTTTCAAGCTTCCTCAGAAAGTTTGCAGAATTCATTTCTGTATGCTTGTAGAATTGAGATCCCTGTTGTCTCGCTGTCTCGTTTGCTGTCTTCCTAGGACTACTTGAATCAGGCCCATCCAAATAGCTCCCTTTTGATGACCTTAAAAATCAACAAATTAATAACCTATCCATGGAGTAATATCCCATTACACTTACTAATTCTGTCCACTCAGTGAGGGGGCATTACACAGGAATGTAAGAAGCAGGAATCCTGGGGGCTGCCTGAGAATTCTGCCTCCCACAAAGGGTTGTCTGAGATGGGAAGACAAGAATCTCATTTCTTACTACAGTGCTACCCTGGTGGTGCCATTGGACAACAGCAGGGCATGGGGCACGGTGGGGGTGGGGGGGGCGTTCCTGGGAGGATTTGATGTACATTCCCTGAAGTTTGTGGGTATATGTAAAAATCATTATTGGTACCAGCATATTTTCTGCAAAGGCAGAAGACGAGAGAATTTTTGGCAGCTGAGAAGCAATCACAGATGGTTGTGTGGTATGCCTTAAAAGAGGAGAGAGTCAATTCAGCCCAGTTCGCCAAGGCTTGTGGGGGGGGGGGGCACCACTCCGAGTCTGCTTAGGAGAGACTAAAAGAAAACAAGCCTGTCCCTCTTTGAGGGTCCCAGTGACTAATGAGGCTGAAAATTTAAATCCTTCCCAAGAAAGCCATGAATGGAATCTCCACAGAGACCATTATATCAAAAGAGCACACAGGGGCACCTGGGTGGCTCAGTGGGTTAAAGCCTCTGCCTTCGGCTCAGGTCACCATCCCAGGGACCTGGGATCGAGCCCCGCATTGGGCACTCTGCTCAGCAGGGAGCCTGCTTTTCCCTCTCTCTCTGCCTGCCTCTCTGCCTACTTGTGATCTCTGTCTGTCAAATAAATAAATAAAATCTTTAAATTAAAAAAAGAAGAAGAAGAAGAAGAAGAGCACACAGAAGTGACCTGAGCCTGATTAAGACTTTGGCTGCCTCCCCATCACCAGTAGGTGACCAATTACTCTGAAGATCTTTGTTTTCCTTGTTTTTCCTCCCAGTCTCCAAATTCAGGGGAACTGAGCTTTGAAACTGGAAAGGGAAGGAATTAACCAGAATCAGACCATTATTTCACCCCACTCCAAATCTTTCAGCCACAAGTCTGGTCTACGTGGGAGACAGAGGAGGTGTGGGTAGAAGGAGTAGCAAATGCAATTTAATCCCATATGAGATGAGAGTCTTAAACAGACCTAGACTTTTAGTGAAAGATCTGGCACATTTCCAAGATGTCCTTAAAGACTAGGGAAGTGACATTTGACAGAGCATGATTGAAAACAGTGACTGGAGAAAAAGAAAAACATTTCGTGTTATAAATCCATGTTGAAGCTACTCAGTAAAAAAAATCACACATATATTTAAAATTTGCTGCAAAGCTTCCAATTTTTATATGTTGGAAACAGAATTATTTCCCCATGACTCCCAATTTTCCAAAAAACAAATGATATCACTAAGTTATATAGCAGAGTGAATTAGTTCCAGATACATTTCCCAAAAGCAGGTTTTGATAAGGAAGCCTGGGATGAAATCTGTGCACAGAATATATTAGCGGGACGGTGAAGGAGGGATGCCACTGAATTTGCTAACTAGGGAAGCATAGCCCCAAAGCACTTCTGCATGGAAAAGAATATATGGCAGGACACTAAAATGAGGTCCTAATACTTGTTTCTGAATGCAGCCATTATGTTATGCTTGGCATTTGAAAATAATGTGAAAATAGAACTAAAAATACAAAACTACTTTGCAAGAACCCAAAGAAACTGAGAACTAAAGATCACGTAGCTGATTTTGTACATCCTTCTCTAAAATAAGTTGTTGACTCATTATAAGGTGAAAAAGTGGTTTGTGGGATACTCATTTATCTGAATGTAATTGTACCAAATATATGGTCTATAAAACTGAAGGATAAAAGATAAATCTACTAGTTGCTATTTTTGCATTCCTGGTTCAACTAATACACATTCCATTTTGAATTCCCATGGAATTGTGTGTGTGTGTGTGTGTGTGTGTATGTTTATAAGTCATCACAGCATAGTAATCATAGTATGAGCCTCTAGAAAGATTTATCTTCAACTCTATGTAAGCACTAATAGGTCAAATTGGTCAGAAAAGACCAATCTCTTCCAATTTAACAGTAAGGAGTATTAAGTGTAATAGTTAATATCACAGCCATATGTTAGAGAAAACCACATGTCCCAACAGAAGGAATAGTAAGTTCCTAAGAACTAACTTAGTGTTGCTGGTTTGGCACATGGGTAGCCAGCACAACAAATAGAACATTTGAATGTTAAAATCATTTTTAAGACATAGCACCATTAAAGTCAAAATTTGTTAAGACTTTATGCTAATTTTCAGTTTTTTCACAACAGATAATTCAAAATTTTGAAATTATTACTTCAGGGATAAGAACTACTTTTCTGGGATCTCCTGAATTTCGTGTACATGTGACAAAATACAAAGGTGTCGATATGAGTCTGATAGGATGACAAGCTACTAATGAGCACTCCTTGGCAACAATTTGGACTGAACAGCATACATTATGCATGATGTTAAAATGTGATTAATGATGTTATAAGATCTATTCTCTTTTAAGTTCAAATGTACCTTTTTTACAACAGAGACTGGAAAAAATAAAATAAAAATAAAAGCGACTTGGATGTCTTAAACTGTTGTCTAGGATATGGAATATACATCTGTACATATCCATGTAAATGTCTGCCTAAGCAGGATGCTTTGGGGAGGAAAGAAACTGGTAGGAGTGGTTGTGTCTGGGATCAGCAGAGTCTGGCTGGGAACAAGGGTGGGAAGGAGTCTTGCTTTGGCTTTCTCCCAAAGCAGATGCCGAGTTAAGAATTCGAGAGCAGGGAATTCCTGACAGGTGGTGGCAGGAAGCACACGTATAGAAATGGGTAAAGTGAGGTAGGAAAAGAAGATAGCGGAAGAGCATGATAAGGAGCATGTTACCACTGTGGGCAAATAGGGCTAGGTCCCAACGAGAACTCATTCAGAAACTACACAAAACCCACTTCACAATTTTCTCTCCAGAGAAGACAAAGGAAGATTGAGGCATTTATCCATCCACTTCCACGCTCCTTCCCCAACGGTTCAGAATTGCCCCCAGAGCATTAACTTCTTACACTTTGCTGTGCAGGGAAGACAGACGGGGATACTTGAGGTGGAGACTGTCATTGCCCCATCTTTGGGGTGCTGGCAGTCCAGGAAGAAGGCACTTACATTTCAACCAGTCCTGCTCGCTCTGAGTTCCTGCTGTCACAGCTTGGCGCTGCTCCACTCGCTACCACTTCCCAGCCCGGGGACTGGTATCTTCCCCCCAACACGCACAACTCCTGCACAACGTACGTGGCCGACTTTACTAAAGGTTCTGGATAACAGAGCCTGGAGAGCCTCAAACAGCTTAACTTTGATTCTTAGCATCTCTCTTCTTAGTCCGTCTTTGGAAGTGGGTCTCCTACATCCCTGCATGGGCTCTCACTGGACACTTTCCACCCGACTCTATTACTAATGTGGAGTTTGGACTTCTCTCGCTCTTCTCGAAAAGCCTTTTCTTTACCCTCTTCCTATTCCCAGGATCACAAAAAACTCCTAAAGCTTCTTGTGCGGGGTGGGCTGACTGTGCTCTGTTGCCCTCTTCCAGCTGCTGGCAATCTTCCCCTTCCAAGTCCAGAGAAGGCTACCATGCCGTTTTCTTAATAGTTCTCTCCCTAAGAGGAACCTCAGCTATTTTTTTTTTTTTTTGATTCTCACTATTAAGATAAAACCCTGCTACATAGGTAATGTTGGTGCCCAATGAGCCATCTGAAGAACGCAGTGGGGTCTGATAGCATTACTTATTCATGGTCTTGATTCAGTCTTCTCAGGTTCCCCCCCTCAATGCTCTTTTGTCCCTACTTACTCTATGTGGGAATGTCCACACTTTCTTCAAAGCCCTGTTGCTGATATGTCTTGGGCTTTTCTTCTCGACCCCAGGAATGGCTATGGAATGCTTTGTGCTGCCAATGAACTTGGCTGTTCGCTCTTCTCTTTCCTTCCCTGTGCCTTGCTGAAGGACTGAAGTTCTTACAGCAGGGAGAGATATCTCTAGATTGTTGTTCTACCTGAAAACACCCCCCCCCCTCAGAGATTTAATCTCCCTTCCCCCATTTGGGCCGGACTATGGCACTGGCTGTGTAATGCCATTAAAACCTCTCCAGGCCATGGGAGCTCTGCACATTAGTGTTTAATCATGTGCATTCCAGCATACCAATTGATTTCCTTTTATAATTATTAGTGGGTACAGGAGAAATTCTCAAACTGAGTTTGAAAAAAACTGAACATTTCAAGCTGCAAACCCCCTATCCTGAACTGAGATGAATGGTTAATTTTAGGAAAACTTTAGGGAAATAAATAACGTTATTTATTTGTTCTGGAGCTTTTAATGTTGACGTTATCCCTCTTGTGACATGAGGGAATTTGCCTAATGGCTTAGGGGCTATAATGGCTAGGAATCAGAGAAGAAAAAAAGTAAAGGCACAGTTTTCTGCTGTCCCCACTCCATACCCCCATCCGCAGGCCAAGATGACTGTTATCCAATTATCCTCTTAGGAGAAAGATGAGAGCTGATGAAAATACAACTCAGGCGATTGCTAGCCCCGCTTTGCTTCATAATAATCTTCATAATTGGTCGCAATGATTTCCCAAAAGGTTCTTGCAAATGAACATTCAATTTAAACAGGCAACTTCTAATATGCCACTGAGTCATGTCGGATGATTTTAAGACAGCACAAACTCATCTACTAAGATTTTTTTAGGTGACTATGCTGCTAGGTTTGTCCATGTTCAGGCATCTTCCAGATTACCATTCTATTACTCTTTCCCAGAGATCTGGCATTCTGCAGACAGCCTGGGAGGTCTAGTTTTCGCCCTACCTCTGTCTCAACCCCTCGGTTTCTCTTACGGTCAAATGCAAGTAGTACCGCCAGGCTAACATCACTGCGGTGACTCATAACTAGCAATTCTTATTTTAAAGCACTTTCCAATTATACAAATTACAGCTCATTTTAGAAAAGAAAAGAAATAAACTGGTATATGGAAAATATTGGATACAATGGCAACATACAGGCTGTACCACCTGCTTTGTTTAAAAATGCCTCAAATCAAGAAATGAGAACTTAAAGTGATTATTGCCTAAACACACAAAAGACCTGACTATCCATCCATCCATCTATCTGGAAGCAACAATCTCTTAAAGCTTGGGTGGGGGGAAAATGCTTGTATCTTATCACAGACATACATGCTCAGGGAACAAGGGGATGTTAGAAAGCAGGAAACCAAATCCTCTTCCCCTGTCCTCTTCCCCTCTCCCCACCATGCCCACCCGGGGTGTTCGGTCACGGCTGAAATATACAGGCTACTTCTGCCAAGTCTCTGGGCTCAAGTAAAGAAGAGGATGATGATGTATGTTAATAATAGTTTACATTTGCATAGCATCTTCTGGTTTCCAAAATGCTTTCACGTAGATTGTTCCATTTTGAGAGAAGCATTGCACAGATGTTTTGTGGATTTGTAATCATTAAAATCACTAATTCTGATTAAACTAGTTTAATATTTCAGGTTCTGTTTCACTCACTTATTTTCTCCTGCCTTCTAGTTCACAAAGAGACTTTATAATGCTGATGTAAAGTGTAGGGTATTATCCAATTACTAAGTCTTTTCCTCAAATGAAATCATAGAAAGTTTGAGTTGGAAAGAACATTGGAGAAATTTTATTCTAGCCCTTTATTTCGTAGATGAAACACTCAGGTTCAGAGAGACTTTGTGGATTTCCTAGGGCCAGGCTTGCTCTCAGCTCTGAAGTCTGGAAGTTTTGCCAATGTCAAGGGTTTGATCTTTTTTATTAGCCTTATTATTCCCGTATTTTAGAAAAGACTTTTCAGAAGAAGATTCACTGGATATTCAAACTGAGTCCCCCCTTTTTTTTCCTTTTGTCCAATATTACCAAATATAATTTTTTAAAAGATTTTATTTATTTATTTGACAGAGAAATAGAGAGAGATCACAAGCAGGCAGAGAGGCAGGCAGAGAGAAAGAGGGAAGCAGACTCCTCGCTGAAAAGAGAGCCCGATGCGGGGTTTGATTCCAGGACCCTGAGATCATGACTTGAGCCAAGGGGAGAAGATTAACCCACTGAGCCACCCAGACACCCCATCATTTATTCTTTTAATTAAATCAAAGGACTTAGATTCTTAATCAGGTGTTGTTTTTCCTCTCTCCTCTTTAGGTCCTTATAAGAACCTTGTGAAAGAGACAACACAGGTATTATTAGAGTATTTTAGAGTTAAGGAATCTAATGCTCAAAGAAGGCACATGACCTGTACAAGGTCACAGAACTAGTTAGTCGAATTATTAGATTAGAAACCATCTTGGTTTTTGTGGGGGTTTGGGGTTTGTTGTTGTTGTTGTTTATTCTACCTATAACAGTTGGTCCTAGAATTAAGGCTCATTGGACTTTTCTCAAGATAGATTTTTGCCTTTTTCCTAAATATCTTCAGAAAAGAACATGGTAATCAAAATATGTCACCATACTTATAAAAATTACTTACTGTAACACTATGACTTTGTTTTCAATATGTTATTCCTTATTTCTAATATGTTTAAAATGAGGTTGGGAGAAAGATTTTTACATGATATGAATATACGAAATTAAATAAATTTTACATTTAAACTAGGGATAGAGTCATAAGTTTGGAAAAGATCTGAACTAGAAAGTGGGTCCCTGAAGTTCACTGTGTGTCTACCATAGGCCATAATTTTCTTTTTCAGTGTAAATACCCACAGCAAGCCTGGAAGATTCCTGATATTGTAAGATATTTCTCATCTTTCCCAAAAAGAATACTTAACCACAAAGAAACATATCTCAATATATATGGATCACTTATCATTTCCGTGATTTCTGAGGGAAAAGAGAACATGCTTTTGACTGACCAGAATTGTAAAGATGTCTCTCTTTATTTATATTCCTAATCATCTAGTGCCAACAAAACACAAAATATTCTAGAATACATGACTAATATTACATAGTGGCCTCTCTCAGACTAATAAGATTAATCTGTCCCAATTTTTATTGAGTTATAGGAAACATCCTTTCCCTAATGGTTAATTTGTCCTTATTAACTTATATTTATGGAATAATAATGAGTATTTCTCTCATAATAGAGGAGCTAAATCAATTGTAATTGAGACAGCAATGATATCACAAACTAATATTCATACATTTGTAGTTTTACCCAGTGGACTGGGCTTTCACTTTTTTTTAAGTATTTTTTTATATTTATTTGACAGAAACCACAAGCAGGCAGAGAGGCAGGCGAGGGTGGGGGGCTGGGAAGCAGGCTCCCTGCTGAGCAAATAGCCCGATGTGGTGATGTGGCGTGCTTGATCTCAGGACCCTGAGATCATGACCTGAGCCAAAGGCAATCCAGTGAGCCATCCAGGCGCCCCTCTCTTTAACTTTTAAATGTACAAGTCTTTTAAAGAACTTTAGCTTGTATTTTGTTTGAAGTTCACTGTCTCTTCAACTGTGAGCTAACAGTGTACTGTTCAAAAAAATCACTGAAGATAATTACAAATAGTTGAGAATGTAAATTCTCAGACACAATTATATTTGTTATGAAATCTTGGAATTTAAGAAAGTTATTGTCAGTATGCGCTTTCATAAAGACATGTAGAGTAGAAATTGAGTTCACTTCAAAATGCTTATAAACATTTAAAAAAACATGTGAAATATAGCATACATGCAGACAAATCCATTCAAAGGTACAAGGTGATGAATAAGGATCAAACAAGTTTGGAAATAAACCGTAACAGCATTCTTGGAGGCTCCTCTCCACATGGCTCACTCTTCTTGAGAGTCTTTTCTTTCATTTAACATTATATTGGTTAATTTCATCTCCATTATTGTGTATTGCACTAGCTTGCTGATTTCTATTGCTTCGTAATATTCATTTGTTCGGCATTTTTCCACAAGTGTTTTTATTCATTCTACTGTTGGTGAATATTTGTGTTGTTTTCAGTTTTTTGCTATTAAAATCAATGCTGTTATAATTATTCTGATGCATACCTTCTGGCACACATATGATGCTGTTTCTCTATGCTACCCGCTCAGGATTAGAATGTCTGTCATGAAGCGTGTGGTTGTTTACATTTAATAGACAATGTTGCTAATTCTTTAAAATTTTTCCCTAGCTGGAGGATATATGCAGTATATCATATATATATATATATATAGAGAGAGAGAGATATCTCTCTCTCTATATATATATCTCTTATATCTTATTTTAGTTTCAACTTCATGTTTATCATGTGTTTATTGGTCATTGGATTTTCCATTTTGTGGGGTGCTTACCATTTTTCCTCTATTATCCTGTTTAATTTTATTTTACTTAATTGATCTGCAGAAGTTCTCTGTTCAGGATTTAAATCCTTTATTAGTTGCGTATGTTGAAAGTGTTCTCTCCCATTCTGTGGCTTTTCTTTTTCATTCTCTTTGTGATGTCTTTTGAAAAAATACAAGTTCTTGAGATGCCTAGGTGGCTCAGGCAGTTAAGTATCTGCCTTTGGCTCGGGTCATGATCCCAGGGTCCTGAGATCAAGCTGCACATCAGGCTCCTTGCTCAGCAGGGAGCCTGCTTCTCCCTCTGTCTGCTGCTCCCCCTGCTTATGCTCTCTATCTCTTGACAAATAAATAAATAAAATCTTTTTTAAAAAAAAAAGAAAAGTATAGGTTCTTAATTTTAGTATAGCTGAACTCTTTTAAGGAGTCCAGCATAGCCTCAATACAAAACTTAACAAGAATATTACAAGAGACAAAAGTATGAACAAATCTTTCAAGAACATAGATGCAAAAACTTCTAAATAAAATATTGATATGTAAAATCCTGCGTTAGGGGCTGGGAGTGGATTTACTACAAAGGGGCACAAGTGAAGTTTTCAGAACCATGTAAATGTTCCATATTTTTATTGTGATGGTTGTTAAATGACTATTACATGCATTGGTCAAAACACAGATTGGTACAACTAAGTTTGGTGAATTTTTATTTACCTCATTAAAGTGGATTAAAGATAATTTCAAAATATTTGTGAAAGCACGTATTCCCTCTATGAATTAGAAAATAGCATAATTAAACAATATATTAAGGCTACAAACGGAGTCCTTGGTAAACTAGTGCCAGAAATATCAAGAATCTGGATCTCCAACTTGGTGCTATTTTCACTTGAACACATTTCTCTTGCTTGTCAAAAAATAGCTTAAAATTATTGTTGATGATTTCAGACAAGCAATACACCATAAAACTAATTGGGGGATAAGATAATTCTGCACATTTGTTACTTAATTACAGTTGGCTAAGATGAAGATGATTGTTTTACATGGCCCACATAAGATTTCACTGGTAACAGAGATGAGGAAATCATCTTAGATTTCATACTGTGTTTGAATTCAGGGCCAAAGAGAGAGGTGCCAGATTTAGTACTGATACTTGCTTTGGCAGCATGGAAGCTCGTCTCAGTCTAGCTAAGTGTTTGTACAAATTCCATGGAAAGACTTTTACTGACTCAGCCTTTGTTGCGACACCTCAATATTTTTTTCATTTTTTGACAGGAGTTCATGCTCATTGTCTGTAGTGATTTGTGTAAGAGAAAGGAAAGAAAGAAAAGAAAGAAAGAAAGAAAGAAAGAAAGAAAGAAAGAAAGAAAGAAAGAAAAAGGAAAGAAGGAAGGAAGGAAGAAAGGAAAAGAAATAAAGGAAGATTCCAACATATCTAACATTGCATTATTAAGATTTCAGTGTGCCAAGAATTGTGTCTTTATAGTTGGAGCAAATTATCACCAGATGGCACATTTGCACATCTGGTAGCACAGAATGTACCATAAATCTCCAGCCAGTGCTCTGAATTGAGATACAAGTCTTTTTAAGTAAGCTTGCTATTGGCAGGATACAATTATATAACACAGTAATTTTCTCTTCTGTACCAGAAACAATGTATTACTTGAATATGCAAGTTTATGCTCAAAACCAAGAATTTTATTCAATTTTTAATTTCTTTCAAGCCAGCCTCAACTATTTTCAAGATGTAGTAGGCAACGTGAAAATAAATACAGCTTTTTTTTGGGGGGGGGGGGCCTTATAGAGATCAAGCTATAAAATAAATGTTTAAAAAAACACCGTAATTATAGTGGTACAAATAAAGTGTTATAAACCCTTTAAAAGATGTTAATTCTTCCATATTTTGGTTATTTTAAATAATACTGCAATAAACATGAGGTACATACATCTTTTCCAATTAATGTTTTTATTTTCCCAGTAGTAGAATTACTGAGTGATAGGGTAGTTCTATTTTTATTTATTGAGGAAACTCTATAGTGTTTTCTACAGTAGTTGCACCAATTTACATTCCCACCAACAGTGCATAGGGGTTCCTTTTTCTCCAATTTCACTTCAATACTTAAACTATTTCTTGTCTTCTACTAGCCATTCTGGCTAGTGTGAGGTGACATCTCATTATGGTTTTGATTTGCATTTCCTTGGTGAGTAGTGACATTGAGCATCTTTTCACGTGTCTGTTAGCCATCTATAAGTGTCCTTAGGAAAAATTTCTACTCAGGTTCTCTGCCCATTTTTAATCAGGTTGTTTTTGGGTGTTGAATTGTATAAGTTTTTATATATTTGGGTATTAACCTCTTATTGGATAGGGCCATCAATAGATGAATGGATAAAGAAAATGTGATATAGATATAGATATAGATATAGATATAGATATAGATATAGATATAGATATATGGTGGTTGTATATACACACATACACATACATACACATATACATACATACACACAAACAATGAAATCTTAAGCCATGAAAAAGAATGAGATCTTGCTATTTGTAACCACACGGATGGACCTAGAGGGTATTAAATTAAGTGAAATAAGTCAGAAGCAGACAGAGAAAAACAAATACTATATGATTTCATTTATATGCAAAATCTAAAACACAAAACAAAACCAGAACAGACTTATATAAATAGAGAGAGCAAGATGGTGACTGCCAAAAGAGCAAGAGTGGAGAAAGAAAGGGAAAATCAGTGAAGATGATGAGGAGGAACAAAGTTATAAAACAAGTCATGGGGATGAAGAGTACAGTACAGGGAATATAGTCAATAATATTGTAATAATGTTATACTGTAACAGATATTGATTATATTTATTGTAGTGAGCATTGGGTGATGTACAGAGTAACCAAATCACATGCTTTACCCCTGAAACTAATAGTACATTGTATGTCAACTATACTTCAATAAAAATAATAAAAATAATTTTTTTTAAAGATTTTATTTATTTATATGACAGAGAGAAATCACAAGTAGGCAGAGAGGCAGGCAGAGAGAGAGAGAGGAGGAGGAAGTAGGCTCCCTGCTGAGCAGAGATCCCAATGCGGGACTCGATCCCAGGACCCTGAGATCATGACCTGAGCCAAAGGCAGTGGCTTAACCACTGAGCCACCCAGGCGCCCCAATAAAAATAATTTTTTAAAGATGTTAATTCTTGCTGGTGGGAGCAAGAAAAGTTTTACTGATGAAATATAAAAATCCCCTGATTTTCTTTTTCTTTTTTTTTTAAGATTTTTAAAAAAAATTTATTTATTTGACAGATAGAGATCACAAGTAGGCAGAGAGGCAGGCAGAGACAGAGAGAGGAAGAAGCAGGCTCCCTGCTGAGCAGAGAGCCTGATGCGGGGCTCAATCCCAGGTCCTGGGCTCATGACCTGAGCCGAAGGCAGAGGCCTTAACCCACTGAGCCATCCAGGCACTCCTGATTTTCTTTTTCTTGAAGTTAATTTGTGAATACATTATCAGAATGTTTTCCAGTTAGAAGCCTTGCACTTCTCCTTTTGATTGAGGTAATGAATGTTCCACAGCTACCTCAGTGCCTGACACAACACAGGTGTTTCAGAAATGTTCATCTCCTCTTCTCTGGCGAGTCTGCCCAAGGTTGGCTCTGGCTGTACTAAGGGGAGTTTCGACCTACTGGAAAGTTGCAAGAAGTAATGAAAGCTCATCTATTCTTGCATTCAATTTAATATCCTTCCTCTTTACTTGGAACGTCCCTTCTGTCACTTCATGCCCTTCCCACTTTTCATATATTCCCCAGATTAGCCAGAATCTCCATTTTCCAGCTAGGAAATCACTAATATTCATTGAAAACTATATGTACCAAGGCCAGTTATAAAGGTTTTATATACATTATCTCAGGATATTAAACAAGATAAAACTAAGTTGCCTCAAAAGCACAGAGAAGAATGTACTTTCATTAGAAAGAAGCAGCATGGCATAGACTAAAATGTCAAGAATTTATGGAATCAGACTGCCTGGATTCAGATCTTAGCTCTAATGCATGCTAGGTGTGGGTGTCAGTAAACAAGTTAATACATTTTTTGTGCCTCATTTTTCTCATTTGTAAAATGAAGATGCTAATAGCATTTTTGTGGACTCTGGCAAATTGTATTTTGCAAAGATCGCTGGAATAGTATCTCCCACCTCACAAGTTCTTACAGTGTGATTTTGCCACTCCCTTTCTAAGAGTTGGGATCTCTATCTCTTCTCCTTGACCTTGAGAAGAACTCTGTGACTGCCTCAAGTCCAATCCAATGGGAGCTATGTGATGTCCAAGAATGGGTCATAAGCAGCAATACAGCTTCTGCCTGGCTTTCCCTTGGGATGCTCACTCCTATAACCCTGTCACCATGAGGAAGCCAGGACATGTAGGTGTTCTATAAGATGGCTTTAAATGAGCCACTATTAAGTATCAGAAAGGAAAGTGGGGAAATCTTTGAGATGTCTTCAGCTCAGGCACTGCCTGGCGGCACCCGCGTGGGAGATCCTAAGTAAGAACCACAGAGTAATCCAAGTCAATGCCCCAAACCATGAGAGATTATAATAAAATTCTTGTTGCTGTTCTAAGTCACTAAATTTTGGTGTGATTTATTATGAAACAATATTGATAATTGAAACATAATTGATACAGGTCAGCTGGAGTTTTAGCCAGAACAGATGGATGTAGCCCCTTCGTGTACCCTGGGCTTCCTCCCAGCTTGGAAGCTGGTTTTCAAAGGCACATATCCCAAGAGTGCCAGGTGAAATCCGGATCACCTTTGACCTGGTCTTGGAAGCTGTCTTGTGTCTCTGCCACTGTAGTCACAGACTCACTCAGAGTCAAGGCAAAAGACTAGAGATCCCACTTCTCAATGGGATGGATATAAATGTTACATTATAAGAACAGATAGAATAAGATATCTTGTAACCATCTTGGAAAACAATCTCCATAAGAAACATACATAAACTAATCTGGAGTACTTTTTAGAATAATGCCTGGCACAATTTAATGATTATTAGTATTATTATTATTATTCCAAAATATAACTAGGATTAATGGAATGGAAGGAAAAGCAATTTGAGCATAGGCAAATCAACTAGTGATTAAAACCAGAAAACTGTTTCAGACATCCCAGGATATAGCTTCTCCATATTTTGCCTTCTCCCATGTACTGGTCCCCTTTGCTCCCTCCATAGAAGTAACATTGTTATGAAATTCATGGGCAACCATCTAGAACTTTTCTTCTGTATTTACATTTGTAAAATTATACAGTTTTGTTTTTCCTTGGATTTTTCCCAAAATAACACATCTCAATGTACTAATTTGCAATCTTTCTGTTTTGTTTTGTTTTGATCTTTTGTCTTTTTGTTTACCTAGTCATGACTTAGGACATTTGTCATGCTAGTATATAAAACACTGCTTAATTCCACAGTTCCTCTGCCCACTCTACTGGCCATTCACCTTGTTTCCAATTGTTCATTCTGTAAACCAAGCTAGGGTTTGCACATTTCCAATTTTAACAGAGCCTCCCAAGTTGTCTGCCAAAAGGGCTCTGCCAATTGACATCCGCATTTGCAATGCAAAGAATACATATTGATTTACCCTCTTGTTGATAGTTGATATTATTAAACTTTAACATTTTGTCTATGAGATCAAAAACTGATATATCATTTTATTTTAATCCATTTTTCTGACTGTTAGCAAAGTAGAACCTATTTTATGTTTATTGGCCAGTTAAGTCTTCCCACCTATTTTCCTGCTGGGTTGTTTTGTCTTTAGTGTATTAAGTTTGAAGGGCATAGACATTATGCAATTATACAACACACTCACATTTTCCTACATATTAATTGATCATGTTATATGGTTGTAAATATTAGCTCCCAAAGTAAAGATCATTTTTTCACTTTACTTTTAGTTTCAATTTAAACAAGCTTATCAGTCTTTTCCTTTGGCATTTGCTTTTTGTGTTTTGCTAGTCAAGGCCTTCCTCTCCCTAAAACCATAAATACAGTCCACCACATTCATTACTAATACTTTAATACCTTTATTTAGGTTTGTAGACCAGCTGGAATGTAATGATTTGAGGTAGGGCTCTACTTCTATACCTTTTCATGTTCCCCAATCATTGATTGAGATCAACCTTTCCCACTGGTTTAAAATGCTGGCCTACATCACACATTTTCCACATTTTTATAAGGGAAAGTTCAGAACTTCACTCAGCTGTATATGATTAATAAATTTTGTCTTGTATGATCCTGCTTGAGCATTCACTATTATTAATTATGTAATATAATATTAATGATTAATTATTTGATTAATAATTAAATTGAGCTCTAACAGCTATTTATACATAAAATATATAATATTTAGTCATTGATTTTAACTCCATACTTTGTTTTTATGTTAAGAGGAATGCATCATTCAATTGCTTTCTTCATTTTCAAGATTTTCCTGATTGTTTCTCTTTTTTGTTGTTGTTGTTTTATTTTTTTGTTTGAGAGAGGAACAGTGAGAGTGTGTGAGATGGGGGGGGGGGTAGAAGGAGAGGGAGAGAGAAACTTCAGCTGACCCTGCACTGAGCAGAGTCCATTATGGGGCTCGATCTCATCACCCTGGGGTCGTGACCTGAGCTGAAACCAAGAATCTGCGGCTTAATCAGTTAGCCACCCAGGTGCCACCTGATTATTCTGAAGCCTTTGTTCCTCTATATGAATTTCAAGTCACTTTATCAAGTTCCATGAAATACCTTGTAGAGATTCTGATTGGGATTTCATTTACTGACTACATTGGATTATTAAAATATTTACAATATTGAGCATTTCTATCTATAAATATGGTTTATTTTCCATCTAGTAAGCTTTTGTTTTAGAAACTTCAGCAAAGTTTTATAGGTTATTTCATAACTTATTACTCAATTATTTACTCTCAACTTGATAAAGTCGTTACTGCTTTTTAAATGGAATCTTTTAAAAATACCCTTTTTTGTTCGTGTGATTGAAAGCTATAAATTTTGTATGCTTATTTTCTATCTGGCTACATTGATGAGCTTTTGTATTCATTACATAATTCTAAGTAAATGACTTCATTTGTTCCTTTGTAATCTACACACTTTTTACTTATTTTTATTTCAATTTGTATACAATTTGTTTATTGCTTTGGATGTTTCCACCTACAGAGGATTGAATTGAGATTTCATTTCTTTCTATTCATCTAAATTTTCTGCAATAAACAATTCAATGAGTACTGTTTTTAAGGAAGTACTCTGATAATTTTTTATTTTTCTTGAATATGCCCAACTTTTAAAAATGTATGTTGGACAGAATAATTATTTAATTAAAAATTTCTAATTCACTGTCCTCAAATACTTTATTCAAATAATCATTGTCATAATTTAGTTCCTCTGTTCATTAATTCTTTTACAAAAATGTTAAATCATAGTATTTGTTCTAATGGTCTACTTAAAACTACTTTAAAAAAAAAAGCTACTCTGTAAATTTCCACCTTCACCCCATTTACTTTTGTTTTTTTAACATAAAATCAGACCTTGTTCTGAGGATCGTATTAATACTTCTCCTTCCTGAGATTTAACTAGTCAAGTTAACTTTTCTTGAAACTTTTCAGCAGCACTGAAGAAGCATTACATATGCATGAAGTTTGGTCTTATTTATTTGCCTTTACTCTACCTAATTGTTCCCTTGTGTTTCATATCAACCATTAAGTTCAGTGATTTACTTTAGCAAATTGTTTATGGAGAGTTATCAATTTCTTTCCCCAAATTTCCACATTTACTCTGGTTTATTTTCTTGTCATCATGTATAAGTGTGCGTGTGTGTGTGTGTGTGTGTCTGCAAAGATATACGTGGAAGTGTGTATACACATAGATTTAATTTATACCCACACATACATTACTGTATATTAGTATTTTTCAAATGGGCTTTCATGACTTCTCAGAGAACATCTGGGATCATTTTCCTGTAACATTGTTTCCAAATACGTTGTGATACATTTTTTTTTTTTAAGTGGAGAGCCAATATTTCAATTTTAATTAAAAGGAATTTTCTCAAAATATTACAATAATCCAATAATGCTTTTGGGCATTTCAGAAGGTCTAAACTATTGCTAGCAATCCTTGCTTCCTTCATTACTGGTGATATATTGCTCTATAACAGGAGGTCATTTGAAACTTGTTTCTCGAAGAATGGGATCCATGGCTACATTTTATTTGCTCTGAGGATGTATTTGTTGTATGACTTTTGGCTTCATAAAAGGAAAGGAAATAGAATGTAACCAGACCATTAACCTGTCAGAATTCTTTGTCCTTCTCTTTTTGTGTCCTGCCCGTGTCATCCTTAGTTTACATATTCATGCAGTGATGAGAAGCTTACTGTACTTCCGGTAGTAAGATCTACAAAGTCCAGTCCCACTAGAATAATGATTTCCTACTGGTAATTATGACTGTGGTGTTGAGAGCTGCTTTTAGATAAAAGTGGTACTTTGGCTGATGGGGTCTGGGCCAGGTCAAATGACATCTCTGCAGATATTAACCTTGAAAATCAAAACCTGTGTGAAACCTCTACTAAACAGATTACTTAATAAAGATCTGTAGCAATTAAGAGCTATTGCAGTTTGCTTTCCCTGAGTAAGTTCTTTAAGGTTATATATTTTCCAAGTAACCTTCAAATATTTGAGATCATGTCAAATTACTTTCTGTCATCTCTTACATTATTTAGCTACTTCCGTATTCCTAATGATTATCCTCGAGAACACATTTCTGTAGTTTTTTCCCAAAGGTTAATTCTCTAGTAATGGCAAAATATCCAGATTTCAGTTGGTTTTTCCTCAATCTCTTCCAGCATGGAAAGAGGAATCAACTTGCCTCAGCGGAGTGGATTGGATGTCATGATTATGGATGCAACTCTCAATCTGGGTCATTCCAGGTTGAATAGATTACACAGACAATTTTCAGCAAAATTCACGTGTTTCATTTACATATTGTATTGCAGGCATCGATTTTTATTCACACGATTAAAACAGATTAAAAACCGAAATCGATGTTTGTATGATTTCCTTTCCAAATAACAAAAGAGCAATGATTCCTTTTTGAAATCTTCTTGTCTAGATTCACATTGGCTGTTCTCTCTGCAGACTTCTCTACTGGTGAACCGCCCTTAGGACCTGGCACCTTCCTGAACAGGTAAAAGGGGTTGAACAGAGGGGCACCTTCTCCCTTTTAACCCTCGTCCGGCTTTCTCCCTTTCTTTGTCCACATCTTTATGTTTTGCATCTCTTCTCAAACTTCCTTTAGCATCTGTATTTTATTCTAGCCGATTGCTTGTCCTAGAGTACCGCTGGCGTGGCTAATGGGAAAGAGCCGACATTAGGGAGTTGCTTCTGGCACCATGCCTGTTTCCAAAGTTCACCAAAATATGGTCATTGTAGGATAAGATCTGAATTATTACATGGCTCAGATATGAGCCACTTTTATCAGGGTTTTGTTTTTCCTTTACCTTTTGTACTTTTTATCTTTTGAAGAGAAATCCTGTGTATCTCAGAATCAAGAATATTCTCCTCTATTAAATTCTATACTTTTGTTTGCCCATGTAGGTCATTAATCAAAATGGAATTGTGTTTTGTCTACACTACAAGATAGGAGTCCAGTCTCTTTTTTTCTTTCCTCCTATGTGGATAACCAATTGCCCCTGTATCACTGATTGATCATCTTCACAGATCTGTAGTACCACCTGTCATATATCATGTTTACCTAGAAAAATAGATTCTATTCTGTTATAATGGTTTATTTACCTATCCCTGCTCCATGCCACACTGCTTTAATTATCATAGCTTTATAAAATATCTCGATACCTGAAGAGTAAGTAAGAGGTCACACCTTCTTCTCTTTCAAGGTCATCTTACTTAGTTTACACTGCTTTCATACAAATATTGGGATCAAACTGTCACTGTTACAAAAATATATATACATAATGAGGTTTCAATTTAAATTTCATAAAACTTACAGATCTATTTGGAAATAATTGAAATCTTTATTATATTGAGTCTCCCAACCGATTAACATGGGGAATCCATTTTTTTAGGCCTACTTTAATGTCTTTTAATAAAGTTATAAATTTTCCTTCCAGAAGATCTCTGTGTATCTATATCAAATTTACTTGTAGTTACTTAATGTTTTCATGGCAGAGGTACTTCAAAAATTTCATTATCTACTTCTTTCATTGCTGTTGATACATAGAAACACAATAATTTTCTACTTTTATGCTTCATTCCGGAAACTTGGTTAACTCGGCCATTAATTCTAATAATTTATTGTTCAGATGTTCCATATTAAAAAAAAAAAATCTCACCTAATGCTGCTATTGATCCCGTTGGTTTTCAGTCGTTTGGACTTGGACTGAATCATACCACCCGACTTCCTGGATCTCCAGCTGGGAGACAGCAAGCTGTAGACTTCTCAGCCTCCATAGCCCTGTAAGCTAATTCCTATAATAAATCTACCTGTCTATCATCAATCTATCTATCTATCTACCCATCCAATTGGCTCTGTTTCTCTGAAGAATGCTTACTGTATTATTTTCTCTTCTATATTTTTGAATTTTGATTATTTTGTTTTTGCCTGATTAATATATCAACTCCTTAAAAATGTTTATTAAAATCTCCCATTATGCTGGTAAAATTTTACATTATTAAAGTGATTGTGACTAACTGTGGTCCATGAATCAGCTCCAGTGTCTATGAGCCAACTGAAGTTATATGTTTTGCATTGATACATGTACACATATCTTTTGTAGAAGATTATAGTCCTCACCAGACCCAGTGCTAAAGAAAAGCAGCTTTTCCAATATTAAAATAAACAAAGGAAAAAAGTCAATCAATAAATGTCGATAGTACATAATAAAGTTATTATAAACTATGCTTCATATTAAGCACAGTTAAAGGATAAGTAGAAAAATGCCCAATATTGTTACACAAAAAGGAAAGCATTGAAAATGGGATATTATTTCACTTGGAAGTGAGATGCATCCTGGAATCAGTCATTCTCAAACTTTTTCGTGCTTTTAAGTATACCTTCTTAATATTCTGATTATATAAGACTAGGTGAAGCCAAATAGCACAAATTCTTAAAAAGCATTTCAAATGTTTTTGAGACAGCTGGTTCAAGGACTGTTTGAAACATGTTGTCTTAAAACCTTTCAATGTGCACAAAGAATACGGTAGCCATCTTAAGTTCTACTATCACCGAGAAGTGCATTTACTTCTCCCTTTAACCTGTTCAATTTGAATATGTTTCTCTCAGAAAGGAACCTATTGGACCATAAAGCATTTCAGATTTCATGGGTTTTGCAAGAATACTCATCCCACAGAAAGGGCCATGTTCGTGTGCTAGCAACACAAGCTCTCCCCACAGAGAATGTACCTGTAAGAGAAGGGTTCAAATTAAAAGACTTAACAGTGAAGGATGGTAGAGCTTTGTTTGTATAGGAAGAGGTCTTGGCACACAAATGGTTCTAAAACTTCAATTTGAAGGCAAATTAAACTTCAGTGGCCCCACTTTTTGACGATTTCCAAGTCTGAGTAAATAGAAGTGTTGAGAGTACATTGCTGCTTGCACTAATTCTATGTCAACCATGAACTATCATCCTAAATCAAAATGTCAGTATTAGAAGCCCCAAATCTTCAAATAAGATACTAATTAACTACGTTTCAAAATTAGTTTATATTGTAAATGACCTTACTTTGTGTTCATCAAATCCTTAAAATAAAGGATTGTTGTAGGATTAATCATTTATATATTGACAAACACCTATATAATGGATAACTAAGGATGTACAGTGCCCTAGATAATCACAAGCATCTCATAGAAGGTCATTAATACTAAGTAGGATGCTGCAATGTGGACAGGCCTTTGACTTTGAAGTTAGATAACTTGGATTTAAGTCCTTGCTCTACTTTCTTACTGGTCTACCTTCCTGGATTGACTACTAACCCTTTGAACTTCAGTGTCTTCATACATACAACATGTATAGTGATACCTACCTTGCAAGATAATGTAAAGATTAATGACTCCATACCATAACCAATAATAATTTGGTGCTTTATAATTTTATAACAAATTTTTACATATGATGATTATTTAATTTTCATCAAGCCTTGGGAGGCAGATTTTTTGTCACATTCTATATCAAGAAATTCATGTTCAGGCAGATTAATGACTTTCCCAATATCAAGAAGCCAAGAAAAAATGAGCTGGTAGGGACCCCAAGTATTTTGACCTCATGTCCAAATTTCTTTTCATTAGACTATACTAATTTTCTCTATTTTTTTAAAGGATTATTTATTTATTTGACAGAGAGAAACACAGTGAGAGAGGGAAAACAGGCAGGGGGAGTAGGAGAGGCAGAAGCAGGCTTCCCACCAATGCAGGGCTCAATCTCAGGACCCTGGGATCATGATCTGAGCTGAAGGCAGATGCTTAAAGACTGAACCACCCAGGTGCCCCAATTTTCTTTTAAATAAATACTTAGTAATACATTATTTTAAACCAAATACAGCTAATATTTAGAGTCTATCATATGTATAAACTGTACAACATCAGGGTAGGTAAAATTTGATTCCTATCTAAAAATTCATTGGTAAATAAGTAGACATTGTTTCTGTTTATTATATTTGCCAATTGAAAATATTATGGTGTGGACTCCTGGCTGGCTCAGTCAGTAGAACATGTGACTCTTGATCTTGGGATTGAAAGTTCAAGACCCACATTGGGTGTAGAGATTGCCTAAAAATAAAATCTTAAAATAAATAAACAAACAAATAAATAAAACATTACGGTTTATTATGCAAAGTGCAACTTGACAAGCACAGCATTATGTGATAGAAATACTCACCATTTTTCAAGTGTATTTATCTTTGAATGACAGTGGAGTTAGCTTTGCTCTCTCCTCCCTTTTGTTGTTTAAATTAATCTGAGTCTAATATTTTTGGAAACAGTATTTATCACCAGCTTTATATTGCTTTCCTCTGTGCTATTTCTCAGCAACAGCTCAAAGCAAAAATGTTTTTCAGAAATTAATATGTACTGATAGAGATTAAGAGCCTTTGTATTACATATTCCTGAGATCTCCCGAGTTAATTTGGACAGAAAGTTGTTGGCAGTAGCTAAATGCCACATGAATTTTGCTGAATGACTATGTGCATGTTAAGACTGTGACCAATTAAAGACACTGAAATTGCAAACTGAAAGTAAAAAATTGAGTCAATCAAAGAATTTGGGTTCAGTCCCCACTTAACTGACTTGTTGTTGTCATGTCATATAAACACAGTCTTCGTTTACTCTTTTGCGCTGATGGGGTTGACATGAGTAAAACTTAATTTAAGAACTTAAGAAAGACTAGAAGTTCCTTTGACAGTTATTGGAAGTTTCTCAACTCCCTTTCTCTTTCTGGGCTGTTGCACCCGTGACTGTGGTTTTGACTCACTGACAACTGGAAGAAACTTGAGAAGAAATTCTGCAGGCTGTCATTTCTTCTCTATTAGAGCTAATCTTTGTCGAACTGTTGGCAATTTCATTTGGCTTAAGACTATGGTGAAGCTTAAAATGAATATCATTTATTCCCAGGCTGCCTAACACTATTGCTTTGATATAGTTGTTGGGACAAATATGCAGAAAATATGCAGGTTTTATTGGAGTTTGAGTTGTGTCTCTTGAACAGAAATATTTTGTGATTTTTTAAGTGATAAGAAATATAGAAGCTTCATGGGAATTGAATTTTAATCAAAGAATCTAACTCAAAAACCTCCCTTATTGTAAGAAATCAGAGATTTTTCCCTGTCATTTAAAAGTATATATATTTTTTTCATGTGCACTGTAGACTGATTTATTGCCAAGGATCTTTCAAAGTTTGATTTTTTAAAATGCAGACATTAGATACATCCCACACTCTGGCCCAAACAAAGCCTTGGAGGCAGTAACTTTTCTTTCTTTCTTTTTGAGATTTTATTTATTTATTTGACAGAGCAAGAGAGCACAAGCAGACAGAGAAGCAGGCAGAGAGAGAGGGAGAAGCAAACTTCCCAGCTGAACAGGGAGCCCGATGCGGGGCTCAATCCCAGGTGTCCAGGATCATGACCTCAGCCAAAGGCAGGCACTTAACCAACCAAGTCACCCAGGCACCCTGTAACTTGTCTTTTTTGACTGAAGAAATAAAAGTTAATACTTACTTGGCCATGACTATTAGGAGACCCTAGGTTGACTGATGGGTTCATGAGAACAACAACGTACAGTGATAAATTTCTGGACGGTGAAGTGGTACAGGTTGGTGAGTTCTTAGGAGGTTGCCTGACTGTCCCTGTTCTGGCTAGCTCAGTTCCTGGTGAGCCTCATTCAGGCGGGGTCTTCCACTTAATACCAATCTAACTCGTGTTGTGTGACTGCTTCACAAATGCACAATGAAAAATAAAATGGATTCATTGTCTCTGAATTGATGGGTCCTTTCACTTTTGTGTTAGCTCTACACTTTTTAAAGCTAATTTATGAAAATCTATTTTACTTATATAGTGTTGAAAAAACAGAGAATAGAGGTTGTGACCTGCTCAAGCTCATGCAACTAGAGACAGAGCCAGGACTAAAATCCAAATCTGCACAAGGGCTCTTTTTTCCAAGCAACAGAGCCAATATCAAGTGCTTTCCCTAGTCAGAGAATGGGGCAGAAAAGTCAAGTCTCTTTCCAGAGTCAACCATTTCTTTCCTTACTAAGGTCTGAGATACCGGAAATGGGGCATGCTTGATTACTAATCCTGAACCACCCACGTGCATTTGTTTTAAATGGTAACCCTTGTGCTAGAGTGTACAAGCTTACATGGCCACACTGTAAGTCATTGGGAATTTAGGACACATACGGTGTTTACTGGAAAGTCATCTTTTGCTCAGCTCTCAAATGAATCCATTTATCTGTAGCCCTAAATTTCATGTCTGTCAAAATCCTCTCTTTATGTTAGCTAAAACTGAAGCTAAACAAGATTTGAAAGCTTCAAAGTAACATTAGCTAAACTGATAAGACTAATGGCTGACAGAAGTAGCTGAATGGCATGGTTGAGTGCTCTCGATGTAAATCATACATACAAAAAAAAAATCCTAGAGACCACTTTCTTTTTCTTTTTCTTTTTGAGAGCTCCAGTTCCAAAGAAGGGAGTTTTTTTGAAAGGCTGTAGAACTGAAAAGAACGGTCACGAGAGTATTTAAATGAAAATGAATTTGTTCTGTCTACCCTGGAAAGCAGAAGAAAATGAACAAAGGACAAGTGAAGAAAAGAATCAAGCATTTGACGGGGAATCTGCATATTGTGCTTTGATGGAATTTGAGGGGTGGGTGCCCAGGAGATCCTGCCTAGTAAAGAGGCTTCAGGGAGCTTTCATCATCCTGTCTAGGGAGGTCTCCAGCCCTATGTGAATTCCTGGAGGCAGTGCGAAGTCCAGCATGGAAGAAGTTTCATTCCAAATGCAACAAGAACAACAAAAAGAAAACATTTTTGTTGCTGAAAGCAATCTTAAGAATAGGGAGAAAGGAAGAAGGAAGAGGAGAAGGAGTAATTAAAAAAAAAAAAAAAGGAGGGAAGGTGGAAGGGGAAGAAAGAAAGAGAGAGAATATCAATCTGTGCAACTCGTCAACCTTAAAAATTAAAGCCCTAACCCAGATGACCTTGACTCTTGAAACATTGTGACCTTGGTTTGAAACTAATTTATAAAAAATAGAAGTAATGTGCTCTTTAAAAAAACAGAAGAACACATAGAGAATTTCTCTCTGTCTAGGAATTTTACATGGTTAGTTATTCTAGTCTGAAGCAAGGTACAAAGTTCTTGCTTGAGAGTTAATAATGTCATGTCTTTATCAAAATAAAGTCAGGAACTATCACCCAACCTCTCAGCTTTTTGATATTATGACAGGTTGGAAGAAATTTTGTTTTAAAAACTGCTGCATTAGATTTGCTAAATTGTTCAGGCATGTGGTCAGTAACAAAGCAAGTAGAAAGAAGCGTTTAAGACGTTGCTTACAAGAGACTATTAGTTCTTCCCTGATTTAAAGAACTAAGGTCCAGTAACCAACTCCAGCTTGCCATTCTCTGTATTTAAAAGGATACCATGTAACAGAAAACGGCCTTGGCAAATGCAACAGGACAGCTTTCTGGGTTCAATCATTTTGTAGGTCAGTTAGCTTTGTTGTGCTCTAAATTCTGGCTAACCATTTCCCGCATGTATACTGTTGGTTGAAGACAGAAAGTAGAATAATTTGTAAAAAATCAAATCCATCCCTACTACTAGAAAAGCAAATAAATGCCCTCAAAATATACATTTTACATTGGTTCATGGCTGGCTGGTAGCATTGTCTTTTGGTAGGGACATTAGCAACAATAAAATGACCTATGGGAAAAAACTTAGAAATTGAAATCAAATGTATCTAGATCATTGTTTTCTTAAATAGAATACACATCCAGATTATGCATATCATAAGCCGTGGAAGAACTCCCAGGAAGATACATTTGATTCAGTTCAACACATTTTTTAATGTTTCCACATGAGCAACAGGAGACAATATTTATAGCTTCTCTCCTGGTAGTGGAGCCTTATAAATTAGCTTCAATCAAGCAGCCTCTCCACCCCTAAAATTCTTCTTCTTCTTCTTTTTCTTTTTTAAACTCTAAGACCTCATAAATGAATACACAGACAGTTTTAATTTGAATTCAAAATAAGTTCTTGGATGAGAAATGTCATACATTTTTGTGTAAATGTATATGTAACTTTTAGTTAAAGATAGAATGTGAAACTTCTTGTAAGTGGAACAAACAGCTCTCCAGGTAGAGTTTAAGATTTAGAGTTACAATTAAACTACCACATTTGCTTCCCTAAGGGGTTGCCAGTCGATGAAACGTTTGCCCCAAATCATCAAAGTGTATGGAACCTCTTAGATCTGTGCTGAAATATGTATGAAATCACAGCACTTTGAAAATGGGATGGATCTTGTTGCGCTCAATGGCCCGAGAGGAAAAGTCACATTCAGCATGATTAATGAAGGATAGGTTCAACCCCAGGAAGCTCTAGAAAGGAGAAAAGTGCTTGGTCCTCCAAGCCAGGCATCTTCTCTGGTTCTCCTAGAAAACTGAGTAAAGCAAATCCACTTCCCTCAGTTTCCCAAGGCCCAGATCTAATGATGGACACTGTCTTCTATCCAGCTGTGCACAGCTGTGCACATGCTTTAGGATTCCTGACTTAAGTTGACACAAACATCCAGAGGAAGAGCTGGATCTTTTCCCCAGGGACTATGAGGGTGGGGGGCACACACTTCAGACTCAGAACACTAAGCTCTGAAAACTTTCAGCTGGAATACTAAGCCCTGAAAATTGTCAGACGGACATTGGCATAAGGCTTATAGAGGAGAGAGAGGTGGCCTTCAATCTCAGCAGAATGTACTGTTTGCGGGTCAATTGCTGAACCATTGATTGAATAACGGAATGTTAAATTAAGTTTTGTTGCTATAACAACCAAACAATGGGCCCATTAAGGGTTGACCCTGGTCCGTAATCCAATCTGCTGTTCAGAGTCTGACTGTTCTGGCTGTCCCCAAAACTAATTCCACCAGGAGACTATTGAATTGGTGCCGTCAGGCTTTGGAATGTTGAGAAAGGACATGGCGAGGCCCCCAGTTCCTTCGCTGAGTGTGGAATGGCACAAAAGCAAAACAATTTTCGTGTTAATCTCCTATTTCTGATCTCCAGCTATGGCAGTTGGCATTTTGGGGACACTTCAACAGTAGAATGAATAGTTTCTGTTAGATTTAAATCAAGTAGAGAAAGGCCAACAGTAAAGGGACTTGGTTTGCTTCGATCACACTTCAAAGGGTTGCCTTTATTTACAAGTATCAGCGCTACAAGAGGAAACCTAAAAAGCAAACATATCAATACAAATGCTTAAACTTGCTCATAACCAGAAAAATGCACCGTACAATGACAATAAATGATAAGTGTGAGAGTGGGCCAGGGGATCTTGCCACTGGGCACGTTGCCAGGAGTGGGGCATTATCAATCTGTGGGGTCATTTTGAAAAGCTACCTGATGGCAAAAAAAAATTTTTTTTTTTTTGACAGACAGAGATTACAAGCAGGCAGAGAGAGAGAGAGAGAGAGAGAGGGAGGGAGAGAGAGGAAAGCAGGCTCCCCGCTGAACAGAGATCCCGATGCGGGGCTCGATCCCAAGACCCTGGGATCACGACCCCAGCCGAAAGCAGAGGCTTTAACCCACTGAGCCACCCAGGCGCCCCCTGATGGCAAATTTTAAGAGCCAGAAAATATTACCCTAGCTCTGAAAACTTCTATCCTAAGGAAAGAGAACACATGAAGAAAAAGGTTACATTTACCAAAAAAAAAAAAAAAAAAGAGCTTAGTACAATGGAGCTGGTTGTGCTTGTGAAAATGTGGGAGGATCTGAAATGCTAAACCTTAGAGAACGTGAGGAAGAAGATCTAGTGCTTGACAGACTATTATTTAGCAGCCGTGACAGTCATACACATGGAGACAACTGAGAAATGTGAAAAGTGTTAGGTAAAGAAAGAGGCCTACAAAATCTTGATATTCTCTATGATTACAATGACTGGTAGAGGCTTACATAGGGACAACAAATGAAGGGGAACAGGAAATACAAAGTTGTATTTAAAAAGGGAAAATTGGGGGTAATACGTATTGAGTCATAAATGTCTCTCTTTGGAATTCACCAGGTAAGATACCATAAAGTAGTTATAACACTAAATGAACTAAAAAATGTTCTATTGTTAGCCTTGGGGCGTTTAAGCTTAGAAAATAGTGAGAAACATAAACCTAAAAACATTCCTAATAACTATACTTACGCTTTCTCCATACAACTGCTCCAATCAGACTTTTTAACTTACTTTTTTTTTTTTTAATTACAAAAGCAACATGTGTAGGAAAGATCTACACAAAAAGGACAATCAATAACTCCTTCCCACACTGTCTCTCATTCAATTCAGGCCTCCTTTTCTTTTTCATTCACAAAAATGAGATCCCACCATGAATACAATTTAGTGATTTTGTACAAAACGGCCCGAATTTTTTTTTTTCAAGATGGTCTGAAATTTTTAAGCAAACTCCTATTGTTAAGTAGTTAGTTTCCTTCCCCCTTTAATTTTCATGACCTACTAGGAGCTAGTAGCAGTTATCATCTATTAATTCAGGCCGTGTTGCCGTAGTTAACTGAGCTATTAGTGGGAGGGCAAATACCTAGCTGCTAATATGATAGATACCATAGTCCCACTCTTACAGAAATGAGACAGCCGGAAGTGCGGGGAGTCAATTTGCTCAAAACTCCGGAGCGAGTAACTAACAGGGGTGGGAACCGGAAGCAGTTCTCTCTGACTGCAGAACATGTGCTCTACCACACCGAGCTATTAGGAACAATACTGCACTTCCAGCAGGGCAACTGTGAGGGCACACAGGGGATCTTGCCTCAGTTTCCTTCTTCCAAGCCCCCAGCCCCTTGCTCTGTAAACCCCACTCCAATGGCCAGAATTGGCCAACCAGACCGAGTCACCAGGCAGATGGCCCTGTCTAGCCCTGGTCCTCATGGCCTCAGTGTCCCTGTTTGCTGGCTTTAGCCCTCTCCCCTCGCCTCCCCCTCCACCCACCTCAACCACATGCCCTAGGGTGCTGCAGTGCTCACTGCCTGAGGTTATCTCTTGGGCCCTGGCTCTAGCAGAGTGACCCACTGTGGATCACTCCTTCTGGCCAGAGTAGTATTTCGTTTATAGGATCATGAGAGATGCTGTTCGTTCATGTTCTTCCTGAAAGCCACTCTGATCCTCAGACTTATTGTTATTTTCTTTCTTTTTTTTTTTTTTATCGTTCATTTGTTATTGTTCTTTTTACCGTGATGAGCCTGTGTTACCATATTATATTAATTCCAGAGGATCCCATGATCACAGCATCTAAGATCAGAAATGAACATCAAGAGTGTAGTTGAGCACCCCGTGGCCTGCATGGCATCATTCTCCTTTTGCACCCCAGCAGCCACGTGCCACGCCTTGACCCAGGCCTCTCCAGACACCTCTCCTTTTGTTATCTTCTCTCTGCCGTCCATCCATAAGGCAACTGCCCAACACTTTTTTCTGTTTCGGTTAGGCAGATCTGGGTTGGATCCCAATTCTGTCTCATACCAGTCATACCAGTCCCTTATTAGCTCTCCACTTCCTTATCTGTAAAATGAATATGCCAACATAACATTTAATTCAGGGAGTTTATCAATATTGTTTAGAGCCTTACGTGGCACACGTTGGTGCTTGGAAACTATAGATGTACTTATATGTTTTATTTGCCTTTGCACCTGAGCAGAAGAAGATAGTATTTAGCCCTTCTAGAAACTGTCCTTTCTGTACCAGAGAATTCCCAGCCTTCTCTACTCTGTGTCCTGCCCCTAATGCACATTTCCAGGCTTTCGTGGTTGTCACCATCTGCTTTCCATGTTTCCACTCCAACACTGTTAATTACAACGTGATGCTGACAGTTACTAACTCATGATACAGAATCTGTGCCTCTGACCTCAGCCTGTTGGTCCTCACCGCAATGTTTTATTTTTCTCCTATGATCGAATGCCTATATAACTTCCCCAAATGCCCACGCTGCTAAAGACTTCAGTTGCAAGCACACCTTCCTTACACTCAAAAGGCGATCTGGCCTCCTGTTATAAAGAATACCATCGTATAGAAAAGACCATGGCAGCATAATAAATATCTCAGTAATCTTTCTAAAGCGTTCCTTGTAGGACTATCATTCCCCTCCCAAAAACCATTTGGTCTCTATATCCTCACGTGCAAAGCAAGATGCTGATCATGATTTTGATTTAACTTTATTCGTCCTTTATGAACCTTACATTTCAACCCGTCTTCATGGGAACCCCAAACCCCTTCCTTCCCACCTTTGCATCTGTATGACAATCGTTCTTCTATTAGAACGTCATTCCCCTGCATTTTCTGTGTATCAAAATTCTGCCCATCCTTCAACAGCTTAATTAAAATTTCATATGCTCCGGGAAACCTTCTGTGATTACCCCAGTTTGCTTTCCTGTTTTAAAACATATGGCTCTTTGTTCTAATGTTAGGGTGCATTCCACCTTTTGTTATGTCATTTGTCTATATTTCATCCTTTTTCTGTGAATATAAGCTCCTTAAAAGAATTCAACCAGGAATTACATACGTTTATAGATTCTTAGGAAGCCATTGTTGAAAGTAGTTCACAGCCAATGAAGAGGGCAGGTTTAGAGGACCTCATCTGCTCTCTTCCCTCTCTCGGTCTTTGAAGTCTCTTTGAAGTGAAAGAAACCTCTTCCCAGAGAAAAGCTCCCCGGAGAGACAGGTCAGATGAGGATCAGGTCTTGTGTGCTCTAGTCGGGATCATTGGAACTGACAAGACAAAGCAGAGGGAAGAGGATACACTTGAATTGTGGTCCAAAGGGCTCTGCTATCTCCTATTACTAAATAGTGTCAAGGACCCTGAACTTCCTCTGTGGCTGAAAAGTCCCTTCATTCCCAACCTTTGGGTTTTGCAGATCAAGAAAAGCTCCCTCTGCCTGGAAGTTGATTTGCAGTGATCTCAGCTTAAATATCTCCCAAACTTAGAAAGACAAATGTTAGTCAATATGTACTATGTCATGCCCTTTTTCTTAAAGAGCTTGCATTAAGCACAGAAATAATAGAGGGCCAGAAAGTGGGACAAAATAAGCATTTGGTCAAAATGCACGTGCAGGTGTGTGTTTGTGTGCGTGTGTTCCTTTGCACACCACAGCCCTGGAGACAGAGAGAGGTTATATCCCCTCAGAATTTTCTTTCTTTCTTTCTTTCTTTTAAATCTAAGTGGTCTCACTTCCTTCAGCCTTCCTGGCTATTCGTTCAAGTGATTCTCTACAACTTTCCAATTCTCTACATGTGTTCTGTTGTTGCAGAAAAATAAGAGTGTACACGCCAACGTGTGTATGTTGGGGGGGTTACATATGTGTATATATATGTATATTGAGGATGTGTATATCATCTTCTATACCAGCAGCAGCTGCATCTAGGGAACAGGAATTTTTCTTTTTTTAGATCTCATCTTATACATGGAAACCCTTTGGAACCAGTATTGTCTTCCACCATAACGTTGAACTGAATCTTCCAATGAAAATAAAGCCTGAGTTCTTGAGAAAAATGTTATAAAATATCAGATTTCTTATTGCATGTTTCTTAAATATAAATAGGTTTTAGAAACTTTCCTGTATAGAAAATGAAAGGAGATCAGTCTTTTGTTTTGGATATAAAGAAAGCTATTTAATTTTGATAACAAGTTTAATTCACTGAAGTTAAAATGATTCTAAATTATTTGAGACAACCTATTATAATAGTCTTTAAGCATATTAAGCAAAAATTATCTGAACAAAAATAGGTAATCCTCAATAATAGTAAAGGATTTTTAAAATATATTTCTCTAAGTAACTGATAAAATAATCAGAGAACAAAGTTAGTCAGTCTTTTCTGAGCATCTCATTTACAGTCAGAAAGATGCCTCTTTATGGCTCTTTCTATGAAACAGTGACATCTACTGCTCAGTGGGGCTAATCCTGAGGGATGTTCTAAGACTGGAACAACTGTCTTTCAGTCATTTAGCTTTTCAGAGCCAGAGGCAGGACCACACTCACGATCTCTTCTCCTCCCCATCCTGCAGAGGCCCCTCCACACCACTACCATGTTTGAGCTTCTATACAAACTGGATTCTCTTCCTTCTGAGTAAGTTTGTTCTTCTATATCAATTCTACCAGAGAATATTTCTTGGTATTGAGCCCCAAGTCATTTCTTTTTAACCTGTAACTTTCTCTTAGCTGTATCCTTGGAGTGTGCTTAAAAGTAACATTTCCTTTGCACACCACAGCCCTGGAGACTTCCTTCAGCCTTCCTGGCTATTGGTTCAAGTGATTCTCTACAACTTTCCAATTCTCTACATGTGTTCTGTTGTTGCAGAAAAATAAGAGTGTACACGCCACGAAATGTCTGTCATTATATAAATGATTGACTTAACTGTAGTGAAACAGCACAATGATGTAGTGTGTAAGTGAGTGGACTTTGAAGAAGGAAGGTTTGGGTCAATCCTGGCTCCCCTCCATGAACCACAGGTCCTTTGCAACCACTCCAAAGCTTTGTTTTCTCAGCTATAACATGAATGGGACAATAATCACCACCTAGTAGGTTTGCTCTCAGGCTTAAACACTGTCCACAAATCATCGTTGTGTGAAGAGCACTTAGCACAGTTCCTCAGAGCTATTCAGTGAGTACTCAATACATGGAAACCCTCTTGTTCATACCCAGCTGCTGCTGGGCTAGATAAACAAATATGTGAAAAGTTAAGGAGACGTGGGCAGTAAGAAGCAATAGAGGAAATAGAAAAAAAAAGTAGAGGAATGTACATGTTTTATATTAACTATACAATGTAAAGTTTCTTAAAGTCTGGGCCAATTTTATGCATATCCTATGTGCCAAGTTCATATCCAGTGTCTGGCATATAAAAGGAGATTAGTAAGTGTTTTCTGGATGAATGAACTTCATATAGATCAAAATATACTCTACACCAATAGAGGAAAACATCATAAAGTTAGTATTATAGTGACATTTCCTATATGAAATGTGATGCAATATAAAAAGCCCAAATATAGCAGATGTTGAGGCATGCCTAGGTTGCATGGTACATTTAAGAACCTGAAAGAACTTACTCATTCAGCAATTTTTATTCATTTGAAAACTGTTGGGTCCATATTGTGTGCATATTTTAAACCCTTTTCTACATAAACATCATCAGCAAAAATTCATTTTTAATGACTACCTATCTTTAAGCATGGGGCTAAGAATATAAAGTATAAATGATCATTTCTTCCCTAGAGGAGTTTACAATACAGCTAAGAAAATAATTAAGGCCCATACAATGATCATTAAAAACACAACGGATGAAAGAATTGTACAGCCAGTAGTAGTCAAACCAGCCTAGCAGATGTTTCCCATTATACCTGATAACCAATGAAATAATTTTTCCATTATATGTGATTCAAGTCTGCCAATTTTAGAGGGTTATGATTTCTACCATAAGTCAGGTAAAGTGACCAAAGAAGGAAAGGAAAATAGGGGAATTTGAATGTGTTTGAATGAACTTGGAAACTGTTCATAATGCAGTTGCTCAAGATATGGCATTGAAAGAATGAAAGTTCTTCAGGGGTTTTAGGGAGGTATGCTGGCATCCTCGGTAAAGGAATTAATTATGTTTTCCTCTTCCACTGTGTTCTCGGTGTACCTCTCTTTGTTTGGTCTCATCATTTGCATAATGAAAAGAGGAATAATTGTGCCATCTAAGTAACAGGATTGTCATGAGAATAATATGAAAGAGTAAAAGAAAAAGGCCTGAAAATCTCGCTTTGCAAATGCAGGTTGATAGTGTCCCCTGTTATTAGTCTCTTGCGAGGAGAAGCTTGTACTCCTGCCTATCCAAAGAGGTCACACATATGCAGGTCTAATCTCATAGCTCTTCCATGAGTCATTTTAACAAAAATAACCCATAGTCTTTTAAGAAACAAACTTTTAAGAAAGAAACCTTAAGTAAAGACATACTGGATGGATCTGTACACTGAAAATAATTGTTCAGCTTTCATAGCTGATGTGGATTCCAATATAATCAATTTGCTGCAGTAGTCAATATTGATCATGAAAGTTGCTAAAATGATTATTTTGGACAGATATGTGGCAGTTTAATTGTGTGATATTATACATAGTGGATCTGAAATGATTAACACACTGACACACACAGGAAAGCTTGTTACTGACCATAAAAATTCCCCAAATTCCACGTCCACCATTTCTTTATCTGTAATAAAAATGGACCTTTGTGAACGGGGAATAACACTGATTGTCTAGGACCTTCAGCCTGTGAAAACAAATAATCAATATTAAAATCCTGCTGGCTTCTCACTCCCATCTACGGACAAACAGATCCAACCCCTTCCTTTTCTTTCATCTTTCTAGGTTTGTTTTTTTTCCCCCTCAGCTAGTTCCAGGAATGGCTGACATGAAGCCAAATCATATTCCTCCACTCTATCATATTTGTGGTTTGTTACGAGTTACCTGAGGGATATTTGTGGTTTGTTACCAGTTACCAGTTACCTTGTCACTGTCATAGCTGCACTACACAAGTATAGGTCAGTTGAGGCTGCCTCCTTGATATCTCCCGGGTACCAAGAATGCCCTGTGGAGGTAAGAATGGCTAGGTCTTTGCTGAAGAAGCTGTAGGAGCACTGCTTGCTCCCAAGTCTTTCATGAAGGAGATTTGCTTCTCCCTCTAGCCATACATAGACATACTATATCCTAGGGCACTCTAGAATAGAAGCCATTCTCTTTCCATCTGTGCTATACTTTCATCTTTATCCAGTGAAAAAATATTAAACTCCACTTTCCTTCAGCCTGAAAAAGAAATTTCCATACACATAAGCTCATGCAGCTAGATGTCCAGCAAAGTCACTATTTTAAGAAAGAACCAGACCTTAAATCTCAGTTTAGGATCATCAAGAAAATCCTGTTAAATGTATTACTCATGAAATAGGTAGAATCTTATGAGGATCATTAAAAGTAGATATTTATAAAGCAAATTTTATTTTCCAACTATTTTAACATAAAATCTGAATTGCCTTACTATTTAAAAAATAGTATAAAACTTTTTGCAAAGAGGACATACATGTCAAAATGTCAGATTTTCTACATAGACTCTTATGTCATTTGTGCATAAAGACAGTTTTATTTATTCCTGCCTAATCTGTATACTTCTGTTTCCTTTTCTTGTCATACTGCATTAGCTAGGAAAAGCAGTGGTGATGGGAAACATTCTTTATTTTTTTCCTAGTTTTTTTTTTAAAGATTTTATTTATTTATTTGACATACAGAGATCACAAGTAGGCAGAGAGGCAGGCAGAGAGAGGGAGGAAGCAGGCTCCCTGCCGAGAAGAGACCCCATTGTGGGGCTCAATCCTAGGACCCTGAGACCATGACCTGAGCCAAAGGCAGAGGCTTTAACCCACTAAGCCACCCAGGTGCCCCTGTTCCTAGTTTTAATGGGAAAGAAAGACTTTAAGACTTAATATAATAATCAATCAATGTCAATAATCAAGACAGTGTAGTATCGGTAAAAGAAAAGGCAAATAAATTAAAGGAATAGAATACAGAGTCCAGAAACTGACCCATGTAAAAATAGTCAACTAAATCTTTGGTAAAGGAGTAAAAGCAGTGCAATGGCGAAAAGATAGTATTTTCAATAAACAGTATAGAGACAACTAGACATCCACATGGAAGAGGAGGAGGAGGAGGAAGAGAAGAATCCAGAATAAGACTTGACAAAAGTTAACCCTTTACAAAAATTAACTCAAGACAGATCCTAATCTAAATGAAAGATGCGAAGCCATAAAACCCTAGAAGATAATACAGGATAAAACCTAGATGACCTTGGGCATGGCTTTTTAGATACAACACCAAAGGCAGAATTCATAAAGGGAAACACTGATAAGTTGGACTCCATTAAAACTAAAAATTTCTGCTCTGTGAAAGACTTGGTCAGGCAAATGAAAAGACCAGCCACAGACTGGGAGAAAATATTGGCAAATGACATCTCTGATAAAGGACTGTTATCCAAAATATATGAAGAATTCTTAAAACTCAACTGTAGGAACACAAACAACCTGTTGGAAAAGACATTCTCACACACGCAGTCTTTCTCCTCCCAACTGGCTGCGTATGGATGAGCCTCGGGCCTGGAATATTTCTTTACCAAGAGATAAAAAGCCCTCAAATCCTGTGCTGGACTTACCACCTTGTGTGGTTCTATCTTTCCTGGTTTCAGGCTCAATGAGTTCTCTGTCTCTTCATAAAGAATGTGAGTCATAAGGCACATGGCCAACTCCACTACATTATCCATCTTCCAAGGAGAGAGGACAGGTTCCTCCCACTGTGGCAACAGAGGGAGAAAGACACTCTGGCCATGGGGGACTGACACCCACAGTTGAAGCTGATCTTGCTCTGTCTCTTCTCAATATAAGTGATGTGTTGTTCCAACCAGTGCTTGACCATGTTATGATCTCCTTGGTGACTCTGAAACCAAGAAGCAATGGAAAGGAGTGTTTGGACTTTCCTTCTTGGTGGCTAGCATGATGATGCTCTTTTCCATCCTCCATAGACATGGAGTCCTCCCCTGGGATTGGTAACTGGTAACTGTACTCAACTTGACACAGTGGGATTAAAAAGTGAGCCAAAGACTTTAATAGATGCCTCACCATGGAGGACATATAAAGAACAAGTAAGCATGTGAGCAGATATTTCACATCATGAGACATCAGGGAAAAGCAAACAGAAACAACAATGACATACCACTATACACCCATTAGAATAGCCAGAGTCTCGAGCACTGACACCCCCAGATCTGGAGAGGATGTGGAGCAGCAGGAACCTACTCACTGTTGCTAAAATGCAAAATGGTACAGTCACTTTGGAAAACAGGTGGTTTCTCACAAAACTATACATACACTTACCATACAATCCAGCATTCATACTGCTTGGTATTTACCCAAATGAGATGAAAACTTACACCCACACAAAAGAACGGCACAGGGATGTTCACAGCAGCTTCATGTATAATTGCCAAGACTTAGAAGCAACCAAAACAGCCTTCAGCAGGTCAGTGGGGGAATAAACAGTGGTATTTACCCAGGCAATGGGATATTATTCAGCACTAAGAAGAAATGAGCTACCATTCCATGAAAAGACATAGAGGAAACTTAAATGCATATTACTAAGTGAAAGAAGCCAATCTGAAAATGTTGCATAGGTTATGATTCCAATTATATGGCATTCTGGAAAAAGCAAAACTATGGAGACAATAAGCAGGTCAGTGGTTCCCAGGGGTTAGGGCTGAAGGGGAAATGATTAGGTGGAACACCGAGAAAAAATCAGGCATTAAAACCACTCCAGGATACTGAAATGGTGGATACATGTTTAGATAAACATATAAACTCCTAGAATTCTCAGAACCAAGAGTGAAACCTAATGTAAGCTATAGATTTTAAGTGGTAATGATGTGTATAGGTTCAGCAATTGTAAAAAATATCCCACTCGGGTGGGAGACGATAATCGAGACTCCATGACTGTATCAGGGGGAAGGGGGTATGCAGAAAATCTCTCTACCATCCTCTTAGTTTTGCTGTGAACCTAAAAGTGCTCTAAAATATAGTCTATTTTTAAAAAGTCAATGAATGACCTGTTTCCTTCTTTCCCCATCTGCTTTTTCACTCTCTTCCTCAGGGCAAACCATATATACACCAAACACATTTAAAACTGTGGAGTTAAAAAATGTCTGTTATATTCCGCACAGCAAAGGAAACAATCAACAAAACTAAAAGGCAATCTACTACACAGAAGAAGATATTTGCAAATGATATATTTTTTAGAGGGTTAGAGTCCAAAATATAAAAAGAACTTATACAACTCAGTACCTAAAAAACAAATAATCCAGGTAAAAACTGAGCAGATATGAACAATATTTCTGCAAAGAAGACAACCAGATGGCCAACAGACACATGAAAAGATGCTCAATATCACTGAGCATCAGGAAAATGCAAATCAGAACCACAATGAGGTATCACCTCACACCTGTCAGAATGGCTAAAATCAAAAACACAAGAAACAATAAGTGTTGGTGAGGCTATGGAGAAAAAGGAACCCTCATGCACTGTTGGTGGAAATGCAAACTGGTGCAGCCACTGTGAAAAACAGTGTGGAGTTTCCCCCCAAAATTAAAACTAGAACTAGTCTGTGATTCAATAATTGCACTACTGTGTCTTTACCCCCAAACTACAAAAACACTAATTCAAATGGATATGTGCACATCTATGTTTATTGCGACATTATATACCATACCCAAACTAGAGTAGCAGCCTGAGTGTTCAATGAAAAGTTTATGGATGGGCACCTGGGTGGCTCATTTGGTTAAGCAACGGCCTTTGGCTCAGGTCATGGTCCCGGAGTCCTGGGATCGAGTCCCGTATCAGGCTCCCAGCTCCATGGGGAGTCTGCTTCTCCCTCTGACCTTCTCGCCTCTCATGCTCTCTCTCACTGTCTCTCAAATAAATAAATAAATTAAAAAAAAAAAAGTTAATGGATAAAGAAGTGGAATATGCATACATTATTATACAGCAATATAATATCACTCTATCATAAAAAAAGAACAAAATCGTGCCATTTGCAATGACATGGATGGAGCTAGAGAGTATAATGCTAAGTGAAATAAGTCAGAGAAAGACAAATGCTAAATGATTTCACTCATAAGCAGAAATTAAGAAAAAAACAAAGGAGCAAATGAAGAGAGAGAGAGGGAGAAAAACCAAGAAACAGACTCTCAACCAAGGAGAACAAACTGATGGTTACTAGAGGGGAGTGGGGGTGAAGGGATGGGGGAAATGGGAGATGGGGATTAAAGAGTACCCTTATCATTATGGAAAATAAAATGAAGTGATTTTTAAAATATCTGTTACAAATTATTTCAGTGTATCTTTGTTTGAAGGACAATTATTCAGAAGGGGTTTAGAAAATGAAGTAGAGAATAATGGTCAAACCCCTGAAGACTTCATTTGAATCAAATGATCTGGATAATTGGTTGGGCAAGTAAGCAACAGCGCTAGAATTCTAGGTAAATTTTAGATGAATTCAATCTTGAATTTGAGGTCTTGTTTTCCTAGTTAGAGCAACAATTAGGTTTGCTTCCCCTAAAAAATTGGGTTGCCAGGGTAAGCTGAACTTCACATGACCATCTGGGCATCAGTTGAAAGGATCTCATTACATATCTGTGAACTATTTTGGTTGAGGTGAACATAAACATTTCATGTTTGCTAAGATTCTTTAAATGCTTTGGGCGAATTCCAAGTCATAATATCTAGTGTTTTTCAAAGAAAAATGATTTAATGCTAAGGAGACTTAGAAAGCTTACATAAGTACCTTAAAGTAGAAAAACACTAAAACAGGGGTTCTTAGGTGACTCAATCAGTTAAGCGTCTGCCTTCACTCAGGTCATGATTCCAGGGTCCTAAAACCAGCCCCACATGGGACTCCTTGCTCCGCGGGGAGTCTGTTCTTCCCTTCCCCCTGCTTGTGCTCTCTCTCTCAAATACATAAATACAATCTTTTTAAAAAAAGAAAGAAAGAAAACACTAAAACAAATAAATATTATCAAAAGATCAAATTAATATTATAATAAAGATCAAAGATCAAATAAATTTTATCAAAAAGATCAAAATCATGAGAATTAGGGGCAAATTACATAGAGCATCTTCTAGGTCAGTCTAAAAAGGAACACATCAGAAAATTGTAATTGTTACTACAAAACAGCTGAGGGAGTACTTGGGAAAATAGAAAATATACATATCAGCAATTCCTGGTAACATGGGTTTGAAGATCAAATACTGACCAAGAGAAAAAAAAAATGGTTAGGCAGACAGCAAACTAAGTGAATGTCTAACAGTTGCTCTGCTTCAGAAGTCAAGCAGAAATCAGAGGCAGTGGAGAATATAGGTACAAGAGAAGAATCAATGTGGCAAAATGGGGAATGTATACTCTCAGAACAATTATTACACAAAAACTGCTACCCCCCTCTGAATGAATGAGAAAAGAAGCAATAAAGGCCTTAGGGTCTTCATTACATTCAGCAGTGTAACTTGTAAGTAAGGTTCATGCTGTCCATATGCTAAAGCACTTAATAGTGATATTGACAACATTGCTGATCCCTTGATGTATATAACGATTGGAAATATATATAAACTCCCTCCTCCCCTCTAGTAACCATCAGTTTGTTCTCTTTGGTTAAGAGTCTGTTTCTTGGTCTCTCTCTCTCTCTCTCTTTTCCTTTGCTCATTTGGTTTTTTCTTAATTTCCATATATATATGGAAATTTATATGAGAATATATATGAGAATATATGTGTGTGTGTGTGTGTTTGTGTGTGTGTGTGTGCGCGCGTTAGAAATCAGTGACATCAAGGGTCCATGAAGAAAACTGCAAAAGAAATTTTTTTCTTAAGGGAAAAAACAGATTTATAAATTTTTAACCCGTGGGTCCTTCATGAGAAAAAGCAAGATGTATGTTTAAAGAATGTCATTGCCACTGATTACAAACACCTTTCTTTAAATAGTGGCCTACCTGTCATATAAATGGTAATAATGACACTTTCTTTAATAGTGTCTGGCGTAGTCTACTGGTAATTGCTCAAGATGTAGATTTAAGAAGCTAAGATTATTTGCTGTTTGTTCTTATGCAAATTGTACAAGTAATTTACCCTCTATGAATCTCAAGTTCCTCATCTGTAAAATATGGATGATAGAAGTATTTACTTTATAGTGTTCTATCAGGGAATAATACATGCACAGTGTCTAACTCATGCCTACTTAGCACTGAACACTGAAAAGAGATAAACTTTATAAAGAGTTTGGAGATATCTATATCTATATCTATATCTATATCTATATCTATATCTATATCTATATCTATCTATATAAAAATATTCCTCAGCGGGGAGCGTGCTTCTCCCTCACCTGCTGCCCTCCTGCTTGTGCTCTCTCTCTCTCTGGGATAGATAAATAAATAAATAAATAAAGTCCTAAAAAAACAAACAAACAAACAAAACAAAACAAAACAAAACAAAACACCGCTTTGGAGCCTCAAATGCTAAAATGGGACTATTCTAGTGACAATGAGTATCAGGAAAGTTATGGAATTTGGCCATGATATCAGGGGGAGACCTTTTACCCACTAAGAAGGTTACATTCAACATGGGATAAAAGTTATTAGAACAAATAAAGTACATCATAACATTCTAATGAATTCAAGTTCTTCAATCAATTGGTTACAAATATGTTTATTTAATATATACTCTAAATGGTAGCAACTTCTCAATTTGTTCAGTATCCCAAAGAATAAGACTTTTGAAACATGAATACAATCTCATAGGAGAACAAAACAGGTTCCTAAAAGGAAACATAAGTCATTTTTTATAGGGTATCTTCCTAATACATTTCCAACGTTTCACTATTAAAAGAGAGATACTTGGTTTTTTTCATCTGGAGCATTGCATTAATGACAGGTGGGCATTTTTTTTCTGTAATTATTCTGATACAATTTGAATAACCAACAGGCACAGAAATTAGTTTCGCTGAAAGGAAAGAAATCCAAGTTGTGACATGTTGCATGGTACCACTACAACCTTTATTTTCAATTGACTATAAGAAAAAAAAATGAAACATCAAAAAACTGTCATTGTGTCTTCTGCCACAGAGAGAATTCTTTGAAAATTCTGTCTCTATGTCATTTGTTCAACAACATTATCAGAGTATTTGCCGAGTGGAATGCTATGGGTTCAATTCTGAGGAACCCAGAAGGAAGGGAATGGCAATAAATTACTGTCCCATCGTTTAAGACTCCCACTGTTACCAACTGCCACTGGTCCCTTTCTTACTAGCAGGAGGGTATAACTCGAGCAGAAATCCCACTAAAGATCACAATCCCAATAACTCTTAGCCCACACAACCTTATTTATATATAAGCTCTGAGCAGTAAGTAAGTAAGTCCTCTATTGACTCCTCACATAAAGGATCTTCTGGAAGAAAATCTAATAAAAAGAAAGTATTGATTATTCTTTTAGTATGAAGCCAGACTCTCTAGTCATCTGCTTATAAGGAACACTGGCTAGTAGAGGATGTCTTTTAGACAAGGAGTTATTCTGAATGAAAGTGTTAGTATCATTTCACATGACTTAATGGCTCAACTTGGCCTCTTCTTGTTGGACTGAAGTCAAAGAACATGTTAATTTAGTTTACCATCTTGATCAGTTTCACATCCACAGGAAAGAGATATTGTTTAATTTAGTGTTGATAACATGGCTCACCTTAGAGCAATTTCATGCATTCAAACCAAATTCTTAATCTTTGCCATAAAAATACAGAAGGATCATATATAAAACAATTTAGAATCCCTTGAGATCCTAAAGATTATGAGATTAACCTATAATCAACCTGTACTCAGAGTTGATCTGGAAAATGTAAGATCCCCATGGGTAGATAATTGTGTAAAACTTCTAGGAATAACAGATGGGAAACCTTTGATACTACAGGAACTCATAAGTCTTAAAAACCCTACATTCATTAACGTGGAACAAAATCAGGAACCTGGCATCCATTATAAGTAAACAGTTCCAGGGTGAAGTCTGGTATAGATAATGAACAGAAGGGATGTATATTAGCAATTCTATGTGTGATACTTTTCCCCCCTACGTAGGCAGACTACATAGGTGGCATAATATTCATTCATTTATTCATTCATCCAACAAATATTCATTGACTTCCTATCAAATGCCTTGCTCTGTATTGCAGAATAGAGATGCAAATATATTCACCTGTGTACAGTGCCTATGCTTAAGAATTCACAGTTAGAGAAAATAAAGACTCTAATGTATTTGTTTTTCATGTATCATCCAAGTCCTGAGAAGATTTGTACAGAAACAACTCTGGATTAAATCATTTCATGAGTCTCAGCTCATCCAGAATAGGAAGGGATTGAATCAGATCATCTATTTCTTTCTTTTCAGCTCTTGAAATTTCATGATTTTGTTATACATCTACAAATGATCTGTAAAACTATAAACTGATATTCAATTATAAAATTTATTTGTTCCATTTATTGATTATTTTAAAAATTACTTATGTTGAGACACCTGGGTGGCTCAGTTGGTTCGCCTCCGACTCTAGGTTTCAGCTCAGGTCATGATCTCGTGGTCATGGGATCCAGCCCACTTCTGGTCCCTCGTTCAGGGCTGAGTCTGCTTGTCCCCTTCCATCCTACTCTGCCCCCACCCCCAACACATGCTCTCTCTCTCCACTCTCTCTCTCAAATAAATAAAATCTTTAAAAAATTTTTTTAAAAATTAAATTTTAAAAAAATCTCTTTTTCAATGTCATAGAAATAATGCATTGTGACACACTCCCCCAATATATTGTTATAAAGTCTGATATTTGTATCATTATCATTTTAACTTTTAGTTTACTGTTTTGTACTATCATTGTTTTAATTTGGGGTTTTTCTTATGATATTTATTTTATTTATTTGACAGAGAGAGAAAGAGCACAACTGGCGATGTGGGAGAGGGAGAAGCAGGCTTCCCAATGAGCAGGGAGCCCGATGTGCGGTCGATCTTGGGACTCCAGGATCATGACCTGACCTGAAGGCAGACGCTTAACCTCCTGAACCAACAAGGCACCCTGTTTGTTTTAATTTTGATATAAAGTTGAGGCTTATATTATCACTTTTAAAATTTATCAGTTTTAAAATTAAAACTGAGGAAGGCATAGAAACCACTGATCGGCCTCAATTTGAATCTAGCTTCTAATGGTTGGGGGCGGGGGTGGCCACATTGGAGAGCTCTTTCATTTCCTTTCAATTCAGATCTACTCTGGGGGCTCCCACAGGCCTTGGTGTGTCATAATGAACAAGCAGAGAATTATTCTGAAGGAGTAAGATACCAGCAGCTAATAAGTATTCCTAAAAGATCTGCATGGGAGAGATTCTTGACTCTAAGGTGAATCATTGCACAGAGGCACATATATAAGTAAGCAAATGGTGTCATGCCCCTGCTGAGATCCTACTGTGTGACATAACTGATCTACGGTGGATCCTCAGACCAGCCACCCACACAAACAAACTGCCAGGAGTGCCAACACATTCCACTGCGGCTTTTTCAGCCGCCTCCAGATTTAGTCCAGATTGATACCAATTTCCCTGTTTTGTCCTCCTGCTCCCTGCACTCATCTGTCTAGTTCTCAGATTCCCATTTGGCATCAGATTTTGGCTTCTCAATCTTGGCTCAAGATCCTTAGCGGCTTTTAGACAAAATTTTCTGGTCATTCCCACATGATTCTCAAATCTGCCCTGTGACCCAAGAACAGCAAGCCATTTGTAGGTAACTCTACTGACATCGCTGTCACCTCAGAAACACACGAAGGCCCGGGGCCAAATCTCCAGAAGGAGCTAAACACCAGGCAAAATCCCTTTTTTACACAAGGCTTCATGACTGGGTCCCCGTCTCTTCCTACAGACATTCTCTTACCCAGCACAAGGCGCTCCTCAATGAAACACAGCTCATCGTGCCCCTAAATACCTGGTGCTTCTGAGCTTCTGTGTGTTGCAAAGTTTCTTGTTTGTTTGTTTGTTTTTAAGATTTTATTTATTTATTTGACAGACAGAGATCACAAGTAGGCAGAGAGGCAGGCAGAGAGAGAGAGAGAGGAGGAAGCAGGCTCCCTGCTGGGCAGAGAACCTGATGTGGGGCTCTATCTCAGGACCCTGGGATCATGACCTGAGCTGAAGGCAGAGGCTTTAACCAACCCACTGAGCCACCCAAGCACCCTTGTTGGAAAGTTTTTGATACTTTCTTCTCATTTTAGGGTTCCTACATGTTCTTCAAAGTCACCTCAAGTATAATTTCCTTTTGGAAGCTTTCTGGCATCTTCACGCCCACTGAGGTGATCCTCATCTGTGACCCCGTGTTAGTTAATTAGCTGGTCAGTGACAGTTCCACATTCTCATCTGTTTTTCACATATTTTCAGAGTTCTAGAGCGTCTTAGGCAGCTTCTTACTCTTTTCTGAATCCCTGGTGCCCAGGACAGAGCCTGGAATGAAACGCAAGCTTCATTAAGTGTGGACTGAGTGGGTGGAAACGTTTGGTAACAACTGCTTCTTGGCGGCTAAACGTCCCATTCTTGGAACTGTTCACTGGTTAGTGTCAGGTTCAGAAATAGTTCCATCTTTCCCATTTGTAATTACTGTATTCCCCTGCCACTGTTTGCTTTTCTCAGTTTTTCTTTAAGAACAGATATTGAATATTTGAAAATTTCTCCCCATGGTGCTTTGGGGATGTTTTTTTTGTTATAAACACCGGTCATGACATTTCTCTCTTCTGGTAGGATACCAGTATTCATTGGGTCAACACATTTTTACACATAGGAAGTAATTTACAAAGTACCATGAGTTCTGCCTCATGATTATTTAACTTGCCATTTATTATGACAATACTTTTTTTTTCCACCACCTCGTTTCATCATATCTTCCATGGGAGACCTTCAAACTCAGTGCAGTCCTTCATTGCTGGAGATTTATAGCCTACTCCTGAAATTAGCCATTCTCATCCATTAGCTTGGGACATCTCAAATTTGTTCAGGTGGCAAAACGCCTGGAAGGATGATGCATGCTGATGTACTGAACTCTCATTTAAAGGAGAAGTAATTTCAGTTACAGAAAACATGGCTATATGGTATGTGGACAATATAAAAAAAAATCACTGCACTGAATGCTCGTATCTTTGGAAAAGAAGTAAGTTGATGAACTAGACATAATGATTGCAGACATGTATTTTTGATCTCTATGTGTTGTGGATAAAAATGAGTAGAAATATTTTATAATAAAGAAAAGTCCTCTGTGAGGACTCAGTTCTGACGGGGAGCCAGAATTCCTCCCTGGATAAAAGGGAGTTTGTATATTTCAGAGTGGGCAATTATATTACATGTTGTGAAGTGGTTTGTCAAGCAGTTTCTGTAGAACACATATATTTCTACAGAACACATAAGCACACATAGCCACTCAAGAGAATAATAGAAATTTTCCCCTCAGTTTACAGGTAAAGTTAATAAATATTATTTGGTTCACTTTTTTGTTTTTTGTTTTTTTTTTTTCTCATGCTTTTTCTTCAGTTTTTCATTTTTTTTCTGTGTCACCTGCTAGTAGAGGACAAGTGAGTTTGCACAAACTCCATAATGATAGTAATAATTACCACCCTTAATCATCTGTTTTACATGTACTAAGTTAAAAGTTTTATTTATATACATTATATAATGTACTCTAACACCAGAGGATTCTAGTCTCACTTTACAAATGAGGAAACAGGTTACAGAGGATAAATAACTTGTCTAATGCCTCGTAAAGTTTATACTTCTTCTTAATCATTCCCTGGCCCAGAATTTCAGGTATTTTCTGAGAACTGTATTGAAGTGGACAGAGGGAAATATGCCAATTAAATCTCTTTGTGCTATTGTGTAATAAAAAAGACTGACCCAGAGATTTTCAAGTGGTGTTCCATAAAACTTTTGTTTTATTTCTAGTTTTAGTGGGGGGGGGGTCATTCTTTTCATTTTTGCAAGTTAGCAAGATATGCATTGAACTTGAATACCTTTGACAAGGGTCTGTGGCTACCATCTGTAGTATTTGCAAGGTTCTCTGAAGTTAATTCTCAGTTTAGCTGCCGTCTTTCAAGCTCTATATTCATCTCTGGTGGGATGCTGACTTGAGTGGTTTTGTTCTAACTTATAAGGCCTAAGTTAAAAGTGGGTGCAGTCAGGGCTATATGAATTGGGACCCAATTCAAGGGATAATGTATTTTTCCCCTTACAAAAAGAAATAGAGTTCTCTGGATTTATAGTCACCAAGGAGGTTTACTGACACATGAAATTCTGAACATCATTTAGATAAATCATTGAGTTTGCCCAGTCCTACCACATGATTTGTGATGCTTTCCAGTGCCTCTGGCTTCAGAAATCAATGAATGGCTTGTGCTTATCAGCATATGCCATTCTTCCTCCGTGACACACAGAGGATGGGAAATAGATTCTTGTTAATTTTTAATAAGATTCACAAGCAACAGCCCTTTGGGGCACAGGAAATAATATAGCCGTGCAGGAAGTTTATTCTAAGATACATTAAAAACCCACATCAAAAATACATCAAAACACACTTTATAGTACTCACAGGTAGAGTCCAAATAGCTAAGTAGCGGTCTACAAGGGCATCAGTTTGCTTAAAATGTGTCTCGGGGAGGGTGCGCCCATCATGTACAGCTAACCATCTGTGGCTTTCCATTAATACTGAGCTGGCATGAACTCTTTGGTAAGCGTACCTACCACCCTAGACCTCTCTGTTTTCCCAGCATGACTGTGAAGGTCACGATTGTGAACAAATGTGCCTACCCCTTCTTCATTTTGTGATGCATTATGATTCAGTGCACCCTCAGGGGCTTATGGATGGTCTCATGTCATTTTTAAAAAGCTATTCATGAGATACAAGTGATGTGTGATGGCAAGGTATAAAACAGAAGAACATTGTTAAAATGCTTATATAGAGGGACAAAGTATATCTCCCGACGGTGTTTCATATTGTTGATCCCTGGTGCCTTTTGATGTTATCTAATACCTGACACCCTTGTTACCTTTAATGGCAAGTAAAGTCTCCTTCATCTGCTCCCTCTATTTAGTACTGAAGTTAATTAGACTTCAACATCTTTTTTTTTAAAGATTTTATTTATTTATTGGACAGACAGAGATCACAAGTAAGCAGAGAGGCAGGCAGAGAGAGAGAGGAGGAAGCAGGCTCCCCGCTGAGCAGAGAGCCCGATGTGGGGCTTGATCCCAGGACCCTGAGACCATGACCTGAGCCGAAGGCAGAGGCTTAACCCACTGAGCCACCCAGGCGCCCCTAGACTTCAACATCTTATCCCATTGCTCTTTCCCCTTCACACATTGCTGATGAGTTATCTGATTTAGTCTGATGTCTTTCTCTTCCACATAAATGCTTTTGCTTTCAGTTCTAGCCTCTATCCTATGATTCAGTCACGCAAATCCAAATATAGGCTGTGTACCTGCATTTGACAGTACTTCAGAGACAGAATCTCAAAAACAGTACTCACTATTCCTGTACTCTCTACTCTGGTTCTCCTAGTTGGTAGTACAATCTTCTCCAGGAACATGGAAGTCATTCTTGACTCAACTCTATCCTACATATCCCTCATTTACTCCATCACCAAGGCACGCCAGTTATTTTTTCAGAATGTCTGGTGTGTTGTCCCTTCTGTTTCTCTGTCTACCTACTTCTACTGGCCAAGTTGAGGTCCTCCCCATCTCTTGCCTACACAATTTCAGTAGCTTCCTGTTTTCTTTTACTCGTGTCTCTACTTTTGCTTTACTTTTCTTTCTTTCTATAAGACTTTTCTTGTCTTTTACTTTACTTTTCTTTACTCGTGCTCGAACTCTGTAATCAGTCAACTGCACACAACCAAAGTGGTCTCTACAATGTATACTTGATCATATCATTCTTGTTCTTAAAACGAACTCTGCATTGACTATGGGATGACGTTTAAGTTCCTTAGAGTGGTACATAAATACTTCTACTCCTTGATACAGTCTTCCTCCACATTTAATTTCTCCTCACTCTCAACCTCATATTTTACACTCTAACAAATACACATCATGTTCCTCTAGCACTTTGTGCCATTGTTCACTTTGATCCCTCTAAAAAGACACATTTTCTTTTCTTGGCGAACATTTACTCATCCTTCCAGGTATTATTTTCTCCTGGGAGTCATTCATGAACTCAAGGTTGGACTAAGTATTCCTCTGTGCTTGCAAAATACCCAGTGTATAGCCATATTTTCCTGATTACTTATGACAACATATTTTGTGTCTGTCTTTTCTACTACATAAGCTTCTTGGGAGCTGCTTCCCTATTTTATTCGTTTACTCCATTTTTATATGCCTAGTGCCTCGTGTGATGCTTGACATGTTGCAAATGCTCAGTAAGTGTTTCCTAATGTGAACTGAGGGGTGTTTTGAACATTACACTGGGCATGACTTAAAATCTGAGATTCCTCGTAATTATATGTTTCTATTCAATTTTAAAAGTATTTAATGAACTCATTTCTTTTCTTTTTTTAATTTATTAAAAATACTCATGTTCAATACATGAGTATTATTTTTAATTTTTTATTTCTTTTCAGAGTAACAGTATTCATTGTTTTTGCATCACACCCAGTGCTCCATGCAATTCGTGCCCTCTCTAATACCCACCACCTGGTTCCCCCAACCTCCCACCCCCCGCCCCTTCAAAACCCTCAGATTGTTTTTCAGAGTCCATAGTCTCTCATGGAATTCATTTCTGATTTGGGGATGGCAAGGATAAAAGAGGAAGATAAGGTATGGTTTATTCTCAAGAAAATTACCAATGTAATCAGGGGTATAAGATACCTCATGATCATTATTCAATTATAGTATTGTGTGTTTCAGAGAATATACATAATTTATAAGAGAATATAAACTCATAATTTATGAGTTATTTTATGAATTTATGAATGTCTATTACATAGACATTCAGAAGATACTTATGGTTGCCAGTAGGATAGCAGGCATTATGACAGTTCCTGAGGATTTGACAGCTTATAAAACATGATCCTTACTTTCAAGGATTTTGCAGTCCTGCCTGGGAGTAAACTGAGAAACAATCTGGAATTTAAACTACAGTGTGATGAGTGCTTTTGTGCTGTCACTGTCCTGGGCACTAGGAATATACATGAATAAGAGAATGCACCTTTCCTTAAGGAGCTCACACAAGAACTACTGCAATAGATGGTACAGGCAGCTCAGGCCAAAATAATCAGGGAAGGGAGAGATGACTATGCATGAGAAGTGGATAAAGATTTCATATAGGATATGGCAGCTGAATTTGACATTAAGGGATAGGTTAAATGGCTATGATTGGACTCCTTAGACAAAATCAATAATCATGCAGGATAGGATATAATTGTAACTGAATTGCAGTATATACTTTCCTTTTTTCTCCTTTATCTTGAAGGGTGGGGGGAACCCTAAATAATTCCTTGTTAAGCTCTAGCTGTAATACCAGTTTTTTCCTTTTGTTCATGGTCGTTTCATAAATAAAATTTATCTATGAAAATTATACATGATACTAAAAGAGTAGTTGAAGGAATATTTAAAAATCATTATTGGGAAGCATTATAACCCATCCTTAGCAAATTTTATGTTACAATTTGTGCTATTTACCTGAGTTTTGGGAAGGCAATACTTTTACATTCCTCCGACAATAACTTGGATAAAACGAGGTTAGAAGGAGAACAATCAGCACATCAATGGTAGAATAGCAACATCCATTTGTATTTCTACTTCTTAGTTCAACTTTTGCTGGATTGTGGCTTTCTAGGACTTGTAAAACTTTATAGCAGAAAATCTCAAAGTATTACCAGGCATTCACTCTTCTTCCCTCTAATCAGTCAACATAGCAATTTAATCTCTAGGAAACTAATGGAGTAGGGAGGATCTCCACTTTCAAGAATTTGAAAAATTGAACCAAAAAACATTAACCCCAAATATCAAAATGGAAAATGATCCATTTACTTATTTAGCAAGTTATTTAACCAAAATTCAAGAGAGATCTTCCTCGAGCAATGTATGCTCTAATGGTGAGAAAATGCTTGCTTGTGCAGCCTTCCCAAATGCCCTGCCAATTACTGTATGACAGGCATCAGATATCTGGTGGCTCCCAATCGCCAGGTCCAATAACCTGCAACGCTAATGCTACTTTTGAGGTAGAAAAATTATGCTGCTTTAAAAAGTCCTTTTTCTTCTGAGAGCAGAGTGACATTTTCTGTTGTTGTGTCCTCTGGCTTATTTGATCTTTGAGTGACAAGCAGCACACATATTTATGAAATAGCTGATCAAGGTAAATGGTAGGTTTCTTGTGATAAAACAGAGAGAAAGGAACTAGAGCAGACACTGAGTAGAGAATATCAGTGAATCACGTTCTGATCTACCAAGACAGAGAGCAACACTTCTAGCATATTTTCTAGGCATGGAATGCTACTCTCCTTTTAAAAAATAAAGCAGAAATGACAAAATGATCAAGGAAATACTTTTTATTTTTGACCTTCTCTATGCTCTCAGATAAACTCTCACAGGTATATGCTCTAGATTTTGCAAAGGCCTTTGTCCTTTTTCAGCCAAGCAGATACAACTATGATTGCAGTCATAACAAATTTTTAGAAGCTATTCCAGGCCTATTAAGTAAGCAGAAGACAATGATTATGCGGATTAACTTCCACATATCTGTTCAATGTATTTAAAGAGCTCTTGAGAACAATTCAAGAAGGAAAGCCTGTTCTCAATTCAGCTTCCCAACACTGAATAAACTGTACTTGATTCCATGCTAGTGCTTCTGTAACAACGTCCTGCTGATAATGTGGGCCAGTGGTAAGTCATGGTGATCTCATTGAGTTGCACATTATACATTCTTGCATGTTTGTAGAACAAAATATGAAAGAGAGAAAGAAATACTCTCATTTTTGTGATTATAGGGATTATTTTTAGTAAAAATTATCATCACTAAAATCATTATTATCTTTTCTATTAAGTGACAATGACCAATTAAGTGACAATGACCAATAATAGTATTACTTCAGAAGGTTCCAAAATGAAAAACCAAGGAATAAAGAAGGCAAAATAGTGCTCTCATTCTGACAAAATTGTGGACCAAACTAATTTCTTCTTAAACCTTCTATTAGAAAATACCTGGAAGTGATGAATAAATTATGACCATTAAATTTAAAGTATAGCCAAATTCAAAAATTGGAAGGACTATCCCCAAGTTACAAAAATCACTTGGAAGTCAAGATACTAAACACAAAAGTTGACATTGAAACAGGAAGGAGACTTTAAAATAGTGGTAGATGTGACAGTACAGAGAAGGGAAAAATTAGGAAGGTGATCGTATTTTGTAATATCTTGGATAGTAGGTTTTAATTTCTAATACAGACAAATCATAAATCATAAATAACAAAGACAGTTGGAAAATGAGAGACCTCTCCATAGATGTGGAGCCATTAAGGACAATTATAAATAGGGAATTAAAAAATTCTGAATATGATTCTGGTTTAGGCCAATGCTCTCACAGATAATAAATACTGAACAAAAGATACAAAAAAGATAAACTTAAGGCACTGAAGAGAAGATACAATTAGGTAGATTATAGAGGATAGGCAAAACTTTGAAAGGAATGGCATAGGACATGTTGCTAAGTCTTGTGGCACTTAGCTACAAGGCATTCATCATGTGGGGCAGCTGGAAGTCTATTGGGAAACTTGCAGTTCTTCTGGACAAAGAACTAGGTGATGGAGTTTGGGGCAATGTCTGCTGCTGAAAAAGCAGAAAAGAACCCCATTAAAAAAGAGAACAAGTGGGACGCTTGGGTGGCTCAGTTGGTTAAGCAGCTGCCTTCGGCTCAGGTCATGATCCCAGCGTCCTGGGATCCAGTCCCACATCGGGCTCCTTGCTCCGCAGAGAGCCTGCTTCTCCTTCTGACTCTGCCTTCCACTCTGTCTGCCTATGCTCGCTCTCGCTCTCTCTCTCTCTGACAAATAAATAAATAAAATCTTTAAAAAAAAAAAAAAGAGAGAGAGAGAGAGAACAAGAAAGGAGGAGCCCCAAATCATGTATATAAGTTCTGCCCCCAAATCTGGTTAACCTTCAAACCATATATGAGTAAGAACAGATGTCAGCTAAGGAGAATGCACCTCTCTAATTCTGTGATATGAACCTGTGAAAGGCCCATGGTGACCTTGAACTACACATGCATTAGGCTCAACACAACATAGCAAAGACTGTGAGCACTGCACTACAATTTAAACCACCAGCTATCCCAAACAAGATTTCTTGAGCCAAGAATGCATGGGACAGATCAAAGAAGCTTAACAAAGAATTCAACAACTGAACTGGCATTGGAACTACTACCAGCACCAGAAGGCAAGGCAGGACTTGTAGTCTTAACTGAACCTCCCTTTACATTGTCCAGAGGATTTTTAACATGACTCAGAGCCTGAAGAACACAACATTCAAAATATCCAGGATGAAATCTGAAATTACTTGATATACCAAGAACCAGGAAAATGTGGTTCTCTTCTCAAACCCCCAAGATGACTCAGGTGTTGGAATTACTAGCAGACTTTAAGGCAGCTACTCTCTTTCTTTCTTTCCTTTTTTTTTTTTTTTTTTTTGTGGTTTTCCTTTTTATCTAAATTCAATTAACATATAGTGTATTTTAGTTTCAGAGGTAGAGTTCACATAGAACATTCAGTGCTCATTCCATCAAGTACCCCACCCTCAATGCCCATCCCCCAGCTACCACATCCTCCCACCCAACTCTCCTCCAGCCACCCACAGTTTGTTTCCTATGATTAAGAGTCTCTTATGGTTTGTCTCCCTGTCTGATTTCATCCTGTTCTATTTTTCCTGGGTTTGTTTCTTTTACTAATTAGCCTCATGCTGTATGTATTGTTCTTTGATGGGCTTGTTGGAGATGTTCTCAGCCAACCACATTCCCTTTATCCATGATATATTCCATAGAATTAGTGTCACTATTTGGGATGTTTCATTCTGCTATTATAATTATGCCCACTTTTACACACAAACTTGAGCACAGTGGCTGAAATTTGAGGGGAAGAGTGTCAGTTTGAGTCCTCGTCAGTCTGAAGGCGTGTTGACTTGGCATGGAGCAGGTGGCAGGCCGTGGCATGCTCACCCGGGCAGAAGGGTGACTAGACTGCGAATTTGGGACCCATAGGCTGATGGCATCCTGGGTGCCAGGGATGTGGCTGGTTTTGCTTTTAACTTCTGTTTTTCTGGGAAACTCTACCTCTCCTTCTATTCTAAATGAAAGCCTTGCTGGATAGAGTATTCTTGGCTCTAGATTTTTTTCCTTTTAGCCGTTGGTATTTATCATGGTGCTTTCTTCTGGCCTGCAGAGATTCTGTTGAAAAAACCACTGATAGCCAAAAGGGGTTTCTCTTGTATGTCACTGCTTTCCTCTCTCTTGTTGCTTTTAAAATGCTCTTTATCACTACTTTTGGCCATCTTATTTACTTTGTGTCTTGGTGCAGCCCTCTTTGGGTTGGTTTTGTTGTGGGCTCTCTGTGCTTCCTGGATCTGGATTTCTCTTTCCTTCCCCAGATTTAGGAAGTTCTTAGCTATTCTTTCATCAGACAAATCTGCCCCCTTTTCTCACTCTTCTCCTTCTGGGATCCCTATCATGTGACTGTTATGCATGACAGTGTTGCTGAGTTCCCTAGGTCTGTTCTCATTTTGTGTATTTTTTCCTCACTCTCATCTGCTCAGCTTGATTACTTTCCAAGACACTGTCCTCCAGGTAGCTGATCCGTTCTTCTACTTCCTCTTGTTTGCTGTTTATTCCAGGTGGTCTATTTTTATTTCCATTCAGTAAGTCCAGTAGCTCTAATTCATTCTTTAAGGCTGCCATCTCTTGGTGGAGGGTCTCATGGTGGAGAGTGGAGGGGCTCATGGTGGAAGGTCTGCGTTCCTTTCTCAATTCCAGGGAAGATCTTTATGAATGTTACTTTAAATTCAGTATCAGACATGTTTCTTATCTCCATTTAGCTTAGGTCTCTTGCTGCGATTTGGTTTTGTTCTTTCATCGCGGATGTATTCTTCTGTATCCTCATTCTGTCTATTGCTGTGTCTATTTCTCTGTGTTAGGAAAGTCAGCGATGTCTCCTGCACATGGAAGTTGTGGCTTTATGACAATGAGGTCCCACAGTGCCCTGTTCCCCAGAAACTGGCACTTCAGGGGTGTCTCCTACGTGTGTTGCCCAGGGGTGTCCTGCTGCTGTAGTGTTTGCCTTCAGTTCTGCCTGCGTTAGCTCTCTGCCTGTTGTGGGCAGGGTCTGGTCCCCCTGGTGTTAGTGGGCTTGTTGGAGGCTGCTTTGGGCTTGAGTTGAATCAGGCCAGGCATCTACCAGAGATGAAGTAGCCCCAAACTGCAGGCATTTTCCCGTGTTATACCCTGAGAAGATTTTGGTGGTGGGTGGGTCCTGCAGGCAGACTGGCATGTGGTTGTCCTCCAACTCTCCTGGGGCAGAACCCTTTCTGGAGTGGTGCTGGCCTTCTTCTGGGCTGTCACTGTTAAGGACCTACTTAGAGCGACTCCATCTTGGCTAAACAGCCATTTCGTTGTTTATGCAGTAAACTTAAATTGACACACACACCACCCCAACACCACCAAGAGGAACTTGCTTAAAAACAAGTCCAAGAAACCAGTAAAATATGGTCGGTCAGTTCCTAATAACAGAGTCCAGAATACAAGGACGAGTCAGGCCAAGTGGAGACATCCAATCAGTAAAAAGCACACATACTATCTCCCTAACCACCAAAGAATGTAAACCTCGCCTTTTGGGCAACAAACTTGGGTGCCAATTCTGACCAGAGTGATAGGCTAGTTCAAACAGCCACTATGGGGTAAACTGTAATTCAACTGGCCACCTGCGTGTGGCTTAACATGACTATGCAACTTTCTGTGTATGTTACAATCTCATTGGCCACTTGTGTGTAGCCAGGCTTAAGCCCATGGCCTTTGTTCTATAAAATTAGTCTGTGAGGCTGGGAGGGGTCACTTTCTTTAGAGGTGGCCCTGACTGGTCAGTTGATTCTTGAGCCTGTAAGATTGGGAGTCGTCACTGTCTTCGGAGGCAGCCCTGGCTGGTCAGTCTGACTTTTAATGCTTGGCATAGAATAAAGCTTTGCATAACTTTCACTTTGTCTCAGTCTCGTTCCTTTGATAACGAACCCCAACATTCATTCACAAACTGTCAGCCTTGTGGCAGTGCTTTGATGGATCTTACCGAGAGCAATTGGACAGGGTGGATCTGCTTCGCTGGGGCCTCTTGTCTATGTCCGGCTGTGGAAAGTCCGTTCTCCCAGCTATCTGGTTGCTTTTCAAGTTATTTATGCCTGTGGGGGTGTTCTCTAGGTGACAACGCGGCAAGAGCTGAGCCCAGGGTCCTCCTACTCCGCCATCTTCCTAGCAGCCTTTTCAAGGCAGCTACTGCTTCTAATACAGTTAAACATACTAGCAATGAGTGGAAAGATAGGGGTTCTTAGCCAAGAAACAGGAACTATAAAAAATAATCAAATGGAAATTTTAGAATTGGAGGACACAGTTTTCTAAGAATTCACTGGATGGGCTTAATTGTAGATTCAAGATGGCAAAAGAGTCAGTGAAATTAACAATAGAATGAAAGAGGTACAATCTGAAGAACAGAGGGGGAAAAAAACAGATAGAAAAATATCAGCAGAGCCTCAGAGAATGTGGGTCAATATCAAAAGGGATAGCAGTTATGTCACTGGAGTCATACAAGGAGAGGAGAAAGACATTGGTGCAGAAAGTGTACCTTAAGAAATAGTGGCTAAACTTTACCCAAATTTGGGCAAAACCGTAAATAAATATATTCAAGAAGCTCACTAACCCAAGCAGGGTAAATGAAAGCAAAACCAAATTTTTGTGCCGAGACCAATTACTGCTTAAAATCAAATGGAAGGGAAAATCTTAAAAGCTGGAGAAAGCAGAGACATTATCTAGAAGATAGACTATGTACAGTTTTATGGTCTACCAGTTATCCTTCAACCGGGGGAAAAAAAAGAAGAAAGAGCAAGATACATGGTAGATATCTGTAAAAGACTACATTTTTTAAGAGCTTCAAAATATGTATGACTTTTAAAAGCAAAAATTACCACATTGTCCGCTGGGTTTTCAATATATCTAAAGTGGATATGATAGAACAGAAGAGGCAAGGCTCAAGGAAACTCTATGGTTGTACATCATCTACATTTACCTGAAATGACAGATTTACCTGAAAAGTAGATTGTGAAAGGGAGGTACTCTGCAGAGCAACCATGAAGGAAATGATACAAAGAGGGGCGCCTGAGCGGCTCAGTCAGTTAAGTGTCCCACATTTCATTTTGGCTCAGGTCATGATCTCAGGGTCATGAGATCGAGCCCCACATGGGGCTCTGCACTGAGCATGGACCTGTTCAAGATTTTCTTTACCTCCCTTTCCCTTTGCCCTCCCGCTTACTCTGGTGCATGTGCACATTCTGTCTCTCAAGAAAGAAAGGAAGGAAGAGAAAGAAATGATACATAGAAAACTCATCAAAAATGCAATGGATGAATTTAAAAGGAATACTAAAAATAGTCCAATAATCCAAAAGAAAGAAAGAGGCATAGATGAACATAAAAAGAAGTGAAAAACAAGAAACAAACAGGAGCGCTAAGTCTAATATACCCATAATTATATTAAATATAAGTGCTCTGAACAGACCAATTAAAACAGAAATTGTTAGCTTATATTTAAACAAAATAAGAAGACCTGACTATACACTGTCTATAAGAAACCCACATTAAAAATAAAGACATAAAAAGGTCAAAAGATAAGCTTCTATAAATGTTAATCAAAAAAGAGTTGGAGCAGCTTCAGTGTCAGCAATGTAGAACTTTAGGACAAGAAATATTTCAAGGATAAAAAGGCTTCTGGAAAATGCTGTCTAATGATTAAAATATTAATTCACCAAGATGTAACAATCCTACATGCACCTAACAAGAAATCTTCCCAATATATGAGGCAAAAATTGATTGAACTCAGAGGAGAAATAAAAAAATCCACACACGTGCTTGGAGAATTCTATACTCATCTCTCAGTAATCGATACAACAAGTAGACAAAAAAAGAAAATCAATAAGGATATAGAAGACCTGAGCAACACTATGAATCCAACTTAACCTGATTAACATTTCTGGAACATGCTATAGAACACAGAATACACATTTTTTTTCAAGTACTCATGGAACATTCATCATGATAGACTATATTCTTGATATAAAACAGTCTCTAACAAAGTTCAGGTATTTGACATTGGGGTGCCTGGGTGGCTCAGTCGTTGGGCATCTGCCTTCAGCTCAGGTCATGATCCCAGCGTCCTGGGGTCAAGCCCCGCATCGGGCTGCCTGTTCAGCGGGAAGCCTGCTTCTCCCTCTCCCACTCCCCCTGCCTGTGTTCCCTCTCTCACTGTGTCTCTCTCTGTCAAATAAATAAATTAAAAATCCTTAAAATATATAGATAGATAGATAGATAGATAGATAGATATAGATATATAGATATATAGATATATACTTGACATCATGCAGCACAGGCTCTCAGGCCATAATAGAATTCACTCAGATAATAATAACAAAAATAACCGGAAAATCCCCCAAATATTTGGAAATAAAACAACACACTTCTAAATCACCTATGAATTGAAAAGAAAATTATGTAAGAAATTTGAGATTAATTTTAATTGAGTGAAGATGAAAATACAAATAAGAAAATTGGTAGAGTGGTACCTGGGTGACTCAGTTGGTTAAGCATCTGCCTTCAGCTCAGGTGATGATCCCAGGGTCCTGGGATCGAGCCCTGCACCAGGGTCTCTGTTCAGTGAGGAGCCTGCTTCTCCCTCTCCTTCTGCCTGTTGCTCTGCTTTCTCTCTCTCTCTGTGTCAAATAAATAAATAAAATATTTAAAAAAAAACAAGAAAGAAAATTGGTGGAAAGCACTAAAGTAGTGATTACTGACATACTAAAAACATTTTCACAAAAAAATTAAAATAGAAAAAGGAATAAATTAAATCAAAAGCAAGCAAAAGAGAGGATAAAGATAAAGCAGAAATCTTTGAAATTAAAAACAAAAAAGAGAAAAATCATGAAACAAATCCCTGTTTTGTGAAAAATATCAATAAAATTGATAAACCTCTATCCAGATTGACTGATAATGAAGTATGACTACATTAAAATTAAGATCTATTGACCAAAGCATACTATAAAAATGAAAAGTCACATAATGATAGAAGATTTTTGCAACATAATAAAAATCAAATGCTTATTATGTAATTTCTAGAATATATGGAGAACTTCTAAAAATCAATTAGTAGGAGAAAAATAGGCAAAGGATACAAAAAGGCAATTTACAGAATAGGAAGCACTATTGTTCATTAAACATTTTTAAACATGCTCTTATTTGTAGTCAGGAAAAGACAAATTTTAAAAGTGAGATACCATTTCATATGCATTGATATGGCAAAATAATTAGTAAGTCTGATACTTATGTGTGGGTCTTTAGGAAAATTGGTATTCTTATACATTGCTATTAAGAATGCAAATTGGGGGACGCCTGGGTGGCTCAGTTGGTTGAGCAGCTGCCTTCGGCTCAGGTCATGATCCCAGCATCCTGGGATCGAGTCCCACGTCGGGCTCCTTGCTCGGCGGGGAGCCTGCTTCTCCCTCTGCCTCTGCCTGCCATTCTGTCTGCCTGTGCTCGCTCTCTCCCCCTCTCTCTCTGATAAATAAATAAAAAATCAAAAAAAAAAAAAAGAATGCAAATTGGTACCATAAGGAGAGGTCCAGTGATTTGAGGTAAAGGCAAAGATGGTTATGGCCTATGAGTGAGCAATATAACTTTCACATGGATGCCTTAGAGAAACAAAGGTAAATATGCTTGGAAAACGTGCAAGGATATATTAAATTAAAAAAAAAAACTGTAAAGGAGGAAAAAGTGGAAACAATTTAGTTCTATGGGATATAATGCCAATTCATAAATTCTAAAATAAAAAAATACTGCACGTTGTTTATGGATACCTACAATAAAATTCAAAAACATGATTAGGAATGATAGACTATAAAAATCATAGTAGTCATTACATTTGAGGAGGAGCAGGAGAGGATAGCTATATTGTTAAGGGTTTTTGTTTGTTTTGAATAAAAAGAGATCAGAAGCAAAGAAAAGGAATTTTTAAAAGGAAAGGAGATAACACAATTACTTATAATTTCCATTTATACAGTTCACTTTACAGTCTTTTTTTTTTTACCCAACAGTGTTTCTTGTGATGGTAATTTCAGTGTTAGTCAACTGAGTTATCCAGGGATAATGAAAAAGGGAACAAAGTCTTTTCATTTACCTTCTGTTTTTAGACACCATTCTTAGAAAAGGCAGGAGCCCTAATTGGAATGTACACATTTAGGTTCTTCCTAATTTGCTACAGGTTGAGGTGTGACTCAGAGTTCCTGATGTCCCATTCCCAACACCTGGTTTTGACACTTTGGAATTTCTTCTTTTAACAGGTCAATGGCTTCATCAGCCCTAGAACAGCCATGTTAGAAATATATCTTTCAATCTCTTGTACATGTTTTCAAATGTTTTAGAGGGTAAGTGAACATCATTGGAATGCCTTTTCTTGTTTTTCAACAGCAGTTGAGGAAGGTCTCTAAAAACTAGGTCAAAAATAGGATGCTAGAGTGCAGTGCGAACTAACAATGAAAAATATTGATGTGGAAGTATGTTCCCACCATACTATGAGGTAAAGAAAAGCCTCCAAATCTACAGTATGATCCAGAGATGTAAAAATTATGCTAAAATGAAAAATAATTTTAAGTACATGAGTGCATAAACACATATAAACCCAAAGTGGGATTTGAATACACCCAACAAAATGCTAGCCATGTTTACCACCACTTAGTAGCATCTGTGGGCACACTTTATTGTCTTTTTTTCTGTTTTGTCTGTTGAGCAATGGATGTTTTTCCTTTTGTAATTTAGAATAATCAACTTCAGACTGAGGAAAATTAAATTGGGTAAGGAAAACTTTAGAAATATTGTGCCTGTTTTTGCCCACTTCCTAGAAAAAGTGAGGTAAATTGGGACTGCTGCCTAATTGTGTTTATGGCTGATTCAAAAGTAGTTAAATTTTATTTTATTTCCAAATTTGTAAATGAATTTGGTTTGAAAGGAGTATGTTTTCCAATCTTTGTGATCATCAGGTTTGGCATAGACCTAATACAAAATATGATTTTAATTTAAGTTCTGCAGTCAAAATCTGGACCAGTTGCTTACCTTTTCTCCTAGAGTACTTCTAAGGCTAGGGGATCCAGATGAGTCTTGCAAGAGGAATGGTTTATATTTTCTCTCCATTTGTTAATAACAAAGTAGTACTTTGGTGGGCATTTATCACATGGAATTGAATAAAAAATATATTTTGTTAAAATATAAAATGAGGCCACCTATTCTATCCCCAAATAATAAAAATATCAAAATTATTTGTTTAAGCTATTCTAACATACAGAGTAATTGTGAAATCTTTATTCTCCAGCATTTGAACAACACCTAACCCAAATATTTTGATGCCAATTGCCAAATTATATTATATAATCTTGCTTAAATTTCTCGTCCAAAATACATTGGATTGATTTTTTTTAAGTTGTTGATTATAAAAGCTGTTCACAAAATTTTTCTCTAAGTTCCTAAGATGTCTAAAGGGTCACATTATGCACCCATATTTCCAAATTAATCAAGTGTTTCTTTTACTTAGTTAACGCGATGTTTACCAAAAACATTAAAAAAAAAAAAAAGTAGAATTCTGAGTTGCTCTCTTGGTTAGCCTTGAACAGTTATAATTTCTGAGCCAAATAGCTTTGTTATTTGCACAGTTATATTATTGTAATTTAAAATCAGTACAACTTGAATTAATAAAATGCTCTGGTAGAGAATTATTTATTTAGTCTAATTGGGCATTTTTTCAACTGCATTCTTCTTATGTATTTAATATATTTAAAGGTATGCTGGAAATTATTTCTAACACAGTATGCTTTTTCAGATTGGTTAATATCCTTATGGTACCAAGAAAGCTTTGCTGTAGCTCTTCTCTTCTCCTAGCAAATTGTTTTAACAAGATATCTGCTTTGATAATTCCTTTACCAACTTCTGGTTTCTGTTCAGTGCTCCCATTCTTCACACGACTTTCCTCCAAGACCCTATTTTATTTGGCAAACTCTTAGTCCTCACATCCTCTCCCTGAGCATGACTCCCCCAATTCCCCTTCCTTTGATTTACTTTTACATTTTCCTATAGCATTTATCACCTCCTATCATACTATATAATTTGCTTATTTCTTAAATTTACTGGTAAATGTGTATTCCTTCCTCCTAGAATGTAAGCTCCAAGAGGGCAGGAATTTTTATCTAGCTTATTCACCAATGTATCCCAAATACTAAAAACACTTCCTGGCTCATCATGAGTACTCAATACATATTTATTTAATTCTGTGAAATTAAATGATGCATCAGTAGATTATGCCAGTGGTTTTGGAATGTATGGGACATAACATATCATATTGTAACTTGACTTCAGATTATTTTTCCTGGTGTATTCATGAATAAAGACACTAAACATTGTCCCAGAACACATGGATTCTGATGAACGAGTCAAAATTATGGCCATAGACAATGATGGCTTAGATATTTAGGAAAATTTAGTGGCCGTGTTATATTCTGATCATTTTTAATAAGAATTTCTCTAACACTCCCTTACCTGTCGTAAAGGTCTTTCACAAAGGAATATTTTAATCTAAAAACGTTTCTCAAAACCAAGCCGTAAACTGATGAATTAGCCCCTTCCCCCTGTAGACACACAGCTGCAAGGGTGAGGGGAAGAAGGATGTATAAGACAGAAAGAAGCATGGAAGCATGACTTTGGGTTTCAAAGAGTGAGGTGTCAGTGACAGAGACATGAAGTCCCCTATTCGGGAGATGTTCTTTTTACATCATCTTATAGTTATGTGAGAAAACATTGAAAGAGAGTGGATTGGGATTAAATGATCTAATCAAGCCATAGATACATTGCCAGGTTACTCTAAGTATTTTGGGTGGTTGGGTGAATGAGTTGTTCCAAAGTGGCCTCATTCAAGGAAACCCACAACAGTGACCCAGCACTGTAGAAAATGTGTTTGACTGGTCCCAAGTAGCTAGGGTAAGCCATAATAGAAGACTCACATCTGTGTGCTGCTCAGGATGATGGATGGTTTAAGTACAGCCTAATTAGTGTCTTGGGACGGACAAAGAGCTAATGCAGGAGAATCAGCAGTTTGTAAATCTATTACCGACATCTTGGATGAATCTGCCCTTTGCAGTGCCAGAGGGAAAGAAGAAAAAGATGACAATATAATACACTGGTACCAAGGGCTAGCTCCAAGGAAAGTTCATACCTCATTTTGAATCAAATTTTAATGATGAACCAATAGCAGAATCCATAGATACCTGTATGCTTTCTGTCTTGGCTATTTTATGTTTTACTAGGATATTTATTTCACATATGTATAGAAAAATATATATCTTATTTTGGGTACCTCATTTTTTTCTTAGAATAGACATTGTTGTATGTGTGTCTATGTGTGTATCAAACACTAAATAAATAACCCTTAAAGCTGTGTTAGGCTACAAATTTTAATTGTCATCAATTCATCTTGAAGTCTGTTTCTTGGGTTAAAAATACCATGTTTTCTATTTAAGCCATGAAGTAAATTAATTTTCATTAATCAGGGAGGTAGTACAATATAGTCATTAACCCCATGTTGCTAGGGCTCTAGAGTTCTAATCCCAGGTTCACCGTTTACCAACTAAATGGTCATGGGCAAATCACTAGCCCCATTGAGTTTCCATTTCTTCCTTCATCGTAAAAGGGGAGTAAGACTCCTTAGAACTCTCTGTGAGAGTCCAATGGGAAAACATACAGTTTGTAAATATTAGTGCTTTTCCTTCTCATTCTTAGTGCCCTTTTTTTCTTTCATTGCTTTCCTCACTGTATGTTCATATAGAAGGCTATATTGTTCTGCCCTGTTATGGTTGAGAGAATATTTTTAAAAATTAATGATGATTCCAGACCCCTGAACACGGTATCTTTGCCCATGAATTTCCAACTCACTCCTTTTCATGCAGAATATAGTTTAGTTCCCATCACTTCAGTTATAGTTTATCTGACATCAATTTCTTACTATGTAAAATTAACTTGTTCTTCTTCTTTTTCTCTCTTCTACATAGATGTCTCTCAGACAAAAAGAAAAAGACTTTGGGATTGATAAAATGACTGTGTTAAGGATGGGGCAGGGGAAACATGTTACAAATCTCTACTGTGTTGGTCGCGGTCCTCTATTGTTCCTCTACACATTCAGATGTTCCTTGAATCCATTTCACTATTTTGCGTCTCACAGCCGCTCTCTACACGTAGAACCATTGGAACCCACCTAGCTAAACAGACTCCGCTCATTTACTACTCTTCAGTCTTCAGTTTCCTGCCTGCTACATGTCCGCACTTCTGCTACCCCCTCCCCAGAACACATCGTTTCCTCTATTCTGCTCTATTTTGCCTTAAGCATCCTACCATTTCTAGATCCCAGAGACTACTGCCATGAGCAATGTTTCATCCTCTTGGAGACCTTCTCCTATGGGTGTTTCTCGTCATGAGCTCTCCTGCCAGATCTAGGGTCAGGAGTTCCTGCTTTGGCCCTGATCTAATTCTACAGAGCCATCCACAGCAGACACCATATATACTCATTGTATATGCAGTAGTATAGTGTCGTGGTTTGCAATCAAATGATGTGATCAGGCATCCTAACTTTACCAACTTACCTTGTGGTTGATTACTTACTACTTGATTTTGAGCAAGTTACTTCTCTGTGCCTGAACTGTCTCATCTCTAACCTGAGGTGATGGCAATGCCCCCTGGGGGGGATATTCTCAAGTTTAAAGGGGACATCCGTATGCTAGAATAGAGCTTGTCACATTGGAAACATTCAATCAATGTTAGATACCATTACATTTAATAATAATAGTAATCTAAATAACTTAGGACACTAACAGTCAGTAGATCTAATTTCTCTATTTATAAAGTGTTCTAAGGAAAGATGGCCAGAATGAAGGACCTTCATCCATTTATAGACAAGTTCATGTGGGAGCTCAAAACAGTTAAATTCGTTTTGAGTAAAAGCTTTGGAAGGCTTCACCTCTGTATAAATTCTCCCTGAATCTCATGTCTTAAGAAATAGAGATTATACATCTACTAAGGAAGAAAAATCCATGTGTTCCTAGTTTTCCATTTATTTTTCAAAATGTAAATTATTTCCTTTAGGATATAGCTCTGTGGGCCTGTGCTAATTTCTGTGGTACTCTCGTATTAATTTCTGTGCCTCTCTGAATTAGAACTGATTTTTAAAACCTTGGTGCAGGGTTTTAACTGAGCTTCACTAGAATACCAAATTGCCTTCACTAGTGTTAGATCAGAGAGTCAATGGTGAGCAGCATCTATGGACTCACAGGGAAGTATTTCTCAGAGAGTTAAGGGGTTGCCTTTTTCACTAATTGGCTAATTCACTTACTGTCCTTTGACTTCACATGTCGGGGGATCAAATCCATTAGAAGTATATTAGATTGACTTACCAAGGGATATGAATTTTTCTCCCTTCTTTATCCTCTTCAAGTAAATTAATAATAAATGTCCAGTCACCAAAATTATAACTCGCTCGAGGTTATTTTTACTGTGCTGAGCTATTTTCATAGTATATCTAGTCAAACTGGAAATTGGAAAAATTGGCTGCTAAGGGGATTTTTAAGCACAGTTTAATAATTCAGTTACCTGTACCCCTGGGCAAAATAAATAGCTAGCCAATTGCTTGTTGGCAAAGTCACAGCCCATTACATTATTTGAAACTTCAAATGTTCCTCCCCTTCTCCCGAAAATATTGGAATTATCTGTGGGAGAGTAAGGGGTTCAGGACATAGCTGTAGCATTGTTTCATTACCATACCTGCGTTTTCATCTTGGAGACCTGTGTAAGTTTGGTAAGTCGTTTTGTTTTGCTTTTCTTTGTTTTTTGGTTTTGTTTTGCTTTCTTTTTTTGGAAGGAAGAAAAGAAGAGAAGCAGACCCGTTGTAAGTGGGCTACTGTTGTCTCCCCCAACTCTATACAGTAACTCTAGTGCCAGATATTAGATGAAAAAGGTTACTGCTGTGAGCTTTAAACACAGCTAAAGAAATGATCTCCAATATCTACTTAATATGAATTCCAAAGAGCAGGGCCAATGGTCACCTTTATCAACCAATTGCTTTTAATGTGGTTTTGTTTTTGTTTTGTTTTGTTTTTTTGCACCTATTTTGTGAGAGGCACTGTTCTCATCAGTTGTGACACATTAGTGAATGAAATTGTCAAAGATTTCTGCCACTTTAGGTCAGATTCCACTGCAGGGAGTGGGAATAGGATAGGGAAACAGACAATATATGGCAGATTTAGAAAGTAATTCTTGGGGAAGGTTAAAAAGTGATGCACACTATGGGAAGAGGAGACCAGGGCAAGATGAATGCGGAATAGGGGAAGAGGTTGCAGTACAGAGTGGTTTGGATCTGGGATGTGTTAGTCCACAGATATGGTGTGAGGCACACCAGAGTAGGGCTGTCAAGGGGTGGGGAAATGAAGCTGCATAGATTTCTATTTTCAGCAACGAAGATTTATCTAATATTAAAAATAAATATCTTTCTTCCCTTCTCCCACCTGCTTCAGTGCAATTCCTGGCTTTGTCTGCCAGTGCTGGAGATGAAATAAATCATAAAGGAAATGACACAGCTGGACTGATCAGATCTTGAGATCTGCCTATTTTAAGCTCTATGGGTAGCATATTTCCCATTAATTGTTCTAATTCGGAGTGGACAGAGGAAGGAAGCTTAAGTGAAATATGCATTTCAATTCAACAAGCTTTTATTGGTACCTCTTATTTGCCTAGAAAGGTTTTATTCAAGTTAAGTGATACAAAGATGCAGAAGTTCTTCTGGAGCTTTCACCTGTGTTGCAGAAGGAACCACAGCAATATGAGTATCTGAAAAAAAAAAAAAAATGAGGCAATGCTAAGCAAATGTTGTGTATAGATACATTTATGTGTGGAAAGGAATTATCACTGTAATCCGGAGTTGGGCTAAGGCTTTCTGGAAAAATGAGACCAAGATAGACCGTTGTCAGGTTGAGTGTGTTGGTGATGCAAGTGAAAGGGGTGGGGGCATCCCATGAAGACACAGAAGCAGAAAGGTCAGTGCTCCTGGGATGGTAAGGGAGAGGTCTGACCGGGGGACTTTATGATTAGGAGTAATTAGCCACTAGCCTAACATAAGGATCTCCACACTACAAAGTCTTGGAGCGGGGAGGCCACCCCTATTACACAGACTGCTGTAGTCTACCTAGAGACACAGACTGGACCAGAGGAGCCCAGTTACACGGGTGATTCTATTACCTTTCACCTTAGAAAGGAAAATGGAGACTCAAGATGATCACATCAATTACACGGATATATCCTACTAGTCTACAAGTATGGCCTCACTTCTTTCTGTCACTATGGTCATAGGCTTTGGACTGGAGTCAGGAGAAAGTTTAAATACAGGTACTGATTTAGAGAGAGAGGAAGGAGAAAGGAAAAGGGGACAGTTGTTAGAAAGAAGACACCCATGGCCATCCCCCACCCCGCACCCCCCTCAGGGCAGGGTGCTGAGCAGGTGCTTTGGGAACGCTTTCCCAGGCAACCCTCCGTGCTCAGCAGGCTCAGCAAGCGGAGGATACCACGGACGACTCCTCCTGCAGGCAGCCCCAGGAAACGGGTCACTCTTCGCCAGCCATGAGCTCTGTCCACGTGGAGGGGAAAGGGTAGGGTGGGTCTTGAGGGCCTCTGCTTCCTCGGGTCAGGCCTTCCTCGATTCCACCCCCGCCCCAACCCACCCCCAAGTCGTGGACAGACCCTTCCGAGCAACAGCCGAGGAGCTTGCCCCCAGCCGAGAAGCCTACCCCCCGCCGAGGAGGCAGCCCCCCGCCGAGGAGCCTGCCCCCCTCGCCGCCGCCGCGAAGACCCGGAGAGGTGGAATTTCACTTCGAAACTCCGTGCGGCGCGAGGGCCAGCGCCGGGCATGCTCAGTAGGCGCGGCGCGTCTGGAGGCTGGTGGCGCGGCGCTGGCCCCGCGCGGAGGGCTCCGGGACTGGCGCGGGAGTCCACCCCGCCTTCGCCGCCGCGGCTGCGGGCTTGCAGAAGGCCGAGCAGTAGCCGCCTCCGAGCGCCTCGCCCCTGCCCTGCTCCGCCCCCCTCCCAGCCACCGCCTCCTCCTCCTCCTCCTCCTCCTCTTCCTCTCTCCATCTCCTCGGGAGGCGAAGCCGGTGCTGGCTTCTGCCGGCGCCCAGCGCCACAGACCGCTCTGTCAACCCAGCCAGGACCCGAGAATGAAACCCGGAGACCAGAAGACCCTCGGTGGTGGCTCTTTCTAGGCACACTTTGCCTGAAGTGGGGTCGCGGCGGAGTTCCTCCTCCACCGCTCCGTGCGAACACTATGCGGACCGCGGTCGGCTTCCCCGCGCTGTGCCTGCTTCTGAATCTTCACGCTGCAGGTAAGGGCTTGCGGGGCGCAGAGCCGGAGCTGTGGATGAGCTGGGAAACTGCACATGCTTGAGGACTCTAGGAAAAGCTTGCCTCGCCGAGGAAGCCGTAGAAAGCAGGACAGTACTGACGGGCAAGGGGTGAGGGAGTTTGTGCACCTGTTGGAAGACTGAGGCTGAAAACTTAAGCTAAAACCGGCTCTTGATTTGTCCTTACCTCGTACGAATCATAGTGAACATTGTCAATAGGAGCACAGGTTTGGTTCCCCCTCCTTTCCCCTGCATCTAGACTCCCTGATCCTGTTTCTAGGCTATGCACTTGACTGCCAGTTTTTCAGGAGACAGACAAGACATCCTGCTGGATGTAACCTTTTCTACTGCAGCGGCTACATCCGTAAGGTCCCTGGGTTTAGCAAGAGCTCACAGAGATGCATTGGCTACAACCTGAAGGACCACATCTCCGCCCAAAAGATCGAAATACATGGTTCACGTTAATGATGCCGCTCCAGGTTCCTTTGGCCCCTGCTCTTGTCACTCGAATTTTCTAAGCCAATAAGAGGGAGGAAAGGTTTAAAATAGGACCCTCACTCCGCTTTCAGCATCGTGGTCAGCGTCCGAGGGCACCCAACAAAAACCCAGTCACAGTTTTAAGGCTGGCAACCCCCCGGGGTAGGCACTGTCCCTGGGACAGATTTGGTGAGGACTAGCCAAGAGTGACAGTGAGATTGCGCCCAAATATAAATATATTTGGTATCAGAACCGATATTAGATTTCGAATGGGAGTAAACCTTAGGGAGTACCTGGGGAATTTTATATGCAATGTCACTACAGATCCTGCTTTTTTGGATACACGCAGCCTCTCTGTAATGCAAGGACTTGCTGGACGGAATCCTTTATCATTTTTACACACACGTACCAAAATAGAATATGGCAGAGATTGTAGGCACCCTACTGCGACAGCAGTTGTCCGTGCAGTAAGTAGCCCTGTAGCAAGCAAAGATTAGATATTTTATCCCTTTACTTGTCACCCAGTCACACATTCATTCATTCCTGAAGCTCACATTTATTGAGCATGTATTATGCCCCAGGGATAATGAATAAAAATAATGGCTGCAAAATTACAATTCTTGTGGTCTCTTTTCAAAAGGAGTGGGTGAGTTCCTTTTCTATGTGTGCAGTAATGAGAGTGAAATATGGTACTTTCTTATTTCTAGCCCATGCTATTTTAGTGGATTGAACGAGTCATGCACAGAAATATTAAGTCTATAATTAAGTACACGTGTTAATTCTTATAACTATGATGTTTTATGGTGAAATTTTCAATAGTTTTTTGGTACCTTTTGAAAAGTAGCAAATAGCTATGACTTGGTCATTAAATTATTTACAAGCAGCTGTAATGCATCATTTTATTACCATATACACTTCTTTAAATTTTGAAATTTGGAATGAAAAAATACACATTAGGTTGAATTTTATTTACATTATTATGCTTAATGGTAGCACTAAACATCCATTGCAAAAAAAAAAAAAAAATTAAAGCCTCGATTCTTACAAGTTTAGGAATGATTTAGCTGATCTGTCAAAAATGTCAGTGTAATTTTTTTTAAACTAATGTATAAGACATTCTAAAGATTCCATTTAATATATCTTGAATAATTATAGCTTAAAAGTTATAATTAAACTGAAAACTAAGCAGGTGGAAATCATTTCTAAATTTACTGTAGGTGAACATTTGGGATGAGGAAAATAGAGAACTTTTGTTCATCAAAGGAGAAACCTAGAAGTCTATAGCCCTAGGTTATACCTGGAGCTCTGCCAAAGTGTGTATTACCAAAGACAAACCAATCCATCTCGACTTTGAGTTCTTAATTTGAAAAAAAAAAAATGTTCATCCAATTTGAAATTAATAAGGCAGTGCAGTGATGGGCTATTATTTTCAGATTTCAATCGCAAGATGCTATATGGAAATTAATCATATTCATATTTAATATCGTGCTTTTGATAGGTGTTTTTTCACAGCAGATTGCAAGTTTAATATTGTGGTTTTCTTGCCAGTTTCATTTTGAATGCATTTTAATTTTAAACAGCAATTTGTGGGTCACAAGCTGTCATCAGATTAAAATTCATCACAGCTATTTAATAACATTGTTAGGACTTTTCACTGGAACTGAAACAAACACATACTTTTTGATCTAAGCTCCTATAGATTTGGGTAATGAGAAAGTGAGTGTGTGGGGAGAACGAAGATCAAGAAGTCATTGATTTTGCTACTTGTTGAATATCTGAGTTTGCTTCTTTTACAGAAGACTCCTCTCAGGATAGAAGTGGGCTTCATAAAGAAGCGGAATGAATTCTATCTTTCTGGTCCTCTTTACTGAAAAGCTAATAGGTTCATTTTGGTTATGCTCAGGGTGCCAGCAACTACTTTGTGCGGGTGGAAGTGATGACATGCTGGAACCCTTTAGGGGTGGGAGAAATTGGTTGACGGGATGTGAGTGCTCTTCTCAGTTATACTAGGACCGTTGTCTTACAGATGATCATTCTGCTAATGATGAGATAGCAGATTGTTTTCAACTTGAGTGCCATCTCCAATTATTTGGTCGTGATTGCCCAAGATACTGGGCAAAATAAGCAAGCAAATAAATAAGCAAAATAATAATAAGCAAGCAAGCAAATAAACAAATAGTGATCAGCCTTGATCAGTGGTCTCGATAGGGAAAAGTACTGTGGTCTGTTTGTAATGTCTATGAGAACAAAAAGAGGAAGGGGGTACAATACTGTGTAATTAACATCTCAGGGTAAATTGATCCTAATAAATTACTGAGCATAGAGCTTGTTCAATAACCTGGACTCATCTCTTCCCAGGGCAGCTCATTTTCATAGATCTCCCTAACAAGGAAAGTTGTAGTTACTGTCCATCCACATGCTTACTATTCTGGTAAGAAAAAAGAAAACTAAGTGCCAGTAAATGTACACAGTATTTACTTTAAATAGTAAAGAGCCAGTTAACAGCCTAGACAGGATGAAAGCCCATGTTTTCAGACCTGTGACTGTATACTATATGAAATCATATACTGGTTCCAATAGGAAAGGCCACCATTGAGTTAGTGGTGTCAAAGCCTTTTTACCTAGCTGTCCCCATTTTTTTTTTTAAAGATTTATTTATTTGAGAGGAAAGGGGGGAACAGGGAGGGGCAGAGGGAGAAAGAGTGAGAGAGAGAATCTCCAGCAAACTCCCCCGCAGAGCACAGAGCCCCGTGCAGGACTCAGTCCCATCCCCTGAGATCATGACTTGAAACAGAATCATGAATCAGGTACCTAACCTATTGAGCTACCCATGCTCCCCTAGCTATCCTCATTCTTTAGTCCTTCTGTGAACCAATGTAATACATAAACTTCAATTGCAAAGACTGCTTCAGGAATACCCAAGAAGGTGTGCCCCAATAATATTGATGGTACCCCAAGAGCCACCAAAAGTTTCTTTCCTTCAGTGTTTTTTTTTCTCTTTCTTTAACCGAAGAATGATATTCTGTTTCAGGAGATGATATATTTATTGGGTAGTATTTTAGTTGCAAAGGAGTGAAGGTCTTGGAATATCTTGAAAATTCTCATGTAAAAGCCTTATTTTTTTCTAGTGGATGTTTTGCTAAAACACACAGAATGTGATTTCAGTGCATTACTCTCTGCCTAATCTTTGGAGAAGGTTCTTTCCAATTTTCACATTTTTCTTCCTATTGAGCATTCTGGATGGCACAAAGACTGCCTTTGCTGTATCTTCTGAAGACGCACCTTCTCTCTCAGAGAAATGCAGAGCCAAGTTTTCTAGTCTTTGAGAAAGATGGATTTCTATGGTGAGGCCAAGAGGATCAGGGAAGTCATTTGCAGAAACATCACCCTCAAAAGGAAGGGTAGACTGATGGATAGGAAAATAATATGTTGTTCTTGAAGATTCCAAGATGTCTTCTCTCAGTGAATTCCACAGAATCTGTTTTCTTGTTCAAAATCACTCAACACAATCCTTACACTAGCCCAGGTTCCATCGTATTCTCTTCCCCCATTATCTTTCTGATATCATCTCTCATCACTTTATTCTTTTTTGTCTCTCTCCAGCCATATTGGTCTCCTTGCGTTCTAAGAAAATTCCAGGGACTTGCTGCCCTCATCTGTTTTGCTTTCTCCTTTGCCTGAAACACTCTTTCCCCCAGTATCTCCATGGCTTAATCCATTAATTTTAGGCTCTTACTCAAATGTAACTTTCTCAGGGAGACCCTCACCGACTATCCTATTTAATATTTCATTTTCTCTCCCCCCCCCCCAAAACTACAATATCTCTTCCTGCTTTACTTTTTTCCCAGAGGTTTTTCACCAACTTCCATTTCATGTATTTAACTTTCTTGCTCTGTTTATTGTGGTTTCCCCTTTTCCCGTTGAAATGTAAGCTCCTGGAAGGGCACAGATGTTTGTCTGTTTTGTTGTTTACTGCTGTGTCTGTTGCAGATCTTGCCCAGCCTAGCACCTGGGACAGTGCCTGGCATAAAAGCTACTAAAGATTTAAAAAGATACATTGAATAAATAGAAACAACACAGTGACGTTTCTGGTCTCCCACTTTTACATTTAATTTCTTCTTGGCACCCATGCAAGACACACTTAGTCAACTTAGCTACTGCTAGAATGGACTTCAACAGAGCTCATTTATCTAAAACTCAGGTTTTTCCCTAGGAGCTCACATGCCCAGGAAACATACTGTCCCAAACAGACTTTTCTACCGTTGTGAACTTAAGGACAGCATGGAACGGGCTTGCTAGAGACCAGAACTACAGATCAACTCAGTGGCAGAGTCCGAATTGATTGCCAGATGCTGTACAGCTCAGATGCCTGGCTGGTTCATTATATTTTCAGTTCTTAGTGAAATGCCTTATGCGTACATATAGGAATGGCTGTAGTGACATAAAAGGATTCATACAGCTAATTCACAAGAAGGATTTAAAGCCCTTGGACAAACCTATCTTCTTCTTTGGCACATAGGAGGCACACCTATATGTATGCTGAACATCACACACTCCTATCACCTTGGAGATTACATGTTCTATTGGAGACCATACCCTGTGTAGTGCCTTGTAAAAATTCTGGAAGGCATAGTCCACACTTGGCCTTCTCTTTTTTGTTTCTCATCTATTTTTCTACCAACTTGGTCCTCATCTTATCTCCCAGTTTGTGAGATTTTGAACGTAAGTAATATATCTTTTTTTTACCAGTGAATATTTTCTTATGGCATTTATTCAATTTGCTCTCTTTCTGATTTTGAAAGTTCTCCTCACTGATTTCCACTGGATAACTACTGCTTCTTGGCTTCCCTCTTATTTCTCCAGCCATCCCTCAGTTTGTACTGTTAGGTCTTCCACTGAGTAGTGTTTATGGTTCGTGCTTTCTAGAGTTTATGCGCTGCCTTTTTTAAAAGTTTTTATTATTTTTTAAATTTCTTTTCAGTCTTCCAGAATTCATTGTTTATGCACCACATCCAGTGCTCCATGCAATACCTGCCCTCCATAATACCCACCACCAGGCTCACCCAACCCCTCACCCCCCACCCCTCCAAAACCCTCAGATTGTTATGCGCCACCTTTTATGTCCCTCTCTGTACAATCTCCCTAGGGGTTACCAGATATCCCATGATCATCTTATATTTATCTGTTCTACTCAGCATAACTGTCACAATTGCTCTTATTTCTATATTTCCCATTATTGTGAATAACACTAAGATCCCCCACAATCACGCAAGCCTGAAACTGTTAACTCATCTTGGACCTTCTTTGCTGCTTTCATCCCTACGGGCCCCAAGTCTTCTCCACTTTCCGTGTTCACATCCCTGCCTTATTTCTCATATAGTAACTTACGTTATGATCCTCTTATCAAATCCATCCCTCATGAAAATGCCAGAAGTAAAACTCTAAAAACAAAAAAGACCTGCTCATGTTCTTCCCTTATAAAATTCTTTAATATAGTTTTTTCCTTCTTTCTTAAAATAAAACTCAACCTCATTAACAGGGCAGAGTCTTCTACTCTCAGGTCTTTCCTAATTCCATTTCCTGGAACTGGACTTGTTGCCTCTTATGCCATCAATAAATGTTCAATGAATGAATAAATATATTCCGGATGTATTAGGCAAAATAAATTCTAATAAATTAAATTATATTGATGAAGAGATTACAGCTCATCTTCATAACCGTAAAGAGTAGAATTGATTTTGCTACTGCTTCCTCAATCCAATTTACTTGTATTGGTTACAGAGAAATGAAAATGGGGCAGAAAAGCTTTCATTTAAACATAGTCTCTAGGATAAGTTTGTGCACCATGGGCATGACGATAGTTGTAGTGGAGTTGTGTATCAACCTTCGCCTAGTTAGAAATTGCTATATGAGTTTCTAGTATTAGAGGGATGGGAATAAGGTGAATGTCTTTATTTTACATCAAGGAATTACATAGGATACATAGCATGATAGCTGTGGCTAAGGGATAGACCCAGAAATCTGACCTCTGATTGCTGACCAGTCATCATCTCTCTTGGAACAGCAAATATGAGCCACTTACCCATTTATAATCAGGTGGGAGTATGAATTAGTGGGTATAATATATCAAGACCCCCAGTAATCCAATTCTCCTTCCCTCCCCCAAACAAAAAAACAAACCATCACAGAATATTTGGGCATATTTGGATGGTTGTATACATTTTCTTTCTCTCTTTTTATGTGTAGACAAAGTGTTTATAGAACCATAAAGTTTTGGGATACGACACATTTTTTTTTTCTGATAGAAAAACACTATACCTAAAGGGAGACATACTTATATCTGAAGAATGGAGACTAGTTTATGAATTATAAAAAGTCATGTTTTATAAGATGATGGGATCACACATCATAACCCACTTATTGCCATTAGTACTAATGATTACATGGATGTTGTGTTTTATGGTAAGTTTATTGTTAAATCTTTTAAATCTGTTTACAAAGTCAAATTAAAAAGGTAGAGAAAGCCATTTTTCCCTTTAAAAGGGGATTTTGAAAGATCCTACTTGGCCCATAAGTGCATTCTTCATTTTTAAGGCACTTACAAATGCTGACACACTCAGAGTTACATTGATATTTCCCAGCATAAAAGATTTTAATAGCTTTGAAAAAAATACTTAATGGTAAATTATTATTTTAAGATCAAATGTCCTAATTCCTTTTTCTCAAATAACATCACCATAAAGTGTCTGTTATAGCGATGATATTTGCCACAGAACGACAATTAGCAAATTTATATTGTAAACATTATTAGCACTTCCAGTTTAAATAATTTTTTACTCGTAAGGCCACTGAGACTTTCCTCATAATCAAATCTCATTTGATTTCAAGTTATGAAGATGTTGGTGTCCGTTAAAATTGCAGGCACATGGACCAAAACCAAAGCAAAAGTAACTGTTTACATGATGCAGCAATCTAGATCAGTATGTTTAATTGCACTGAAGTAAATGCCAAGTTCAGTGAGGACATAAATTATTTTTTCCCTTGTTCAGACCTGAAGCAGTGTCCACATCCTGATTTAAATGTGCAGAATGGATTAAGGCAGCTCTAAACTACTCTCCTTGGAAAGGAGCACAAAATGAACATGGAGTGAGAGTGTCTCACGGGGCTATAGAGGCGGGTGCAGAGCAACTGTAGTAACGCCCCAACTGCTGATGGACCCTGGCAGGGAAATCAAACACTATCGTAACTCCCATCACTAGGTTACTGGGAAAGATGCCCAAATCAAAGAGGGCCGAACATAAGATGGAGTGTTAGTTTGAAAGGCCATCAACCCATCAATATGAAGGTGTGGTTTTAAGTTATAAGCAATTTCCTTTCTTGGCCTTGTTGTCAAGACTATGTATTTTTATTCTTCCTAGAAGAAAATGAAATAGCTTAAGGAGAGGAGTTAAGAGAAAATTGAAATAAGGGGGGAGGGAATGCCATATTTTTAGATAACCTTTAGCAGAACACTGTAGTAGTTAAGAGCACGGATGTTGTGACAGGTCTCCAGTCCACACACGATCACTTTCCAGCTCTGTAAACTTAGGGCAAGTTACTTAATCCTTCTAAGCCTCAACTTTCTCTTCATTTTTATTATTTATTTTTAAAATTTCTTCTTTTTAGAAGGGAGGTTACATCCTATACAACCATAGAGTTATTGTTGTGTGTTAAACAGGACAATGCATGTAAATTGCACTGTCTTAATAAGTGCCACGTAAGAGCTAGGTATTATTTGATTAGGGGTAGGAGAGGTCAGGTGACGAATGGCTAACAGGTATCTGGAAGTACTTTCTACTCCAGGTAAGAATAGCTGTTAATTGCATGGTCCTTCCCTAGAAGGTGTTCATTTTTCAATGAAGTATGACAGAGCAGTACATTAGACCAGTGATGTTAATTTCAAAAATGCTGAAGGAAAGGACTAAGACAGAATGGAATGGAAGTGTGGACTTAGGGGCCTACCAAGTGCTCTCCAAATCCCTAAATGCAGGCAGAGGCGACCAGGGCGGGGATCTCTTCAAGTGGCCACTGGCGACCTCCTTTCTCACTTTTCTCCTGTCCTGATATCCAGGCATTTACATCTCTGCAATATCATTACTATGATGGTATTTTAATTTTTGTATTTTCTAATGTTCATTTTGCTATGTTTTAACATAATTCTTAATCTATGAAAATTATTCTTGAAATACTTATTTTTTCTTTGTTTTGCCATTGGATCCCAGTTTTCAAGTTATCTGGAGAACTCTACTATAAAAATGATGGAAATGGGGCACAGGGGAGGCTCAGTCGGTTAAGTATGGACTCCTGGTTTCTGCTCAGGTCATGATCTCAGGGTTGCAAGTGGAACACTTCGGGCTCCTTGCTCAGCGGAAGTCTGCTTGCTATTCCCTCTTTCTTTCCCTCTGCCCCTCTCCCACACTCACGAGTACACACACTCTCTCTCTCTAAACAAATAAAATCTTTTTAAAAAAATGAAGAAATAGTTTATAATCTCCATAACTATACATAAATAACATTTTAGTTGTTTGTATAACAAGTGAAGTAGGGAAGATTTTACAAATGTCCTGCTTCATTACTCAGTAAGTGCATGTGGAACTCAATTCCTACGATTTCTGCAAAGGCTAGTATTTCTCAGCTTTCCAGCCACAAGTCATTTGTCTCTGCTTCAGCATTTCCCCAGAGAGCATATCTTGATGAAGTTCTTCTCTTAATGGCGGTATAGAATTTAAGAGATAGTGGTACTCACTCCTGTGGACCTCCCCTGCAAACATCCTTGAGCTCAGTTCTTCAGGAACTGGGGGGCATCTGACTGCTTCTATCTGAACTGACATAAATCTCACTTCCTCCGGCAGAGTCTGAGTCCAGTGCTCTCGACCCCATCCCTTCCTTATGACTTCTGTCTAGTCACATTGTCTCAAAGGGTACTATCCTAATTGTATTATGTTCCACTCTGTAACATATACTTATCAGATGAAAAATAACTTTATTAAAGCTGGGCAGAGATCAAGAAACATGAAACTCGCTCATTGTAATTTTGCCACCGGCACGCGACGCCCAGTGGATTTTTCCTGAAATGACAGTCATTTCTAGGGGCGCCTGGGTGGCTCGGTTAAGTGGCTGCCTTGGGCTCAGGTCATGATCCCGGGGTCTTGGGATGGAGCCCTACATCGGGTCACTGCTCAGTGGGGAGCCTGTTTCTTCTTCCTCTCCCTCTGCCTGCCTACTCTGCCTACTTGTGCTCTCTCTGTCAAATAAATAAAAATCTTAAAAGATAAAAAAATTAAAAAATGACAGTCACTTCTGTGACCCCTGAATAGAGCTTGCCATTGCATAGCTCAATGTTGGGTAGATAAGATAAATAAGAAGTAAGTAGTTACAATGGGTTAGAAGTGGGAATAAGAACTACATTTCATATGGAATATTTGAAGAAATGTGAAGGAGTGTTTATATCAATAAATATGCAGAAAAAGTTTATAAGAAGCTTTAATTAAAATCATTCCTTATTCTTGTACAGTTCCAATCCTCTTCTATATAGAAAAGAATAGAGCCAACCCTATGAAAATAGACTAATGACTTTAGTATTTAAAAAATTTTCTTCTTACAGATATGCTAGATACATCACTGGCCAAACATATGAAACATCTAAATAGTCTTAGAGAATGACCCAGCACTTCCTTGTGGGGTTATGTTTTCACATCCTAGAAACCAGTGCACAGACTAGATTTTAGGAAAACCATTCCTGGAAGGAGCTGTTGCTTCCATGACAAGCTCCTCCAAGTCTTCTGGGGGCAGACGGCCTTATTGGTTTACAGTTTTTATAAATTCAATCACTATCTTGCAGAAACTCTCATTTCTGGTTATTTTTATTTTTTGCTCTTTATAATTGCTCATTTGAAGATGGACCTCTTTTTTAGTCCAGTTGGTTGTTTGTTGTCAGGATATAAAACAAAACAAATGTTTGTATCTATAAATACATACATACATACATATATGTATGTCGTTAGAATGTAACTAAGACACACAAACTGAATTTTACAAAACTGGTGGCACAGATACAGCCATAATGGACTCTTTCCATGTAACTTTCTATTAAAAGACCGTAGGGTTAGTCATATGTTACAACTGGGACGTTATCCTAACCGACCTCAGTTATCACATGTCAGGAAGCCCGCAGTATTCTTCAGGAAGATTCAGGGCTGTTACTGTGGGTCTTTATAGCTGGAGATGAGTACTATGGTGGCATCTTGTGTTAACCATTACCATTGGAATTATAGAACAACTGCAAGAATATTTTTAATATTAGCCTCCTTACATCCAAGGATGTTGTTTCTGGAAATCCCTGGCCCTTTAAGGATTGTTCCCAAAGGGTCTCTTATTGTACTTGGTCTATTCATCTAATTGATTAGACCCAGAGAAAAGTAGTTGTTAGTTATAGTATACATTGGACATTTGGAAAGAATGGTGGTGAGAGCTGAATGACACACCTACTGCCCGGAAACAGAACGTGAAGAAAGTGAGAACCTTTTGAGTCCTTCTGATACATGCGTGTTTATGCTATGTATGCAATTTTGTTCTTTTTGGAAAAAAAACTAAATCATAATAAAACATTATAAACTGGAACTTACATAAAGTCTGGACATTTGTTGTCTTAAAAAGAAAGGTAAAAAAAATCACAAATTTCAGAGGGTATAAAGTAATAGATTACAAAGGGTCACTGTCTCTATATTGTGTAATATGTAAGTTGTGCTCTGTAAGGAAGGGTTTTGAAGATGCAACAAGAGCTTTGATGAAAAGATATATGGAGGAAAGCAGAGTCAATCAAGGAGAACTGGCTGCTATTAGCAATCTTAGTGAAGCAAAATCATCATAATAATATTTCATTAAATCAGAAGAAATTAGAAAAGTGAGTATAACTGTGAAGCTTTACCTGTAACTTTTTAATTTTCCGTGTGGAAAAATAAGTGTACTTGTTTATTTTGGTTATGGAAAAATGTATTTCTTTAGAAAAAAAATCAGCATCAGGCAAAATCCAATTGAATTGGGACTTCTCTTTTCTTGAAGCCCAGCACATGGTAATCTAGCTGTAGATCTACAAGAACCACTTTGATTCTCTGATGAGAAACTGAGGCTCAGCTGTGAGGAGACTTACTCAAGTTCACATAGATGGTGGTGGTGAGGGATGTCTTGCACTAGACTGTAGGTCCCTTACCTCCTAGACCATTGCTTTTTTAAAAAAGTATTTCTTTTCTTTCTGACTACTATTAATAGGCATCTGCTAGATAAGCTTTTGCTAGTACTCCTGTGTATTTTTAACTTTTTCTGAGAGGCATTTACAAATCAAAGGAGAGCCTCATCGTTTCTCTTGTAGAAATTCCCAGGGGACTTCCCTGATGTTATCCATTTATATCTACTTTCTAGAGACAAAAGTGTTGGCAATGGTTTAGAAACAATGATTATCCTTTCACAGAATGATCAGAGAACGAAGTTGCCTTTTTTCGATTGTTCACCTTTTCAGGTCTCTAGAGAACATGGCTTCATCCTTTTGTTCCTTTCACAAGTTACTGACTCTGATTTAAGCATTTGCTATACAAGGGTTTGTCCTGAGATGGTGCAGGCAAGGCCATTCTACCCTGTGCATTTACAAATTACCAACACTGAATCTGAACTATTGAATCATAACATACTCCAACTTAATGTTGTAATTTCATCCATTCCTCTCTCTTAAAGATTTCTTCAAAGATTACCAAGATCTGTCCAAAATGAAATTTAAATCATGGAATTTTATGACCATCAAAACTGGCTATTCGCATGTTAAACGTTGGTTCTGTGGTCAAAGTACTCACATTTTAAATGCAGATGACTATCTTTGACAAGCTGTTTACTAAACATTCTGTGAGACACTCTCTCCCTTCTGGACTGAGACAGACTGAGTTCTCTGTGGAGATGAGGAATCCTCCTCCACATATCAACTTTATCTGCCAGGTCTTTATATTAACTGTTTCAGTCTTTCTCCATTTGCCTGAAGCTTACCAACTTTCCTCTCTTGTCCTCCCTCTTACGAGAGGACTTCCCTTCTACAGGAAGAAAAGAGAAACCGTCAGAAGAAAATTTGTTCAACCTCTACCACCAGATCCCTTCACATTCCAGATTTTCCCACCTTACCCTCTCCCTCCTGTTGTAGCTGAAGAAATACCTTCCTCCAATCCCAGGTTCATCCCCGTGCCGGTACTGTGGATCCCAACTCCTCCAATCATGAGGGAAAGCAGATCTTACCTGCTTTCCCCTATATATTCAGCCACTCCTCAACTGACTCTTCCTTTTAAGGAATAAAAGTGCTCAAATCTCTCCTATGTTGAAAAAACCAAATCCCTCAACCCTACTCTCCTTTCCTGATCACACACTGACCTTGTCATTCTCTTATTACACCTAAAGCTGTTAGAAGAGTTGTCCACGTTGTTGTTCCATTTTATCTCCCACTTTCCAATCCATTTAAATCTAGCTTTCTCCCAAATACACACTGAAATTACCTTCTATAAATTTATCCATCATTTTTTAACTATATAGATTTTCAGTCAGAGAGAAGATGCTTTGATACAGTTTTCAGTTAAGAAGTAGCTTACAAAACATAGTATAATCTGTTGACTTCTTTAAGTGTATGGTTGTATGAATTTTAACACATATATAGATTCATGTAATTACTACCACAATACATAAAAGGTCAGTCATCCCCTGGAAATCCTTCATGCTATGTCCCCCACCCCTGGCCCCTAAATACTGATAGTCATTGATGTGCTTTCCATCGCTATAGTTTGTATCTTTTCAAGAATGTCATATAATGGAATCATACAGCATGTGATGTTTTGTGATTGTCTTCTTTCACTCAGCCTAATGTCCTTGAGATTCAGCCAAGTTGAATGGATACATAGTTCATTACTTTTTATTGATGAGTAATATTCCAAAGTATAGATGTGTCAAAGTTGACCCACTTATGCATTGAAGAACATTTGAGTTGTTTCCATTTGGGGCCAATTATGGCTAAAGCTGGCACAAAATTTGCTTGCAGATTTTTGTGTGAATGTAAGTTTTTATTTTTCTGGGGTAAGTATGTAGAAGTGGGATTGCTGGTAAATGTACGTTTCACTTTATAAGAAAGTGCCAGACTGTTTCTGTAGTGGCTTTGCCATTTTGCATTCCAACCAACAAAGTATGAAAATTCTAGTTCCTACAGAAACTCTCCAGCACTGAGAATTGTTGGTCTTTTTCATTTTAACAATTCTAAGAGGTGGGTAGTGGTATCACATTACAACTTTAATATATATATTTTTTATTGGCTAATAGGATTGAGCAAATTTTCATGTACCTGTTTGTCATTTATGTATTCTCTTTGACAAAGTGTTCAACCATTTTTAAATTGGCTTGTTTTCTTACTATTGAGTTTTGAGAGTTCTTTATATTTTTTATTACACATCTTTGCTGGATATGTGGTTTACAATTATTTTCTCCCACTCTGTAGCTTGCGTTTTCATTCTCTTTACAACTGTCTTTTACAGAGCAAAAATTTCAAAATTTTGGTCCAGTCCAGTTTATCGTTTTTTTTTTTCATTTATAAATTATGATTTTGGTGTGCTATCTAAGAACTCTGTGCCTAACCCTAGGTAATGAAGATTTTCTCCTATCTTCAAAAAGTTTTAAAGTTGTGTTACAGGATTTTTTTTTTTCCATCGGTGCCCATGGTTCTTGGTATGCCGCTTGGAAGAATGAAGAGACAGACCAGACAGAGTGTTGGGCAGAGTAAGGTGTGTTGAGAGATGGTAAAGTCATAGTACAAAACTGCTGAGAAGGGAGGGTGCCGGAGAGGGTTGCCACTGGAGTTCCTAAGTCTGTGGGTTTTTGGGGCTCCTTGGAGGGCTGCTTTAATCTGATTAATTCTCCCTGTACCTATTATCCAATTTGGTTTTTGCCACCGATCTATCACATGGGAAAGGTAGGAGAGCTCCTTCCAGGATGCTGTAAAATCCTTTTAAAGGTGGTTTCCTCTTAGAGCAGGGACTCATTGTCCCTGCCTGCTTGCCTTCCAACTATCCTTCTTCAGTTGTAGTCATACACTTAATCTGTGATCTCTTTTGAGTTAATTTTTACGTAAGGTGTGGGTTCAGATAAAGGTTCATTTTGTTGCATATGGATGTACAACAGTTCCAGTGTCATTTTGAGAAGACAATCCTTCTCTGTTGTTTTTGCATTTCTCAAAAATCAAGTGGTGTATTTTGTCTCATCTGTTGTTGAATCTCTATTTTGTTCCACTGAACTGTATCTATTCCTTGCCAATACACTATCTTGATTGCTGTAGCTTTATAGTGAGTCTTAGAATTGGGCAGTATTAGTCTTCCTTTCATTTTCAATATTGTTTTAGCTATTCTCTTTATATTGACTTTTTTTTTTAATTTTAGAATGAGCATAACTATGTCTATTTAAACATTCTGTTGGGATTTTTGTTTTAATTGGGGATAACTGACACCATTATGTAGTCTTACAATTCATGAACAGGGTATGCCCTTCTATTTATTTAGGTCTTCTTTGATTTGTTTTCCAGGATTTCATAGTTTTTAGTATGGATATCCTATAAATAATCTGTTAGATTCACACCTAACTATTCTATTTTTTGGAATGGTCAATTTTCTGTCGAACGCTGCTAGTTTTTAGAAATGCCATTGGCTTTTGCAGAATGACTTTGTATTCTACAACCTTACTAAATTCACCTATGAATTCTAGGAAGATTTTGGTGGATTCTCTGGGATTTTCTACAGAGATAATCATGCCCTCTGCAACTAGAACAGTTTTATTTCTTCTCTTCCAGTATGTATGCCTTTCACTTCTTCTCTTTGTCTTATTGCACTGACTAGACTTTTAATACAATGTCATATAGAAGTGGTAAGGGATCATAGTTGCCTTCTCCTCTATTGTGATATGGCAAGTAAGCATTCAGTTTTTCACTATTAAGCACAATGTTAGCTGTGGGTTTTAGTGTAGGTGACTTTTTCTTTATTTTTAATTTTTAAGAATTTTATAAAACATTTTATTTTACTAAACTTTTTACGTAATCGCTCCACCCAACGTGGAGCTCAAATTCATGACGCTGAGATCAGGAGCCACATGCTCTCCTGACTGAGCCCGCCAGGTATCTCATTACAGATGCCTTTTTGAAGGAAATTCTCTTCTATTTCTAGTTTGCCTAGGTTGTTTTTAAATTTTTTTTTAACCTTTTGAACTATGAATAGATACAAATGTTTTCAAAGGCTTTGTCTGCATCAATTGCTATGACAATGTTGTTTTTCTTCTTTAGACTGTCAACATGGTAGATTTTGTTGATTGCTTTTCAAATATTGAAGAGGCCTTCCATTCCTAGGATAAACCCCATTTGGTTATGGTATATTATTCATTGTATTATTTCTGCATTCAATTTCCCAATTTTTTTTTTAATTTTTTATTTTTTATAAACATATATTTTTATCCCCAGGGGTACAGGTCTGTGAATCACCAGGTTTACACACTTCACAGCACTCACCAAAGCACATACCCTCCCCAATGTCCATAATCCCACCCCCTTCTCCCAATTTTCCCAATATTTTGTAGAGAATTTTTGCATTTGTGTTCATGAGCAATATTGGTCTACGGTTTTCTTTTTAGTACTGTCTTTCTCTGTTTTTGTTATCAGTATAATTTTGGCCTCAAAAAATGATTTGTGGAGTGTTCCTTTTCTATTTTCTGACAGAGGTTATGTGAAATTGATATTATATTTTTCTTTAGATGTCTGGTAGAACTTGCCAGTAAAACCATTTGATCCTGAAGATTTTTTTATTCCAAAAATAATTTTGTGTAGAAATTTAATTTCTTTTATGATGTTAGGACAGTTTGAAATCTTATTTCATCTTGGGTGTGAGTTTCATTAGTTTGTGGTGTTTGAGGAATTGGTCATTTCATCTAAGTTGTTGGATTTACATGCAAAGAATGATTCATAGTATGTCCTTATTATCCTTTTCATGTCCACAGGGTCTGTAGTGATAGCCTTCCTTTTATCTGATATTAATAATTTGAGTTTTCTCTCTTTCTTTGTGAGTTTTGCTAGAGTTTTATCAGTTTTTCTCTTCTCAGAGAATCAGCTTTTGTTTCACTGATTTTTCTTTATTTTCCTATTTTCAATGTAATAATTTCTGTTTTAAAATTTTTAATTTCGTTCTGCATGTTTAGCATTTATTCTGAGGTTTTTGTTTTTGTTTTGTTTAGTTTCTTTTTTTTATTTTTTTTATTTTATTTTTTTTAAAGATCTTATTTATTAATTTGACAGAGAGAAATCACAAGTAGATGGAGAGGCAGCCAGAGAGAGAGAGAGAGGGAAGCAGGCTCCCTGCCGAGCAGAGAGCCCGATGCGGGTCTCGATCCCAGGACCCTGAGATCATGACCTGAGCCGAAGGCAGTGGCTTAACCCACTGAGCCACCCAGGCGCCCCAGTTTTGTTTAGTTTCTTAAAGTGGAAGCTCAGATTATTGATTTGAGAGCTTTCTTCTTTTCTGTTAAAGTCATTTAATGCTGTAGATTCTCCTCTAAACAGTGCTGCTTCAATTACATCCCACAGATTATGATGTTATATTTTCATTTCAGTTCAGTTCAAAACATGTTCTAACTCAGTAATTGTTTTTTGACCCAAGGATATTTAGAAGTATGCTGTTTAATTTCCAAGTGCTTAGAAAGATTCTTGTTTTCTATTATTGATTCTTAGTTTAATTTTATTATGGTCAGAGAATATGTTGTATATAATTTCAGTTTTTTTTAAATGTCTAAGTTTGTTTTATGACCCAGGATATGGTTTATTTTGGTGAGTGTCCCGTGTGCACTGGAAAGGAATGTGTATTCTGTGTTCTTGGTTGGAGTATTCTATAAATACTGTTAAATCCAGTTAGTTGGTGATGTTGTTCTGTTCCTTTATAACCTTGCCCTTGCTGATTTTCTGTCTACTAGTTCTATTATTGAGAGAGGAATGTTAAAACCTCCAACTATAATTGCGGGTTTGCCTGCTTCTCCTTTCATTTTGGTCAGTTTTTGCATCATGTATTTTTATGCTTTTTTGAGGGACTGTATACACATTTAGGATTATTATATATTCTTACATGTATTACATCATTATGTACATTACATAACTTTGTGGTATGTCTCTTTGTCCTTGGTAATTTTCTTTGCTCTGCAGTCTGTGTTGTTGATAGTGGCTTTCTTTTGATGAGAGTTTACGTGATATATATTTTGTCCGTCCTTTCACATTAAACCTATCTGTATCATTATCGTTGAAGTGAACTTCTTTTATTTCTACAACCGCATCTGAATCCAGGGTCAAGTGGGGGGGAGGATGGGAGAGGAAAAAGCCGTGACAGTTGGTTCTACTCTCTTAGAATGGCAGCTTCCTTGAGAGAAAGAAAGACGCCCCTCAAGAAAAAAAGAAAAAGAAAAAGAAAAAAGAAAAGAAAGCCTCCCCTCTTGTGGAGTTTTGAATCCTGTAAGCTCTCATTCATGGCCAAGGCCTCTGCTGCCATGGCATTGCTTGGGGTGTAGCATAGAAGATGGAGAAAAGAGGAAAAATGGAGAAAGATTCCTGCAGCCTCTTTTAGCATCACGAGTTCCCTTTTTCAGAACTAGGGTTGAGAGTGTTTTCCTGACGCTGTCTTTGTCTGCATCCACTGTGGGTTGACTAGAGAGTACTGAGGGGACAGAAGGTAACTCCCTGCTGATGCTGTGGAACTTTGAAGTCCCCCTGCTACTACTTATTTTTCAGAGTCCTCAAATAGCTGTTTCATGCATTTTGTCCCAGGTTTTATTCAGTGTAAACAACACGGCAGGCAGTGTTTGCCCCATCATACCTGCACTCCGAATCTTCCTTACCCTTTCAAATCCTTTAAAAGTATTTTATTTTTGTTCAAAGGCTCAACAGGGGAAGGTGGTTAGCTTAGTGCTTCTAGAATGCCATCCCCAAGCCTTTTCCATGTTGAATCTGGTCTTCTGAATATCCAGGCTCAGATGCCCATCAATAGATTTTAAATAAATAAACCCTAGGCAAATGTTGAGGGTTCTCTTGTTTGAACTCTCAGTCTCACTGACACTGTGTTCTGCCCTGCAGACTCCTTCCCTGTTGCACTCTTTCCATGTCTTCTGTACTTGGACAATCTCCAGCTGCTCCTTCACTATGGACTTCTCTGGGTCTAGGTTGCAGACTTCTGGTTCTTCTCCACAACTCCTCCTAGGCAGTCTCATCCCTCAGTTTTCCATCAGCTTGCTTATGGTTTTTAAACACTTACCTCTAGTCCAGAGCGTCCTCTTGAATTCCTGTACATATAACTGCTCCCTAGACATTTCTGCTTCCATATATTGTAGGCACCACAAACTCACGTTTCTCTATCTCATCAATAAAGGCACCCCCATAGAGTCAGCCACCCACTAGAAACAAAATTACCCTTGAAACCCCACTGTAGGTTCCATCCCAGAACATTAAGTCAATCATTGAATTAATACTTCTCCTCCTCCTACTCTCCCTACCCCCTTCTTTTTGTCAAATTCTGGTGTCTTTTTCCCCCCCAATGCACAAAGGTGCTTTTATTAAAGCACAGGGACTGGACCCTGGAGCAGAAAGAGCTGACTGTGATTATAAGGAGCAATTGATTATATACTTTTAAGTTGGAGGGGTGGTGGGTAGAGATAAAGTCTCTAGGGCCTTTTTCATATGTTAAAGAAGACTTGCAGGATCCTGGAGGCCTGCCTATTGTCAAACTAAGATTGCTTTAGATTGCTTTTTGCCTCTAACAAAGCTTTGACATTAAGGTAGCCTTGAGTTCCTTGAGGAATGTTACACTCTGAAGGTTTCGGATATTTATCAGTCATCTGAAAGTTTTTATCTACTTTTTTTTTTTTTTTTTTTTTTGCTTTTGTTCTTATCATTTCCCACCCTGAGTAGTTTTGACCCTTAAATCTTTAAGGTTGCTGAGAGTGTAGAGATGTCCCAGCCCGTGAGTCAACATTGGTCAGTTGGGGAATTTATATATAGGAGTTAACGAAAGGTGGAAGCCGCGGAATCCAAGGTAGACAACATATATGAATTAACTTGAGCAGAAAGGAACATCTGTTGACTAGATTCACCTCTGCTCCTTCCCTCTACTGCCACCTAGTCAGGGGCCATTCTGTCATCTACAATATTTTGCCTGGTATCTTTGCATTTACTCTTTCTTCCTTCCAATCTTCCCATTTCTTATATAGCCAGGGCCTCCTTCAGAAATAGACATTTTATCTTGTCATTTCCCTCCATAAATTTTGTAAAATGTTCAATTTCTCTAATGTTTCCTTTCTTAAGTAAAGGTATTTAACAACTTAGTCTCTGTCAACCTCTCTGCTTTAGTTTCCTGTTGCTGCATAACAAATGACCCTAGAATTTAATGGATTAAAACAATACACATTTACTGTTTCTCAGTTTCTGGGTGAGTCAGAAATCTGGGCATGGCTGAAGTGGGACTTCTGCTTCAAGGTCTCTCATAAGGATTCAGTTAGAGTGTTGGCCTGGACTGGGCTCTTAGAGGAAGGCTCATCAGAGGAGGGATTTGCTTCCAAGCTCATTTACGTGATCGTTGGCAGGATTCAGTGACACTGAGGGCCTCAAGTTCTCTCCTGGCTTTTGGCTAGAAGCCTCCTTCTTCATATGGAGTTCTCCAGGAAGGCAGCTTGCTTCATCAAAGTCAGCAGGAGAGGATCTCCTAACAACACAGAAGTCACATCTTTTTTACCTAATAAGGAAATAACAACCCATCACCTTTGCCATTATCTGTTGATTTCAAGTAAGTCTCAAGTGGGATCCAGCTCACTCTCAGTGGGAGGGGATTAAATAAGGATGTGAATGCTGGTAGGCATGGCTCACAGAGTGCCATCTGGCACCATAATCTCGCACCTTCTTTTTCACATCTCCTCTCTTAGTATCTCCATGCTGCTTTCTTTATTGTTACCTAAACTTTTCCAATTTACTAAATCTCTGTTCTGTGGTGTCTAGTCTACTATATAACCTACACATTGAGTTTCATCAATTACTGTATTTTTTGTTTCTGTGATTTCCACCTGGATTGAAACAGGCCCATTCCCTTTTTCTTAAATTCTTATTATTTTCTTCTTTTATCTCTTTGGGTGTTTTAAATCAACTTATTTTAAAGCCTCCTTTGTTTTTCTTCTTTATTTATTCTTTCTTAGGTGAGAATCTAGCCACTTGCTCCATCTTCTGTCTCTCATGACAGCAGTGTTGGTGTGCTTTGTAATTTGAAAAATCTATGAGTGTGTCTTCAGTGGGACTTACCTTCCATAGCAACACATGGAAGTTGCATTTATATACTTGTTTCTAGAGACATAACTATGAGAGTGATTTTTCAGTTGCCTCTGTCTAAAACCCTGTAATACATACAGGTTCTAAAACATTTTCTTTCTTAAGTTTCTCACTCTTTCTTGGTTTTTCTCCTATTCTGTTACCATTCTCTCATCTTCCTCTTTTTGGTAGAAGGGCCAGTCCCTCAGGTGAGAAACCAAAATACATTCAAGCATATAGTATGCCTTTCCCAAAAGAACAGACCATATTTAAACAAAAATTATTTAAAAAGCCAACTAAAATAAAAAATATTGCATCCATTCTATTCTTAACTCCCAAACTGATCACTTCTTTGTTGCTGTTTGCAATATCAGATTCAGTTCTCTAAGACAGGAGGGGACAAAGCTCTCTCTTTTCAGAAATATCTTCCAAGACACTGTAATATTAGTGAGTAAATTCCTTTTAATAAAGTTCTAAATGAACATCTCATGGTCAGAAAGTTAAATACATCTAAAACATCTTAGCATCATTCTCCATTAATAGATCACTGCAAGAATAATGACATTGAAGTACCCTGTTCTGAATTTCATAACATTATATATGTTTCTGATGGCAGTTTCACTTCCATATCTGAGGAACTATCAGAGAAACAAAATTTATAGGTATTTCAAGGTCATCACTGTCAAGTCATCATCTTTGGCAAATTATGGTAGCTTGATTGCTTTTTAGAAAGTTATAGTCTATTTGGCAAACTCAGGACTGAAGATATGATGAGTAGTTTCTATTACTATTTCAGAATTCACATGAAATATCATTTTGATTTGAATGATCTGAAAGGCTAGTCACTAGTACCCAAAGATGATTCCCCAAATGCCTGTTCCATCTTGGAAGAAAGCACTGAAGCTGACCAAAAAATCACCTGTCTTTATATTCCTAAGCGAAAGTTTAAAGCATAGTTCAGGCAGAATTGCTGAAGATGCTAGAAATATATGCTGGTCACAAAAGGCCTGAATGAGGGCAAAAGCTGTAAAAACTAGCAATTCCTCCACTATAAATATTCAGTAAGCATTCTAGGCATCTCAGAATTCTTGTAAAATGAGGTAAGTAATTTTCCAAGGACAGTATTTATACAGCTTATTGTTGCCATCGACACACCAAGGGAAAGCCTGGGCTGCCCAGGGTAGCTAGACACCATGTGGGTGACGTTACTGTGTTGTGATCTGTTTCCTCTGCTGATCATCTTATATAGAAGATCTTAAGTTTGCTTTTCTTTTTTTCTTTCTTTTTTTTTTTTTTTGAGATTTTTTACTTACATTTGAGAGAGAGAGAGAGAACATGAGCAGAGAGGAACAGAGAGAGAGAGGGAGAAGCAGACTCTTCACTGAGCAGGGAGCCCAATGTGGGGCTCGATCCCAGGACTCTGGGATCATGGCTAAGCTGAAGGCAGCTGCTTAACCAACTGAGCCACCCAGGTCCCTTAAGTTTGTTTTTCTAATTGATGCTTGACCTAGTGGTATTCTTTTGGCTTACATATACATGTCATCTCTTTCTTCCTGTGGCCAGTGACAAATAGAAGAAAGAGTTACTCAAGTCCATAGATGTTTACCTAATGGAAGAAATAAAGGTGAATGTATTTTGTTATCTGGATGTCCGTATTACTGACTAAGAAGGAGAGAATGGATGTTGTTACAGAATTGGAAGTTGCCACCATAATGTGTCTCCTCAGATTTCTACCCTCTGCTTAAGATATTCTACAAGCATTTAAAAAAATCATACATTGTTAACTATAAGCAAGATAAAATAAATAAAATAAGAATTGTATGAGAGGTTATTGATTAAAGGGAGGAAAACTTAACTATGACAAATGGTTATTATTTGAGGAACAGTTAGGACATTCAGGAATAGAAGCTTGACTGGGAGTTAGACCTGGGACTGTAGATAAAGGATGAAATTCAAGACTAAAAGACATATAAGAATCTCTGATAAATAGGACTTTTTCAAACTACACCCACTTCTGTCCACCCAAGTATCTGGGATGCCTCCGTACCACAGAATGTGTTCTAGGATAATGAAATAGGGGAAAAGGTATAAATTCTTCACAAGTTTTACTGCCCGAGGATGAGTAATTCTCTTATCAGATATTTCTGGTCATGTTAGTGAAGGTCTTTGATTTTTGTTTTTGCCTTCTCCTTGTTTCAGGGTGCTTTTCCAGAAATCATGATCAGTTCTTGGCAATTCATCAGAAGAAGAGTGGGAAGCCTGCATTCATTTATCACCATTCACAAGACATTGAGAAGAGCCTGGATATAGCTCCACAAAAGATATATAAGCATAGCTACCATTCCTCTTCCAAAGCACAAATAAACAAACAGCATCAAATTGTTAATTCAGCTTTTCCTAGACCTGCATATGACCCATCTCTCAATCTGCTGGCAGTGGCTGGTCAAGATCTTGAAGTGGAAAACCTTCCAATCCCTGCAGCAAATGTAATTGTGGTGGTAAGTACTGTGTTACACTGATGCTGATACTTTTCCTCTGTGGTTACTGCTTGAAACAAACAAACAAGCCTGATGATTAATCTTTATCATTGGATCTCAATGATTATTTATCCCAGCGCTTCTCATTCCTTGATATTTCTTTTCTGTTACTTGATTATTATCTGTTGGCTTCCTCTTGAATGTAAGCCCATGAAATAAGAAACCTTGTCTGTCTGCTCTGGGCAGAGCGCAGTGCATGACACATATGGGTACTTAATAAATATTTGAATTAAAAAATGGCTTCAGGATGGCCTTGCTGTTATAGTAGGTAATATTCTGCACTGAGCCTCTGCCTTCTGTGATAATCTGTTCTAAAAAGATAAATAAGTAGTTTATATAAATAAGTAGTACCTACTGAAGATCTCTGGGCATTTGTCTCAAATTGTAACAAGTGAAGAGACCATGAAAGGAAGGGGTGTGGGGGAGAGGTAGTTTTCTGTCATTGTAATAAATAAGGTGGTTTAGGAGTAGTTGATGGATAATATTCCTAATATCATTAAACAGTCATCACCCTTTACTAATCAAGATGATACAGTGGTTCCATTGTTTGTATTCTTTGGGTATGTAACCCAGGCCGGAGTTTCCCAGTTTATGGAGGTATCACAGTTAAAATACAGGCTGAGGTTGATGGCCTGTTTAGACTACAGTCCCTCGTAAGTTTTAAGTCACAACAGGCGGATACATATCAAAACTACAAGTCAGTAGCTAAATGATAGTTGTTGCATTTCTCTCCCCAAATATAATAAAATATGTTGACTTTTTAGGCCAACATCATTCAGGTAAACCATGTGTGCATTTTGACAATCTCTCTATGAACCAAATGTAATTAAATCTAACAAACATTTTTCCCTTTCTTCTATTTTTTATCTACTACATATAGGACACTTTACTTGGTATTGACAATCCCAGGTCTATTCATTGATGTTTACAACTAGGATATACTGAATATTTATTACAATCCATTTGTCATTTGGGGGATCCAGAAACAGAGACAAATGAAATGAAATCTCTGGCTTTGCTTGGGAAATGTCTGAGAGAAAATGTCAGTAATTCAATAAAAAACATAAATTGAGAGCACAAGATGAGCTCTTGTTACAAGTTATGTGGGTCACTTGGCCTCCTGAAATACTTGAACAAATTGTGTGCATTTACATGAGTAACAGATGTTCTGAAGGTGAAAGCCATGTACTCTGTCTGTTTGCTAAGATAAATGATGTTAATGACGTGGCTCTATCTGGATGTGCCTGTGTTAATGCTAGGGCTTGAGGAAGATATTTCCTCTGGTGACCATCATATTCCTATAGTTGTCAACTCTTAAAGTCTCTGTGAATTACTGTTGAAGAGGTTTGTTCTGTCTTCTGAGGTCATCTACTGTCTAGTTAATTTAATATTATGAAGGATAAAAGGCATCAGTGAAGAATTCTGGCAGGTCCTTTCACTTTTAGCTTATTTGTGGTTTGGAAACTCAAGAAGAAGCTGTGCTTTTTTCTTACGGGTGATGATTACATGAAGGCAATAAATAGGTGATTTTGCTGAGTTAGGCTTCCCTATTTTCTCTTGATCTAGTCTCTAACCATGCTGTGGCTATGGTACTTTGCGACAGTTGCCCGTGTTAATGTTTCCTGTAATCTATTGACATTACTCATGCATGTGTGATTTAATAGGAAAACCAGGAAAGTAAAGTTATTTTTAAATAAGTCAATAATGTTCCGCTGTCTCAAAAAGCAGACGGTCAACGTTCAATCAAGTATCAGCTGGTTGGAAGTTTCATTCTATCCAGAAAAGAGGTTTAGAAGTGAAGTATAATGAAAGGGATTTAACTCTGGGGACAACATGACTTTGTTATTATAATTGATGACTGTGTAGCTAAGGTGTTGATGTGTTCATATATATATATATATATGAACACACACACACATATACATACGTACACACACAGACTGTATTACTTGAGGAATATTGCAGGGGAACCAAAGAATTATTTTATGGCTCAATTTATACCAAAATGAGTAGTGTTTATGACTATTAGTTTCCTGAATTAGAGAAATTACCAGGATTTATTTTTTTCAGCCAGAGTAAAAACACCATTGCCAACTTCCACTCTATGTCTGTATCTATATTATATCTGTATATCTGTATCTCCCTCTATATATGTGACTTCTAAGGTTTCCATTGAGAAGGAGAGAGGGCTTTTTTCCTCTTCCTATATTTTTCCCCCTCCCTCTTGTTTCTGACATCATTCAGACAATGAATTATAAACTGAGAAATTTAACAGGGACGTGAGAGATGTATGTGTCACTCCTCCTTTCCTGATACCCTGTTGTCTCCACAAAGCATTTCGTTAGAGCATTTGTCCACAAACGAATTTTTTCCCTTTTTCTCCTTTCTTTTATGATCAGGGAAATCTGCAGTTCATTTATTACAAGGAGAGAACAGCATAATTAGAATGTTTATCCCAAAGAATGCTAATTACATTTCAGAAGCTCGATTAAGAAGCTGTTATTCAGATTTTTGTACAAATGCAATATAGGGGGAATACGAATGTCCTCAAGGTCAGTGTTGTGGTAGGAGTCCAAAAAAAATGGCTTTAAACAAGTGTGTGCTGGAAATTCCATAGTTATACATAAGGCTGCAAGACCATGACCTTGGGAAGTAGAGAACCGAGAGGTGTGAATGAAAATGGTAGCGTGGAAGCAGCTGTAGGCTTTTCCAGTTCAGCAAGTTCAACCTATGTTGCTGAGTGAAGAATGTTCTAGCCTGGGAAAAGTGTGAGAAAACTGGGGCTAGGAAGGCTTTGGAATCTGAACGTAGGATTATGGCTTACATCATAGGATGGTCTTCATAGGAAGGAAAATAAAAGGAAGAGAAAGAAGAAGGGATAAGAGGAAGGGGAGGATGATGAGAAAGGAAAATGGAGGGGAGGAAATGGGAAGGGAGGAAGGAAGGGGGAGAAGAGAGAGGATAGAGTGGCAGGTCTTAGGACAGAGGGAAGACTTCTCTAAGCATGTAAGGAGATGATGGGGCGTTCCTGGAGCCTCAGATGGTCTCTGTAGGTTTTCTAGACTCCTAAAGTGTCTTGTCTTGCCCACCATTCACCCAGACCAGCAGACATTCTCTGTTTTTTTGACACAAACTTTCTTTGAAAATATTTTTATCAGGCAGTTGATTTAGAAGACCTTTAAAACCAAATGCTTTGGATAACTCTGGGTTTCAGTTACATCCTGCGCTCTGTGTTATGGCTCTCTTCAGCTTGGTTCTGCTCTGGACCAGTTTTTGAGTTTCATCTTACAGGGAAAGAGATAGTTTCTAGATGTGATCTGAGGGGCTTAGAAGGTCCAGCCTTCTCATGCTTTGGCACAGTAAATAAATTCTGTAGCATTTAGTGTGTTATGTGGATAAGTAATTGCTGGATGCCTTTTCAAAAGACATTGATTTCTGTTTGGAAAGATTTTATTTATTTTAGAAAGAGAGAAACAGCAGACTCTGCACTGAGTGCAGTGCCCAACGTAGGGCTCGATCCCATGACCCTGAGATCATGACCTGGAGGTGAAACCAAGAGTTGGTCCCTCAACCGAGTAACCTAGGTGCCTCCAAAGACATAATGTTTTAATCATAATTTTATGTCTGTGTAAGGAATGTCCCAAAAGGTCATTTAGCCTATGTACCTGCCATTGGAATTCTGCCATGTCAGGGAAGGTTTATTAGTTAGGAATATTTTGTGGCAAGTGACAAGAATCCAGTCCAAACTTGAGGAAATTTTGTGGTTCAAATAACAAACATTTCTGTAGTATGTGTAGCTTCAGCTATGGTTTGATCAAAGGCAAATTATTGACCAGGATCCATCTCCCAGCTCTGCTTTCCCTGGGGTGACTTCATTCTCAGACAGATTCTCTTTTCTTCATCTCAACGTGGTTTCCTGAAACGCCTGGAGTTTTTTCCTTGCAGGTTCATGTTTAGTGGGAAAAAATGACCCTTTCACAACCGTCAGTAATATCCTGGGCATCTGTAGGACTAGTGCAATTGAAGTTAATTACTCACTTCATCCCTGAACAACTTGCATCCCGGTGATAAAATTAGGTGAATTATTTCAAACCTTAACTATGTGTGCCATCCCTAGAACATCCATAAAAGCCCACAAGCTGTTTTTGGGAGGGAAGGTTACTTGAATAAAAATTGAGACACTGTTAACAAGCAAAGATAGAATAGATGTCAGATGCCAGTTAAATGTAAGCTAAAGCAGAGTATCTGACTTCGATTTTTATTAAGACACAGTAGCCCCTTCAGAAATAATGAGGATATGAGGACTTACAAGTTGGCCTCAGTAATGTGATTCTTACAGTGGCCCAAGGAGGCAGCAAATTTACTCCAACAGAGGAGAAAATTCAGGTGCCTGGGCTATATGTCCCACCACTCAGTTAGGATGGTGATTTAGTGCAATCTGTTAGATGCACATAGATGATATTATGTTTCAAGAATGTCCCAAATTTATGAAAACCACGGTTGCCCCTGTACAGTTTTTGATGCTGCTTATATGCAGGGTGGGGCGGGGGGAAGGGGACAAGAATGCTGTGTTGAGCTATAGTGGAGGCAGGTGCATGGGCTCATTCCTGAGCTAAGTGACTGGCTCATGGTGGGCAACTCACAGAAAGTGTGATTCAAACACAGGCTCTGGGAAAATTATGTTATTTTATGTGAAGGGTATTGGGGTCAACTACTAAGTACTGAGCCCAAAATGCTAAATGGATGTAAGACACAAGCCTACTATAATGAAGAATGTGACTCAGATGTCTTCCAATACAGCCTTGGGACACCTGTCCTAAGTTCCTAGAAGAAATGAATATAAAAAAGCTGAGAGAAAAAATGTACTATGGTGGTATGTTTGCTAAATAATAAAATGTGTAACATTTTTCTTGATTTTCAAGTAAATGTAGTTATATTTTAGAAACTTCTTTTCTGTCCTCCTTGAAAATGGTATTTTGTCTGTAGACCCTATCAACTTTGTCATTTTTGGATTTGATCTGTGTATTAGTTGTTTATTGTTGCATAACATATTACCTCAACATTTAGCAGCTTGAAATGAGAACTAGCTATGATTTCACAGAGTTTCTGAAGGTCAGGAATCTGGGAGCAGATTAGCTGTGTAGTTCTTCTGCCTCAGGGGTTAAGGCAGTCAACCTGTTAGTGGCGGCTACGTCTGCCTACTTGACTGAGCTGAGGGCTCCACTCGGAGTCTCACATGGCTGTTGGTGGGAGACTTCAGTTCCTCAACAAGTTGGCTTCCTCCAAGCATGCAAAGACTGTCATGAAGACCTAGTCTCCAGATCACATGGGAGGGGACAGCAAGGGGCATGACTACCAGGAGGCCAGCATCATTGGGGATTATCTTAGAGTTTGGGTACCACGATCTTCAAAGCAAAATTGGGGCATCTTTGTATTCTGCCATTGCTTGTTACATACTCTTACATATGAACTTTAGGAAGGGAAACTGTATGCTGAAACCAAAGGTAAATTTACAGAAATTTCATCATATAAGTCATGACGGAAGAAACTATGTCTATGAAGAAGCTTCAAGCATAAAGCATCAAAAATGCTCAGGATAAGCTTGCAGTGTTCAGATAAAGAAATTAAGGCCCCATACCAATAACTTTCTCTTGGTTCTAAAGTTACTAGTAAGGGCTACCATCAGAATACAAATCCCAATTTGTCTGACCTCAAAACTCAAACATAAGCCCTCCTTTGCTTTGGGGAAATATTGTACACTTTGTCAATAGACAACTTAACTTTATGGATTACATTTTATTTAAGCTAATGATAATGTTAATTTTCATCCTCTGAAAGTATACTCATTGAGACCTACAAGTTAATGTTGAAGCCTGAGAATAAGAGGTATAATATCTATGATGGCCAGTCTAGAGATTATAATCAGAAAGGAACTACACTGTCAAATCAGATTTTGTTTTTAAGACAGTCTAGAAAAAGAAATTCTGTTATCTACTTATAAATTTGGCTAGGTTTTTGCTCTTTTTGTAACCTAAATTAGCTTCATGTTAATCTATCAGATCTTCTATATATTATCACCTTTCTTTTTATCCCAAACATTTGCATTTTGGAAAACTTTGTGCCTAGAGTCTCCAGATATTATCATACTCCTGCAAATTGTCTTGAAGTAGAAATTTCATTCTTGAGCTTGGCATCCCGACAGTCATAATTGTCGCCATCTGTTGCTTTTCTCCATTTCTCACTACTAAAGCAGCAAGGAGGATGCTGGAACACATTCTGGAAATGCTAGAGGTCAAGCTGAGGCGATATCTGTGTGAGGTTTTGACACTGGACCGCTCAGTGCGTCTGCTTGTTGTGGATCATTTAGACTCAACATTAGAATGACTGGAGTCTTAAGAGAACTGGTTTGATTGATCATCATACTAATTGGATATTGGATATTTAGTAATATTTTTGTCTTGACTCCAAAATTCATGTACTTTCATAGAGTTTCAGAATATTTAGAAATATAAGAGAAGGAAAAATAGGAATAAAAGTAACCCTTAGCTGTTAGATAATAATGTCATATTGATACATGTATCTGTATAGTCTCATATAGGTAGATATAGATTACAGATATATGGAATCTGCATACATAAAGCTTGCAGCATTAATTTAATTTATTTTATTTTAGAGAAAGCACGAGACAAAGAAAAATCTTGAGCTAGGGGACAAGGGGAGGGAGAAGCAGACTCTCTGCTGAGCAGGGACCCCAATGCGGGAGTTGACCCCAGGATCCTGGGATCATGACCTGAGCCAAAGGCAGAGGCCTAAACATATTAATTAATATAAATAAAATTTTGGACATTTTTAAAAAGCATCATTTTTAACAACTGCTAAAAATTCCATTGTATGGAATGGAGATTGTTTGGAAATGTATACAATACCATTGTATGGTAAATAGATTTTACCATTTTATGTATTGATTTACATTCCAAACACACTCAGCGGTTTAAACCAGTTAATTCTGAGGAGAAATAAATGTTGCCTGTGACTAACAAACATAGTATTCTTTTCATTGCAACTGCCTGATTAATATTATTGAGAAATTTAGAGAGCTTATCCTAAGGGAAACTATTCCTTTTATGAAATCCATATGTAGTTATAATATGGGGTCTATTTTTTTTTTTTTTTTTTTTTTTTTTTTTTTTTGCTTGGCCAAATTATTTATGTTCCATCAACCTTTAATCTAAAGCATGGGAAGTATTTCCAGCAGCCAAAGAAGTTAGTAGGACAAAAAAGAGGATGTTCTGTTAAGAACACACAAAATGTTGTATTTCAAGATTTTTCATTGAGGAAATTAGAAAGTGCTGTATGTCTTCATGTGGGCACCTAAAAACTTGATGTAATCTAAAATTTCCCCAATAGTGGAAAAAGAAATGGTGTCTGCAGATGAACAAAGAGGGTATCTTTCCTTTGGAGCTAATTTTTTCTTGTCAGATCTCTCTCTAAAAATGATGCTATGGATTTTCTGGTTGTTAAGAACAGTTCTCTTGTACCTTCTATGAGTGACTTTGTCCCTTTTTCTTTCTTTCTTTTCCTTCTTTCTTTCTCTATTTCTATCTAATTATAAATCCTATGAAGCATGCTTAGGGTTTCTGTTTGTTTTGTTGTGATTATAAAATGTTCCACTTTAAAATCTAACTGCGAGTGGATAATTATGTTGGGCTTTCTGGGCTTCTGACCCTGCCTGGGCGTGATGGGTTTGGTGCCCTTTAGCAAATGCCTTAGTTCCCTCAGCTTGATCGCTATAGCTCTGATGGCAGAAACAATTTGTCCCTTTGTCTTGTTTAGGAAAACACAGGAGCTTAAAGTCTTTGGAAGGTTCTCTCCCAGGCAAAATTGCGAAGCTTCCTCATTGGCAGCTTTTACCTTTAGTAACTGAGTATAGCATAGCTGCAGTTTCATACCCGGAGTGACCATAGGGCAACCCCCTGCCCTGTCATCCTTTCCCTTCCAAACCGCATGTTTCCATAAGCCAAGCCTGTTCTAGCAAACCCCACTCCTCACCCCAAATGTAAAGGCAAAATATCTCCTGTGTCTCTCTTCTCTGCTCTTTACTCTCCATACTTAGTTTATGACATGTCTGGCCATCGGATGTGAACATGGGGCATGTTTCCGGCACCAAGTACTTCTGGGCCACCAGCTGCAGAGGGAGAGGGGGGTGTCCTGCGATTTCACTCAGTTCTGACACTATCTACTTGGAGATCAGATCTGCTAACTTACTATATTGCCAGGGAGTTCCTTTTTTTTTTTTTTTAAAGATTTTATTTATTTATTTGACAGGCAGAGATCACAAGTAGGCAGAGAGGCAGGCAGAGAAAGAGGAAGCAGGCTCTCCGCTGAGCAGAGAGCCCGATGCGGGGCTCGATCCCAGGACCCTGAGATCATGACCTGAGCTGAAGGTGGAGGCTTTAACCCACTGAGCCACCCAGACGCCCCTGCCAGGGAATTCTAAAAGCTATTACGAGTCAGGCATAGGGAAGCAGAAGAGAGGCATCGGACAAATAGGAGGGACATGGGACAGAGGGAACGGGTGCAGAGCTTCCCCGTCTTCTCTGTTCTGTCAGCACCACCCTGTGTTCGCCAGCCCAGAAGTTCTCCAAACTCCATTCTTTGTGTTTTTATGGAGGCTTCCTTATGTAGACATGACAGATTAAATCATTGGTCATTGACTTTTCTTCACCCTCCAGCTCCCCTCCTCTTCCTAGATCTTAGATGAGGGGTGGGACTGAAGGCTCTGATCACTTGGTTGGTTCCCTTGGCCCCCTGACTGCCCACCTTTGGAGTGTTTCCAAAAGTCACCTTATTAACATAAAACCAATGGCAAGGGCTTGTTATGAATAATGAAGGAGACCTCGTTCAACTCTATGGCTCTGGAAACGAAATAATATGACTAAAGATGTCCCTATTGCTGTTGGATAGGAAACTATGAGAGTTTTAGGAGCTTTGTGCCAGGAACTGTGGATGAAGACAAAACAAATTTTTTTTTAAAAATTATAAATCACAACATCATTGTGCCACATATCATTGTCTTTTTATAATGAGGTTGGTCATAATCTTGTGCTTTAAATCTTTTCCAAATTTTGTTTTTAAGGTATGAACGTATAATCCAGACATTATCCTTGTACCAAGTTATTTCTTTCATTACCTGTGTGCCATATTTGGGTCATTTGAGTTCAGAAAAATAAGTCAAGAGGACACCATCTATTTCACATTTGTCCATTTAGCCAACATTTTCAGATTTCATCTTTTTACTTAAACAGTAAGTTAGCAACAGATAAGTTCAAAGAAGAAAGAAGAAGAAGAACTATTTTTGCGGGATAGGCCACCTATTCACTGACAATCGCTAAGATTGCAGGAGGAGATGTATTTGTGAGATTTGTTTGCTGCCCTCCCTGGAAATGACAGCCACCTGACATGAATTCCAAGAAATCCTGAGGATATGCAACCAACAATCAGGGCTAAGAATCTGTCTTATTCTACATTTTCTGAATTGCATTTATTAATATCATCCAATCAATTATTCTGAATGTCTTAGGGTTTTACATGTGTTTGTGTGTCTGTAGTTCAAAAAACCTCTTAATTATCTCATGTTCCTAGTATGAACCTAGTGAAGCTGCTTTGTTTAAGAATTTGATAATTTTTCCTGCCTAAAAACATGACAGCTGGAATTGGTATTTAACCAGAACAAGCTCCTGTTGGTTCTTTGTGCTTTAAGCACATGTTGCTCTCTCTCTCTCTTTTTTAGAACTGGTCTGTTTTTTAAATAGGACACATTGGGCAGCAAATAGCCAAATCTATGTTGAACAGGCCATCAGGCAAATTCTTTGAATGTAGGCTTTTTAAAAATCAGCAATCTTTTTTTTAATGGACAAATGAATAAAAAAGAAAATCTCATGTGTGACAAGTGATGGTGACAACTATATTCTTAAGCATAATTTTTTTGAAATTATAAGATCAAATGAATAAAATCAAGTCTACACCAGGCTGGATTATGAGAAATAGCTAAGTTAAAGGACTTGGTGCGTTTTGGTATAAGTCATAGAAGACTAGAGAAAAATATGTGATTAATATCTGTAAGGAGCTAAGAATAGAAACAACTGGATTTTCAGACGTGCAGATTTGTTGAATGGACACCTAGGTACTCCTTGCTCCTTGCAACTTTCATTTGTTCAAAAATATTATTGCCTACTTTCTATGTTTTAGACAGTAAAGCAAACTTGGGATAGAAAATTAAAAGATAAGATCACTGCAGCTCTGTAGTTCACATGCTAATAGGAAAAAGACAATAAAATAAGTAAACAACTGAACACAATTTCAGGTGGTGCTAAGTACAATGACAAAAACAGAGTTCAGGTGGCAGAGAGAGCGTGGTGGGAACGAGACAGTTTTGGATCTTGAGGGATTCTGTTGGATATTCAAGGGTACTTAAGGATTGGGTCAAAGTATAGCTCCTAAATGGAAGTCATGTAGTGGAAGAATAGCTTTGGAGTCGGCAGAACTGTGTTGGAATCTCAAATCTGGCACTTACAAATTGTGTTTTTTGCCCAGGGACTTGCTTACTATCTCTGTACTTCAGTTTCCTCAACTGTAAAAATGTAATACTAATAAAACCCATCTTGTGGAATTTGGGGGAACTTGTTGAGATAAAGGAGTCAAAGCACTTAGCATCAGGCCTGACACATAGTCAGGTCCTTATAAAAATCAGCTGCTATTATTAGCATTATATGGAACAACGGAAAATATAACTTCTGAGTCTTAGTACCAAGAATACTTGTATTTCTCCTGAGCCACTCGTTGGCATGTAATTATATCTTTTAAATGCTGTGAATCATGTTTCCTTCTTTCTCTTCCTGCTGAGAGCCAAATTTGCGGTCCACCTCTAGCAAATATAGAGAACTTTATGGAGTGCCTTATTTATTTTGTGAACTAACTTCATTTTTGGCTGCATGTTTGCTTTCTTCAGTCATTTTCCTTCTAATTCAATTTCCTCATTTCCTTACTTTTTATTCAGTTTTATTTTGTATTGTAGGTGTTTTCATAAGCTGCTATAAATTCTGTCTGTAGTGCATCTGCCTAAACAGTCACTATGACAAAATAGCCATCAGTATTGGACAGGTTGAGTCTGAATGTCATACAGCAAGAAATCCGTTGAAGGTAGAATGTGTATACTTGTGAGGTTTAAGAAAACAAGAAAATATAGTTCATATGAAAGAAAAACAAGGTGTACAATGGTCTGTTGACTCTCTGCTCTGCAGGCCAATCCCAGTGTAAAGGACCAATGTTCATTCTCTTTCTGAGCAGATTAAGAGAGTGGAAACAGATGGTTTTAGAAGGAGACCTCCTGGATTCATGTCTGTTTGGCCATTGACTACCGTTGAGATCTTGGGTGAATCAGGAATGTTTCTGAGTCTTTGTTTTTTCATGTTAATGGTGATTGTCATACCTGACTGGGCTACTTCCTTTGATTCTTTCTAGAACAATGGATTTGTTCCAGAAGGCTTGACACATGGTCATAATGTCAGCTGTCACAGTAGTGGTGGTGGTGATGATGATGGTGATGATACTCAGCAGAATTGTCTATTTTAATCTCTGATCCTGGGATAGAATCTCCGCATTGTAACAGCCTCCTGCCCTGTTGTAGAAATCTAGGAGGTACCCTTCGCATGTTTAAGCCAACAGCGTCCTGTGAAGCTGCACATCACAAGGCTTGCACAGCACCATATGGTCGCCCTGACTAGAACCTCGCTTATATGCTAATTACCTTATATGCTAATTACCTGGGTTCTTGACATCTTCCCTTCCTGAGTACCTACTTTGTTCTACCAACTAGCAATTCAGGTCTTCTGAGCCTGGAGATCTGCCTTATGACGTGTTTTGTCTTTGAACTCGGATCTTGCAGCCAGCCCTCACCTCTACCTCTACCTCTGACCATCTTTTCCATCAGCCAGAATGTGCTAACACCGGCTCTGTGGTCACCTCTGGTCATGGGCTCCCAGGTGCATCTCTTTGTTTTCACCTAAAATTTTCTGAAGTATGGGGCTCCTGGGTGGCTCAGTCAGTGAAGCATCTGACTCTTGATTTCCACTCAGGTCATGATCTCAGGGTCCTGGGATCGAACCCTACGTTGGTCTCCATGCTCAGCAAGAAGTCTGCTTGAGGGTTTCTCTCCTTCTCCCTCTGCCCCTCCCCCTCCCCCTTCTCTTGTGCTTGCTTTCTCTCTCTCTCAAATAAATAAATAAATATAAAATTTTCTGAAGTAAAATAATGTGTTGATTGCCTTTAGGATCTTAGCATTAGCTGTATTGTCAGGAAACTCTGTTATAAAGAAGATTTTTTTTGAAGGTATTATTAACCCAAATGCAGAATAACTGAATGATAACCCAATAATTTATTAATAACCTAATAATTTATTCCCAATTTATTAGGGAAGATCAGGGAAGAAGGATTCCACACATATAAACACATACTCCAGGTAATTGAAGTTACCTTTATAATTGTGTAGGGATGTAAATCTTTCTAATTTATACTATACACTTCTCTATTTTAAATACATATATATTTTGTTGTTTTAAAACTTGGTCATGCTTACTCTACAACTGGCTTTTCTTAAAAATAGAAAGTCATAGATGTACCTCAGAGTCTTTTTTAAAATTTTTATTTATTTGATTTTTTTCTTTTCAGTGTTCCAGAATTCATTGTATATGCACCACACCCAGTGCTGCATGAAATGCATGCCCTCTACAATACCCACCACCAGGCTCACCCAACCTGCCATGGCCCCTCCCCTCCAAAACCCTTTGTTAGTTCCTCAGAGTCTACAGTTTTTCATGGTTCACCTTCCCCTCCAGTTTCCCCCAACTCCCTTCTCCTCTCCATCTCCCCATGTCCTCTGTGTTATTCCTTATGCTCTACAAATAAGCAAAACCATAGATAATTGACTTTCTCTGCTTGACTTATTTCACTCAGCATAATCTCTTCCTACTGGAAGAGATCCATGTTGATACAAAACCATCCATGTGATACAAAAGTTGGGTATTCATCCTTTCTGATGGAGGCATAATACTCCATTGTATATATGGACCATATCTTCTTTATCCATTCGTCCACTGAAGGGCATCTTCGTTCTTTCCACAGTTTGGCGACTGTGGCCACCGCTGCTATGAACATTGGGGTACGTATGGCCCTTCTTTTCACTACATCTGTATTTTGGGGGTAAATACTCAGTAGTGCAATTGCAGGGTCATACGGAAGCTCTATTTCTAATTTCTTAAGGAATCTCCACACTGTTTTCCAAAGTGGCTGCACCAACTTGCATTCCCACCAGCAGTGTAAGAGGGGTCCCCTTTCTCCACATCCTCTCCAACACATGTTGTTTACTGTCTTGTTAATTTTGGCCATTCTGACTGGTGTAAGGTGGTACCTCAATGTGGTTTTGATTTGAATCTCCCTAATGGCTAGTGATGATGAACATTTTTTCATATGTCTGTTAGCCATTTGTATGTCTTTATTGGAGAAGTGTCTGTTTGTGTCTTCTGTCCATTTTTTGACGTGATTATCTGTTTTGTGTGTGTTGAGTTCGAGGAGTTCTTTGTAGGTCTTGGATATCAGCCCTTTGTCTGTAGTGTCATTTGTGAATATCTTCTCCCATTCCGTGGGTTGCCTCTTTGTTTTGTTGAGTGTTTCCTTTGCTGTGCAGAAGGTTTTGATCTTGATGAAGTCCCAAAAGTTCATTTTTGCTTTTGTTTCCTTTGCCTTTGGAGACATGTCTTGAAAAAAGTTGCAGTGGCCAATGTTGAAGAGGTTACTGCCTATGTTCTCCTCTTGGATTCTTATGGATTCCTGCCTCATGCTGTACCTCAGAGTGTTCAGATATAAATTTGATTTGTTTCTTTTAAGTAGTTGCCTAATTTTCAAGTTTATATATACACCATACTTTCTTAAACTACTCCTCAGATTACATCTGAGGTTGTTTGTACACTCATCAAACAAACTACATCCAGGTTGTTTGTAGTTTTCTTGCTTTGTGTATATATTTTATAGTTGCCACAATAAAACTGCCACAATAAATATCTTGTATATATATACCCTTGGAGAAAAAGGAACATATATATGTATATACCTATAATGTATGTTTATATACATAAATGTATACTGTTTGTTCATTCATATATTTTACATATATGAATAAAAGATTTTAAAAACAGAGATTATTTAAACTATTTTAATTAATATATCACCAAATTTTTGTTTTCTGAAGAGTTGTAGCAATTCACCTTCCTACCCGTAACATATAAGAGTGCCTGACTGATTCGACGTCTGCCCAGCAGCAGCAGTTGTCGTTCCTCATTTCTGCGGACCAAGGGAGTAAAAGTTGTACTTCATTATTGCTTCCATTTGCATTTCCACGATGATATAAAGGACTGAACATCCCTCATGTGTTGGTAATTTGGATTCCCTCTCATGCAGTTGCTTATTTATAACTTGCATATCAGGTTAATTTTTTTTTTTAACAATTTGTAGAAGCTCTTTGCTTATTGGGACATAATTGCTTTGTCTGCCGTTTGCGTTGCATTTATTTCTTCCCAGACTGTCATTTCTCTTTTTTATGGTGTCTTTTGCTATACAAATCTTTAATTGGTTTGTGTTCAGATGATTACATTTGCCTCCTTTTAAAAACAACCTTTGTGAAGGGCTTTTTCTTTTTCTGTTTAACAATGTATCTCTCTTTTTTTTTTTTCTGTTTAACAATATATCATGGTCATTCTTACAAAGGCAGATTTAACGTTCTCATTTGTCTTTCCCTAGTTTCTTCACACACATGGATACACTTATGCTTGTGTAGTTCTACGTAAGTGAGAAATCATTAATTTCATTTTTTATTGCATTCATTATTGTTTAATTTTTTTGTGGCTTTCCCTCTCCTCCTTCCCTTTACCTGCTTCATCTTCTTCTGTTGAAGCCCCATATCCTCTGAGCACTCACACTAGAATCGAAGGTGTATCCTTTGGTTTATTCTCTTTACACTCACATAATCACACAAACATATATAAGCACATGTGTGCACACTCACATACAAATATGTGCATATATACACACATATACCTATAGTAGGATTTTTTCACTTTGTGTTCCACAAAAATAATATAATATTCTAGATACTTCCCTGCTTTTTTCCCCCTTTCTTTCCCATTGATGGAAAACTTCTAATCAATGGTCATGATGGTCATGATTGATTCTTTCTAATGATGCATATAGCTTCATGGTGTTGTTATACCACAATTTATGCAACCACTCCTGCATTAATACTAATTCATATTGTTTCCACGCTTGTTTTTGGTCCTGTGAATAATGTTATAAAAACATTTTGGTACATATGCTGCTACATACTAATGCTTTTATTTCTGTGGAATGGATTCCCAAAAGTAAGATTGCTATGTTGAGATAATATATAACTGAATTTTTCTCAACAGTAGTAGGAACTTCCATTTTTTACCAGTAAGTGCTAATGTAGCCACCGTCCGTCTCTATCAGCAACAGTGTTATCACTCTGTTTGTGTGTGTGATGATAGGTGTAAATTTATATCTCATTATTGCTTCTAGGTTTTTTTTTTAAGGCTTAAAAAAATTTATTAAGCTTCTAGTTTCTTTCAAAAGAATAACTTGACTTTTTTGAATATTCCAGATTGGTTTTCTTCCTTGATCGCATTGGGCAGTCTGTCATTCTTTGTGAGTTTCTGACCTTCTTTCTGAGTATCTCAGTGTCACTGTGCTTGACTCCAGTGGTCTCCTAAGTGATACCTCCGCCCTCCCTACTTGGTTGTCACTGTTATGTTTGAAAAGTTTGGACATGGAAACCAGAAGACTGTACTTGCTCAAAACATTTAATCATCAGTCAATAGAACTCTCAGTGAAGGCCCAACGAGTACTATTTATTATTTTAGCCTGGTATTTCAGTGAGTATTCAGTTCTTCAGAAGAATTTGTTTTCTAAAATGTGACTTTGTTGGGGCACCTGGGGGACTCAGTCGGTTAAGCCACTGCCTTTGGCTCAGGTCATGATCCCAGAGTCCTGGGATCGAGTCCCATATCAGGCTTCCCCTGCTTTGCTTCAGCCTCTCCCCCTGCTTGTACTCTCTCTCTGTCAAATAAATAAATAAAATCTTTTTTTTTTTTAAAGGTGACTTTGTCAATAAAGAATAGTTAAAAGGATTCTGTCCTGTAAAACCATTGGCCATTGATGTCAGTCTATGTGGGGATATTAATAGCCTCAGAACTCACTTATCATATAACAAGGAAAATTTCTAACCTCAGATCACCAGCTTAGAAAAGGGAGATCATTTCCATGGTGACTGACAGATTCTATATTTTGTCACTAGCTCTCCCTACATCCTGACACTGCATCACTAACATTTACAAAGACTTTGGTCTTTAGGGTGTCTTATATGTTGGCGTCTGGGAAAATAAATGTTCCTTTCTGACTATGTCCCTGGTATACTCTTACGGGAAGAGTATAGCCTAAACAGATGACTCCAGCAGAAGACAGTGGAGATAGCCCACAGAGGGAAGGAGGACATAGGATGAGTGTGGTCCTATCCATCCCGCACTCTCTCAGGAAATCAAATTCTCATTGAAGGATCTCAAGTATTTTGGTTCTCTAGGTTCAAGCATAGTGAGAAAATCATTCAGCTCTCTTAAAGACTTCTCATCAGTGATTTAAATTCCTTGTGCTTTAATTTTAGAGTCAACAAAACTGACTTCTTTTCATGCCTGGGCCTCCATCCTGTTTAACTTCAGGATGAAAATACTCCCCGAAATGGGTCTTACAAATCTTGGTTCCTATGCAGTCATTTCTCATTGTCAATAAAATCACCGCATATCCAGATTTTCCAGGCATCTTGACTGGCCTGAGTTGCTGTCTCAGGGTTCCATTATTCCTGGGCACTGATGAGAGGGAGTGAGTCTCAAAGCTCATTTCCAAATCTGGAAAGTTGGCAACCTGATCAGTTTATCACACAGTGAAGTCTGACTTGTTGCAACTATTGATTTCAAAATTCATACGAGTGCTCGTAGAGGAAGTGGTCGGATCCACCACCTGTCCAATTCACTCATTGTGCACAGAGGCTCAGAAATATGAGGTGGCGTCCTTGAGACTGAAAGTTCATCAGGATCTTGAATCAGATACCGATCTGAATCTCAATATTTGCATGAAAAATTAGGATATTAACATCTGCTCCATTTCACCCATAAGGATTTTAATGATGAAGTGAATTGATGTATGTGAAAAATCCTTTGGAATATTTGTTATGCATAAATTCAGGTATTGTAAAATTGTTTGAACGTTCAGTGTTATTTTTTTTCCAGTAAGAAGATCAGAAATCTCTGGATGGATTATAATAGTTACCATTTATTGAGTTACTATCTATGAACAGGCCTCTACCAAATTTATCTCATTTAGGTATTTTCTTTTCTTGTTTTTTAAGATTTTATTTATTTATTTGACATAGAGATCACAAGTAGGAAGAGAGGCAGGGGGAGAAAGAGGGGGGAGCAGGCTCCCTGCTGAGCAGAGAGCCCGATGCAGGGCTGGATCCCAGGACCCTGAGATCATGACCTGATCCAAAGGCAGAGGCTTAACCCACTGAGCCACCCAGGTGCCCCACATTTAGAGATTTTCATTATCATACCTCTACCCTGGCCCCCAAAATACTGGAATAGTTGAGTTGGAAGACATCAGGATGTTTCTGCCACTGTTTCTTTGAAAGACTTTTAAGATGGGTAATAAGTGATGTGCCAGGCTCTGGAGTCAGGCTTTGAACTCTGGCCGACCCTTTGCAGTGAACTTGCCTGCCTTTATGAAACCTATTTAACGTGTCATTATAGGATGTTCTGTAGAAATAAGAGTAACTAATTTTACAAACATGAAATAAAAGTTGTATCTGAACCTGAATTCTATTATATCCGTATTTTGGATAACCTTTAAAAAATAAAATGAACTTTTAAAAAACTTAGGTATCACTGTAATTCTGTTCATAGTCTATGAAAAATTTACATGACTGCAGCAATAAACACTAAGATTACTCAATTTATTTTCATTATTTTCTGTTCATAAAGACTAAGTCTGTCGTTTTAAAAGTCATGTTCAAAAGAGCCACTCTGAGAGCCATTATTGTTACCTCTCCAGACTCTTCCAGCCTTCCCCACTGTGGAAAGGAGGCCTGATGGAAATGAGGCCAAAGCATGATAGGAGGTAACAAGAGATGCCCTCCCTGTTTGAAAATACTCTAACAGCTTGTCACGGTCTAAACTTCCATTAGCATAGAATAATTTACTCTAATAATGCCACCACGTTTCCACAATGTCTGGGATGAATAAAGTCTTTATATTCAACAACACTCAGCTCCTGAGAGATTCCCCATATAATTTTTCCAAATATTGCCAACAAAGGATTTATGTGTACAGCATGCCTTAATGCTACTAGCATGATAATGTATATTGCTGTACATGATAGGCTATGTGGATCTGGAGCTTGTCCTGAGGGAATGAATGAGTCTTCAGATATATAATTTTGCCCTCAAAGAGAAAGAGTGACCAAGGCTTGGAAAATCCTCTAAGAAGAGCTAAGTGAGACCAGGGGCTGGGAGAGATCTGAGCAGTCAGAGTGCAACATACAGGGATTTGGTAGAGGGATGTTCTACAGACAAAGAGCTCCTCTATCCAGCCTTCTCTCAGGTTGCCTTTGCTGCTGTTGAATTTTTTGGCAATCCAATAGCCAGAGGGGTCATAAGCTCATAATCTGTGAGCTGAAGTCAGTCTATTGGCCCTAAGGGTGAGCAAGAAATTGAAGGGGAACGCTGTCAAGCAGGGCCTCCCACCCACTCTGCACTGGCCCCACTACTGGCACATTCTTCTCCTTCACCCCTTGGGTGTCTTGCCTGGCTCCTGAGATCTTTTGAGTTTGTGGCATTGGTTTTGAATTTCAGAGTCTACTGATCCTGTGTATCCCAAGTGTTGGTGGTATTTTTAACCTCTTCCAAAATTTGTTCATGTCCTTTGCCTGTTTTTCAAGATCTCACTTTACATGTCCTCTGCTCAGTGAATGTGCTAATACTGTGAAAACTGGTGGAAATATGGTTGTACATCTTTGTGGAATCAGAAGACTGCTGAATGCCATAAGCCCACATTCTGAAGCTGCAATCATTGAGGCCTTCTTTAACAAGGATTAGTAACACAGTGTGTGTATTGGACATGATGGTTGTCAGGATAGCTTAAGGACAGTGGGCTTTTCCAGAAGCCTCTCACTCTTCTGACATTCTGGTGACAGGAGGTTGTACTATAAATGGAACATTTTCACAATGTTGGAAGCATCTGTTCCCCCAGTCTTTGAGGCAATAGGGTATGACAATTACACTTAATGATGTTCATTGTTCCCTTGGAGCTGCTAATTTACTGAGGGTATATAGAAAACTTAATCTTGTGATCATTGCAAATCCAGGGAATGTAGGGTAACAATAAAAGAGTAACAGAAACAACAATTTCTACCATTTTTCAGGCTCCCACTCTTCATAAAGCACGATGGCATGGACTTTCATTCCCCTATCTCATAACGCTATGGGATATTATTACTCTCATTTTACAGATAATGACATGGAGTCTCCTCCATGGTGGTTGTCACACAAAAAAGTACCTCGTTTGATTTTAGAGACAGTATTCTTTCCACCATGTAGCTCTGCATCCCTTTTCATCTTTGGGCTTTGGGAAAGGTCTTGTCAGGACTGGAGATAATTGGCAACTGTCCTCCTGGGCTCACAGCAAGAGAATTAATTCATACAGGGAAGGTCAAAGGTCTTCTTACAGATAGTAGTTTCCCTTGGCTCCAGAGAGCTCTGAAGTTCATGGCCTGGGTCTGGTGATAGTTTCCACTGTGATGCTCCCATGGTCTGCTCTGAATCATAGCATCCAGAAGAGGTTGCTCGGCTTTTTGGAAAGTTCTGTGTTGCTGTATTAGTTTCCTATGGCTGCTGGAACAAATTTCCATAAGTATAATGGCTTAACACAATACATTTATTATCACATAATTTTGGGGGTCAGAAGTCCAAAATCTCACTGGGCTGAAGTCAAGGTGTCCACATGGCTAGTTTCTCCTAGAGGGCAATTAGGGAGAAATTTGTTCCTTGCCTTTATTTAGCTTCAAGAGGCCACCTGTGTTCCTTGGTTGCTGGCTCCCTTCTAACAATGGCATCCTTTTGACCTGTCTCTCTCTTTGACTCTCCGCTTGTAAGTGCTCTTGCGGTTACATTGAGCCCACCTGGAAAATCTGGGATAATTTTCTATCTCAAGATATTCAGTCACATCTGTAAAGTACCTATGTAAAGTAGCATTCATAGGATTAAGATATTGACATCTTTGGGTGCGGGCTGTTCAACCCACCACAGTCACTGACTGACCCTGGTGATTTCTCCACTGGTAACGACATGACTTTGGATAGCTCAGAACTACCCCAGCATCTCCTGGGACACTGAATTCAGAGGTTCCCTCATGTGTATCTCTTTAAGGCAAGAGTATAACTGGCCAGGCCAACTTATGCCCTTGCTATCAGATGGGGCTTATGCTTTGGTGGACCCCAAGCTGGATGCGGCCCCAAGATACACTTTGAATAGTCCTCAGTGCCTTTTTTCCCCTTAAGTTAGGAATTTTACACAAAAAAGATGTGCATATGAGATATTTCTTTAAGAATTGGGAGATCTAGGGGCACCTGGGTGGCTCAGTCCATAAGCACCTGCCTTCAGCTCAGGTCATGGTCCCAGGATCCTGGGATTAAGCCCCACATTGGGCTCCTGGCTCAACAGGGAGACTGCTTCTCCCTCTCTCTCTCTGCCCCTCTCCCTGCTCACTCTGTCTCTCTATCTCAAATAGATAAATAAAAAATCTTAAAAAAAAAAAAAAGAATTGGGAGCTCTAGTATCACAGTGCCATGTTTCCAAATGGCTACATAATTGCTCCTGCCTTCAGACAGAATATGTGCTCTCCCGTTCACCTTCATCTTTGTCGTCGTCTGATGATTATGACACCTAGCCTAGTTCACTTGTTTATTTTAACTGCATGGACTCTGTAGTTTAAGTATCTGAGTTTATAATCGTGATTCCCAAAACTCAGCATTAATATGCATATTAGAGGACATTTGTTCAGATAATTTGGGCAGGGACAGTAACTTTCTCTATATGTGTAGAAAACTTTGTGTGAATCCCTAAATATCTAGGCAAAACACTCTGGTTGCTGTGTCCCAGGAGAGGCTGAGATAGTCCTTCCATTTCACTGCAGGCAAAATTTTCTGCCTGTCATTTGGAAAATAAGCATCCTTTCCCACTTTCTAGGACTGTTTCATAAGTATATCAGTTCTTTAAAATTTAGAATTTCTTTTTAAAAAATGTTTATAAAGGGGAGGAGCAGAGAGAGAGAGAGAATCCCAAGCAGGCTCCATGCCCAGCGCATTAGCTCATTGCAGGGCTTGGTCTCACAACCCCGAGACCATGACCTAAGCCAAAATCAGGAGTCAGAAGCTTAACTGACTGAGCCACCAGGTGACCCTAGAATCTACTTTATTCTAAATAAAGACCTTCATCTTCTTTATGACTACGGTCTCAGAGTGGCTGGCATACAATGGGTGATTAATCAATATTTGTTAAGTAACTGGAAAATAAATAGTTGTTGAATGAATGAATAAATGATGAAGTGACAACAATATTGATAACGGCAGCTAGTATTTATGAGAACTTAGTTACGAATGAATGTTGCATCTTTGAATGAGGTAGTAATTACAAACCTGATGGAGACAAGCTCACTGATTACCAGTCCTCCTACAGACCCTGAAAAGACAACCCTGTTGATCATGTGACCCCCCTTTCTGGTCATAGCTGATGGGACCACAGAAAGTTTCCTAAGCCAATGACACCCCACCCTTCACTGAATAGCCTATAACTTGGCCTCTTGTGAAGAACACTCGCAAGAAACAAGCCTAGCCCTTTAGGATTTTTTTCCTTTCAAGAATTCAAACCAAGAGAAATGGTTCATCTAAAGTTGGTAGTGGATGTCTGAGCACATGGCTTTGGGACTGGCTTCCAGTCTGCCACATGCCAGGTAATTATGCAGAAATGATGCAGCCGCTGATAGAGGAAGGAGAATCTTAGTGTCTGATTTTATAGTGCCCAGTTACAATTTACATGAGGCTTGCCCATTTTTGGATGGTTATGAAATTGTGTTTTATATCTCTATGACTTTTCTCCTGTCTTTGACTCGAAGAAGATGTCGGCTGCATATTAAAACACTCGCCTGGAATGTTGCTTCCCCCAGGATGCTGGCATGACAACGGAATTTAATGAAGGTGGGATTGTGGAATAGCAGTGTGGCCAAAGTGAAGATCAAAGGAAACCAAGAGTTCTGATGGCTTTGGGCCCTACAAACTCCCTGCAGGTTGTTCTAAATGGAATTGGGACTCGGCAATTTTAAGCTTTGTATGTTTTCCAACATATGAAAGTTCCTGAGTCCTTTGATTCTGAATGGGGGGGGGGGGGACAATACCCGGGAAATAGTTCACCCTGTTATGAAGGAAGAAGAAATGATAGCTATTGGTTCATTAGAATTATTGGACTGAAAATTTGTCGATTAAACAAAAGAAACTATGAAAATTTAATTGGGCATTTTAGGAGTCAGCTTGCTAAATTTGAAGAGATTGCATTCTCAGTTTTAGAATATGCTTCCTGGAATAGCTGCCTTCCAAGTGGGTATAATCTTCATAAAATAACCTCAGCATTAATTTTTCACAAGTAAAGAAGCATGTTAGAGGATTGAAGCAGAATAATAGATGTAACATTACATAAAAGTAGGGCATTCATAAATGATTTACGACTGCCTTGCTCATCAGGACTTGGCTTTTTGAATCTTAATTGAAAACTAATGTGGCTATATTGTTGAAAAAAGTAAATTGGTTATTCGGATAGCAGACAACTTTCATTAGGGAGTTAATTAATTTGGGGAAGCTGAGAGTCTGGCATATCGAACATACTTACACAGTCATGTCCAGTCATGAGACTTTATTAAATTACAGTCATCTTCTGATCAGTGCACACTGTTTATCTTTTATTTTTATTTTGATCAGTGCTGGTTAGATACTGTGTAAGTTATTGTAGGCTATAATTTTACATAAAAGCCAAAAGTAGGGTTAGACCCCAAGTACCTGAAGAAGACATTCTGTAGTGACTTTGACACTAGGCCAATCCTCATGGCATTCTGTTTCCATCTTCCTTTTATGGTTACTTACTCATCAGTTACTATGATAAACTTGAACTTTTGTGTATTTTTTCTGTTCTGAAATTATTCATATAACATATTTTTACACTTTGAATTTTTTAACCATCTTAAATGGTTAATTAATGGTTAAAATTCCCTCCTTTCGTACAAATAATTAGGTCTACTACTAATAATTATTGAAGATTTAACAACAATAATTATGATACCTCCAAGTCTGTGAAAAATAATAATAATGATCTTCATTGTACAGATGAGAAAACTGAAGCGCATGTATATCCCATTAGTTAACTTACACAGGGCTACAAAGCTGGCCAGTGCTGAAGGTGGGATCCAAACTTGCAGAGATACACTTAAATAAGTGCACTTAAATAAGCCCTGAAGAATTATCAAGAATTAACAAGCTCTTGTGACTTTTTGCACTGCTTCACTTTTCTCTAGGGACTGTGAACAATTGCCCTACTTTTGCCACTGCTGATCGGAAACTTTGTCATGCTGACAAAGTTTGTCATGGGTGGGTGTGGGAAAGGAAGGTCTGGTCATGAACAGTACTAATACGTTGGCCTTGTGCCCTCACCCTTTGGCCAGATGTCATTTTGTTTAAAATTCCTCTGTAAAAGGGCATGACAGTCTGAAGATCACTCCAATCTGAATTGAAGTTCACAGTCTCGTTTTAAAATCCAAATTTTATTCCTTGAGAACTAGATTAGGAAGGCAGTAACCAATGAAGACCACCTGTTTATGTCCACATTTTGCTGTTTGGAAAAGTCTTCATATTAAGAAAGAGATCGATTGCCCTTCAACAAGATCATAACTCCTCTAGGCAGATGACCATGACTTGGGATGGGGAGAATGGATATATCTGCTGACCCAACCCCAGGACCAAACAAAGGTCTCCGTGTGACCTGGATAAGTGCAGTGCAACCCAGAACACAGTCCCGACTGAGATCAATCCCAGTCATTCCACAAGGCTTTGGGAAATTTGCATGGATGCCATTGGAATTCAATCTCCATTAAGGACATTTAGAACAGAAAAGCCCAGCCTTTTTACAGTTTTTTAGATTTCATAATCTGACTGATGACCTCCACAAAAATTTATCCCATTTGCCAAGCAGTTTCTCAGGTTCAACTTTATAGCCACCATATCAAAATATTTAAGAGTTTGAAAGTTAAATACTTATCAATTCTAGGAATGGGAAAGACCACATGTGAAACTAATTTGATGGAAACCTACAGCAAGAAAATGGTTTAACCATAACACTAACAAACACCCTCAGAGACTCAGCTGTGAGAGCTTTCTTTGTCTTTTTGCTGGCTGGCATTTCCTCCCCACGTGGATATCTAACCTTTCATTCCCTGATAGGCCAAGGGGAGCTTCATCCGTGGATCACTTTACTTTGCATTAGTTTCTCCCTGTTCTAAATACACAAGAGTCCTTCATTTATTCAACAAATATTTATTGAGCATTTTTATATGTTAAGCACTGCTTCCAATTCTGGGGACCCAAAATAAAAAGCTCTGTTTTATTCTACTGGGGGAAGACAAACATGCATACTATTTCAAGCACTGATAAGTTCTAGAAAAAAACAAAACAGCAAAGGAAATAGACAGTTGTAACAAGACCTGGTTTACATAAACTCGTCAAGGAAGGGGCCTCAGTTTTCCACAGTGTCTGGTACATGCATTACACATAATAGTGACTCAATAAATATTCATTACATTAAATATGTAGTAAGTGCTTATTGACCAGATGGTTTGTGTCTCATGTGTCTGAACTTTCCTGACTAGCCCACATTATATATTTCTCATGAAAAATAGACAGGTTCTAACATTTATTTTTAAATTCCTGTGAAACTCTACATAGTACTAAGCTTAGAAGAAGAACAATAAATGTTGCTGGGTGGTGAACCCAAATCTGATCGTGGGGTTTATGAACATACTTAAATAAGGAAACTATAAACATGGAGTAAATATGTGTCATGAAGCACCCAATAAATTACTTCACATTAATGTAGAAGTTTCCAGAACATGTAATTAAATATCCATCCATGGCAATGGACTTTCCAGGTACCTTTGTCATTTCAGAAATGCATATCAACCTCTGGACGACTCCTCAATTGGTGGGAACTCTGAACTCTTTAGGATTTAGTTGTACTAACTTATTATGCATCAAAGAAAGTTACATAGGACCCCATGTAAAAAAAAAAGTTACTTTAAGGAATCTATTCATGTGTACTTGTCATTTTGTTAAAAGCTGACAGAGTTTTTCAATGCAAATATTTTGCATTGCATTGCAAAAATATTTTGTATTGAAGATATTTACTTATGTTCCGTTTCCTACGTTTAACTCTACGAGTTCTGGTTTACATTTTCTCGAAGTGGTATTTGCCTGCACAAAATGGCATGATGCCATGTGGCATTCAGAACCCTGAAAAGTTTCGCTGTGTCCTTTTTCTGGAAAAAGGGAAAAAATAGTGCAGTAAGGGAGGCAATTACAAGTATTCATGCCTTTTTCCAGAAAAAGGACACAGCGAAGTCTTTTTCCAGAAGCTATTTCAGCATGGATTTTATGAAGGGATTATCTATGAAAACTTTATGAAAGATAAGAGTTTTAATAGGAACCATGAAATTAAAAAAAAAAAAAAATCAATGACTTGGATTTCGCAAGTAATACAATGTCATCAGGACTAGGAAGAAAAAAAAAGAGAGAGAGAGAATGATTATTACCATAACAAGAAAGAAAAAAGAAAAGAAATTATGAATTGAGATCAACCAGAATGCGTCTTGAACACTTGTTTTGTGCTTCTCCCTGTAACAGGTGGTTGGGGAGGCTAAAAACATCCAGAGTTCCTCTGCCATGGAGATGGTGGATCATAGGGGAAAAGACTTGCATATAAGTTTCTACTCACTCAGTACCAGGGTCTTGGCATAATGACTTTTCAGCCTTACTCTCAGCTGTTGGATTTGTTTTCTATTTTTCAGAAAAAAAAGAACTCATTACAGAGGAATTCACTCTTTTTCCTGTCTGGATCCTCATGTATATAAATATCTCTGGATCTGTATATTTTCTTTCCTCTTTTCCCCAAGTCTGACAGAAAATACTGTTCTCCTATCCAAGGTAATTCCTGTGGCCTGGAACACATGCCCTTCCACTTTGCAGGAACTGCTCCATCCCTCACCGCCGTCCCTCTGGAAACTTCAGCCTCGTTCAGCACATCAACACAGGTTCACATCATAAAACAATGTAGAACAATGGTAACATTAACAACAACACCAACAAAGCTTCTTTTTTGACCCTATGCCAGTTGATGTCAACCCTGGGTATATATTGAATCCCCTGGGATCTCTGGAAAAAAACAAAAAAACAAAAAAACAAAAAAATCAACAAACAGCTGACACCTGGGGTCCAGATCAGGTCAAAGGAATCATAATCTTGCATGGTGTTGTCCAGGTATTATTATTTTTTAAAACTACTCTGCTGATTTTAATGTATAACCAATTGAAAAACTGTGGCCTATATGATCCTATAGCTCATTCTCCTCTCCGCTTAATATCCAGTCTTCTATAACTCTTCATTTCTATTAAATTCAAAGAATTAACAAATATATTACCACCGGAAGATAAAGACATATTTAGATGATGAAATTGGCAGCAGTTAGTAAAAGTTTAGATATCCTGACATGAACAAGTGATGCTTAAGCCACTGGTGCCATTAATGATGTAAGACATTCCGGGGGGAGGGGAATCAGGTTTGTAGGGAAAAAATAGTGAAGTAAGGGAGGCAATTACCAGTATTCAATAATACTGGTCTTATATTTATATATAAAAAATATAATGTGTGTGTGTGTGTGTGTGTAAAATACTTATATAGCCTAAAGCTCAGGAGAAGATCTGTCCTCAAAAAATTAACTCATTAATATCAGTGATAATTGGAAATTAGGGGTGGATCACATCACCCGGAAAGTGTAAAAAGATAAAACAATGTTTAGGCCACAGAGATTTGATCTGATTGTTTACAAGTGCCTTATTCAGCACTCAAACAGTGTGTATCCTCTAGTCAGCTCAAGGTGACAGGTGGAGAAAGATAAGCCACAAATAATAATGAAGATATGGAATAGAGGTGGGAGGGAAACCAGGAAAGAGTGCTGTCTTGGAAGCTAAGGCAAAGGAACAGTTAAGTGACAAGAGGTTCTTTAGTATCCGTTGGAGTTCATTACTCAAAGACCATTGGTGATCTTAGGGAGAGCTGAAAAGTGGGAATGTCAGGAAATCAAGATAAGACTGTAAGAGAAGAGATATTGGTAGTAATAGGGACATCAGCTCCCTAAAGGGCTAGCAGTGTCATTTTTAAGTTTGAAAGAGACTCAAACATGTTCTGATGCAGGATGGAAAGCAACCAAGAGAGGGAAGAATTAAGATTGAATTGAGAGAGGGGGCAAGGGCAGTGTTCCCGAGAAGCTGTGAGGCAGAAGGTTTGTTCCCCCATTGGCAGAAAGGACATGGTTTCAATTAGAAATCCTATAAAAGATTAAGGAGCGCTGGAAATGGATAACAAGATACCAGCATGTACGCTAATGGGATCCTGGGGGAGTTCTCTCTGATTTATTGTCAGTGGTAGGAAGAAGAATAGAGGACTGCTCTTGAGAACAATAAAGGAGGTTGGAAATAGTCCCTGTGGAAAGTTGGAGGGAGAATTGGCTAGGAAACTAGAGTGAAAGAACAGGGCAGTTCATAGGACATAGGAAGCACTGGCTGAGAGCCTCACACACACAGGTTGAGAAGGCCTCTGTCAAGCAGATGGGAAACCCAAAAGCAGAGATTGCCTATAAGCAGTCTCCCACTGGGCGGCAATGGCCTGGCTCTGAGGGCCCCTGCTGTGCTCAGTGGTTGGCTGGAGCGGTGAGGAGAGGGTAGGACCTCAGCAGGAAACGGTCGGGGGTCCTGAAGGTACAGCAGCAGGAGACCACCAGCGACAGGTTTTCCCTCAAAGGGGGAACTGAGCAGCGCACCCCTTTGGCTGCCGTATCCCTAGATAAATGTCCATAACATCTGGCCCTTCCTGGCTTCTCTTCTGTGTCCCCAGGCTGAATTTTATCTTGCAATCTGTTGTCAAGAAAAAATATAATTGAGTTATGTTCTTGCTTTCTGGGTTTGGCATAGAGTCTTCACCAGCTTCCTGAGATGAATCTTGTCACCTTAATTACATATTTACATATTCTTAGACTCCATTTACAATGCATAGACAGTTTTACAAGTGGCCAATCATATGTATTGTGTATAGATTTCAAAAGTTTAACCAACTTATTTTTGGAACACTTTGCTGTTCTCCCACCACTGCCAACATCTACCTCCTAAATATGTTAACATTAATAAATGTTATGCTTCCTGGCTTATTTTATTCAAGCTAAAATAATTACTGGATACTATATGCTGCACTTTACTGTCTCAAAGTCAAACATCTTGAAAGAGCAGTCTACCTTCACTCTCTCTACCTCCTCAGTTTCCATTCACCTACGTCCTATGGATGGACGTTCACCAATGGAAGCGTCTGTTCTGGAGACGCAGATTTGGAGTGTCATTAGCAAATAGGCATTCGATATCTTGAGTGAGAATGATCTTGACGAGAGCAAATACACAGAGTAAAAAGGAGGATTTGGGATAGACCTCTGGGGAGCACAGGCATTTAAAGGGTGACTGGAAGGCTGAGAAAGAGCAAAGAAGTGAGAAAATCAGGAGGAGAGTATCCTGAACTGTCATACAGCAGTGAGCAACTCTTGAACAGTTAGGTGATTGGGAACTGATGAGAGTGTTCTATGTGACCCTCTCCTGATTAAAATTCAATCATTTAAAAATCAAATCACACATATTTCCCCCATCTTCCTGCCTGTTATTCCCTATATTGGCAAATCTATCCACGCAGTCACCCAGAACAACTCTACAGTGACACTAGATCCTCTCTCCCCGCCTCACTTACTGACTCAAGTCAGACACCAACCCTAAATAATTCTAATCTATATAATCTTGGCCATCCCAACTGCAGTTTTAATAATTAAGGGCATATAATTTCTTGCCTTGTCTAGAGCAGCCGCTTCCGAGCTGGCATTTCCAGACTCCACGTGTGATCTCTGTTATCTCTGAAGTGATTATTCTCACAGGCAAATCTGTTCATGTTGTCAGAAGTCTTCAGTAGTCTACCACCAAATATTGCTTACCATGCCACACGTAGTCTGCCACCACCTTGCCCCTGAACAGGTATCTGATTCCATAGCCTCTAGCCTCGCTTATCTTCTCTATACTCACGGGAACTTAACGTGGGAGAATTCACTATGCTTATTCTTACCTGCCCTTGTGTATATGTGGCTGCATCTGCCATTCTGGAAGACGCCTACTCATTGCTCACATGCCAGGCAGCTTAGGCGATCTCCTCCATGTTCCTGTTCTTTCTTTCATGAACCTTCACTGGAGCCATTCCTATAGTCCTGTAAGTGTTGGCATGTCTGTCTCCCCGCTGTACGTGACCCTAATTAGTGTAGAGGTTGTATCTCTAATCAGTATATTCCCAGAATCTAGGCATTTAAGTGTCTGAAATATTTTTATTTGAATGAGTGTAGGAATGAGAATGAGCTCAAAGAATTGAATCTTTTTTTTTTTAAAGATTTTATATATTTGAGAGAGAGAGACACACAGTGAGAGAGGGAACACAAGCAGGAGGAGTGGGAGAGGGAGAAGCAGGCTCCTCACTGAGCAGGGAGCCCAGTGGGGACTCGATCCCAGGACTCCGGAACATGACCTGAGCCGAAGACAGACCTGAGCCACCCAGGTGCCCCCAAAGAATTGATTCTCAACAATAATTTTTTTTTTTTTAAGTTAGTATGTCTGCTCCTAAGTTATTTTAAAACAGTTATCAGAAGAGATACAAGAGGAAAGAACACTGGGGAGTAAAAAGTGCTGTGGATGAAAATGTACTTCTAGTGACTCAAGCACAGAGATTTCATTCTATTACAGGAAACTTTGGAAGATTATCTCCAAGTACCTGTAATGGCTTCAATCGTGTCAAATATTCCCTGTGTAAGTGGGCCAACGTGGGGGGTGAGGATGGGTGTCAAACGTATTTTCTAAAGGTTTTCATATGCAGGGCTTTGTTGTTTAAATGGAATTTAGCCTGAAAGCCTTAAAAAATACCTTCATCCAGAAGGACCACAATGTGAGAAAGGAATCCATCAAAATCCTTGAGGAGAACACAGGCAGCAACCTCTTCGACCTCAGCCGCAGCAACATCTTCCTAGGAACATCGCCAAAGACAAGGGAAGCAAGGGCAAAAATGAACTATTGGGATTTCATCAAGATCAAAAGCTTTTGCACAGCAAAGGAAACAGTTAACAAAACCAAAAGACAACTGACAGAATGGGAGAAGATATTTGCAAACGACATATCAGATAAAGGACTAGTGTCCAAAATCTATAAAGAACTTAGCAAACTCAGCACCCAAAGAACAAATAATCCAATCAAGAAATGGGCAGAGGACATGAACAGACATTTCTGCAAAGAAGACATCCAGATGGCCAACAGACACATGAAAAAGTGCTCCATATCACTCGGCATCAGGGAAATACAAATCAAAACCACAATGAGATATCACCTCAAACCAGTCAGAATGGCTAAAATCAACAAGTCAGGAAATGACAGATGCTGGTGAGGATGCAGAGAAAGGGGAACCCTCCTACACTGTTGGTGGGAATGCAAGCTGGTGCAGCCACTCTGGAAAACAGCATGGAGGTTCCTCAAAATGTTGAAAATAGAACTGCCCTATGACCCAGCAATTGCACTACTGGGTATTTACCCTAAAGATACAAACGTAGTGATCCGAAGGGGCACGTGCACCCAAATGTTTATAGCAGCAATGTCCACAATAGCCAAACTATGAAAAGAACCTAGATGTCCATCAGCAAATGAATGGATAAAGAAGATGTGGTATATATACACAATGGAATACTATGCAGCCATCAAAAGAAATGAAATCTTGCCATTTGCGACAACATGGATGGAACTAGAGTGTATCATGCTTAGCGAAATAAGTCAAGCGGAGAAAGACAACTATCATATGATCTCCCTGATATGAGGAAGTGGTGATGCAACATGGGGGCTTAAGTGGGTAGGAGAAGAATCAATGAAACAAGATGGGATTGGGAGGGAGACAAACCATAAGTGACTCTTAATCTCACAAAACAAACTGAGGGTTGCTGGGGGGAGGGGTTTGGGAGAAGGGGGTGGGATTATGGACATTGGGGATGGTATGTGCTTTGGTGAGTGCTGTGAAGTATGTAAACCTGCCGATTCACAGATCTGTACCCCTGGGGATAAAAATATATGTTTATTAAAAAAAAAAATGCCTTCATCCATACAGTACTTAATAGTTACCCATCTGGTACTCAGAGTATCCCAGTGAGGTAGTCAGGACAAAATGATAACGTCTGTTTGTATACGACATAGGCTCTTCGACGGGATGAGACTCACTCACGGCTGACAGTCCCTCAAGTTCCTGGAGCGGGAGCTGAAATGTAGGACTGCCAGCTGCTACCCTCCTATGGCTTCTCTCCATTCTCCTGCCCTCTGGTGGTTTCTGTCTGAAGGCACACGGAGCTGTGGGCTTTCCGTGCTCCCCAGCTCAGTTTGCATTCCTGAATGGCTTCCCATGGCCCTGTGGTTACCAGTCGCTGGCAAGACCCTCAAATGTTACAGGAGGTCCCTCATTTCACAAGTGTTTTCTCTCAGCAGCTGTCCCCTCTGTCCTAGTGGTGGCCGGATCTGCCAACTCTGATTACTGACCGCAGCATGCCCTTTTACTGACCCCACATAATGATTATTGCTCTTGGGCTTGGGTCTGAACTTTAGTCCTGAATTTAGTGGTTTTCTGGTTCCATATTCGTGATGATGTTTTTAAAGGATAAATGGAAATTCTTTAATTCTGCAAAGAGGGCTAGAATATTTTTTGTACCATTTATGGAAGAATTTTCTTAACCTCCAATTCTCTACACCAGGCTAAATTCAGCAGATGTGTTTTGTTTGGACTTCACAGTACTTCAAACAGCACTTAGAATTTGGAAGGTTTTAGACAGAGAATGCTCTCTTCCGTTTGCCCTAGACCCCATCATAAGTCATTTATTTCACATTTCTGGCCCCAGCAGAAATCTGAGTTTCCAACCCTTGTGCATATTAATATACCTCACTGGGTAAAAATAACAGCTAATATTTATCAAGTGCTCTCTATGTCCTAAGCATTGTTTGCAGTGTTTCACAAATATTAAATCACTGAATCATCACAAATAGACTATTAACGGGTAGATAAAACTCTTAGTCATAAGTACTATCTTATCATCTGCATTTGCAAATGAGAAAAGAGAGTCACCAAGAATTCAATAACTTGCCCAGACCTGCAGTTATCAGTGGCAGAGCTGAAATTCTGACAGGACAGTCTGGATCCAGAGCAGAACTCTGAAGTGTTAGGCTCAGGTGCTTAGATACTACGTCAGCTTTTGTGTGATTTACAAAAAGAAACAGAAGACAAATCATTGGCCAGCAGGCATCAGAAGACATTGAAGACTAATCCGTCCTTCTCAATGGAAAGTGAGCCCTATAGGGAACCTTTCAGTAAACGAACTGATATTGCCATATTTGTAAATGCAACACTGGGCATGTGCCTCTTGGGACATTAAAGACTCTGAGAGCCCTGAAGAAGACTATATATAGTCATATCTATCTGTTTCTTCAATCAAAAGGATGAAAAAGGGCACATGACATAGAACGGTCCATGAAATCTTCTGAATGTAGCATATCTCCTTGTGCCACTCTGATTTTGTAAAATCTCGATTACTAGATTATATCGTCAGGAGCAGCTGGCATCCTGCATTTTCCTTCTTAGCAATTCCACTCCTCTCTTCAAGTCTTTAATGTTGCTCAGTGTCACACAGGCATTGAACGGGATTCCCAGAAACACTGAGCCATCAGGTTGGGGAATTGGATGTGGCCATGGTAAGGAATGGAAAGAAAGAGCAAATAAGCTTCGAAATAAGTATGTCATTTCTTGCCTGCATGCAATTTGAGAATGGAAAAGAATAGACATAGTTCAAGCGTTCTAAGTTTTAAGACTTGCTAGAACACTACTCTAAGTCTGAAATAATGACATTTTAGCTAGTGGATTCTCAGAGGTTTGTTGTTGAATCAGACATATGTATTTATAGAAGTGAAGGGTAGAAACATTCCCAAACTTGGAATTTTATGCCTTTTATCTTCTCCTCTTGTTGGTCTACAGTAAACTCTTATATGAATATTCGTGACCAATATATTTCATTTTTTGCTAGAGCGCTGCTGACCGACTTGGATCCTATGGCAAGCCTACAGCCCTAGAGCTGTCAGGGCCAAATTAGAAGTGAACCCAGGAGCAGAATAGAGAGCCATCCTGTCCTGGGGTGAACACTATAGGAGCTCAGAGTCCTGTGCAAGAAGCAGAAGCATATTTAAGGTTAAGGGTAATGTCGAATGTCAGGTCAGAGACCAAGACTGAGTTCAAGTGGGTGGGAAGGCCAAAAACCACAGACAAACCCAGGAGGAGTGGAGATGTGGTCAGGCAAGGAACCAGGGCAATGCTGCTTATTAACGAAAAGTTTGTGTTTAGGGGTCAAATCTGGATTCCTGTTTTCCTTCTGATTAGTGATGTGACCTCGTGCGTACTTTTAACCAGAAGGTGCACTGCTAGGTCCAGGATTCTGCAGTGGCATCGTCGGGCTTCGAATCCTGTTTCTCCACTACCAAGCATGGGACATGAGCAGATTATTTAATTGTTGGATGTTTCAGCTGTGAGCCTGGGAATTACAGCAGAACCTTCTTCATAAAGTGGATGTGAGGATTGAGTGAGTTAATATATGAAAAGCCCTTGGCACAGTGATTACAGATAGTAAGCACAAATAATGGCTACTATCACGATTCATAATCTTTCTTGTGTTCCTGTTCTTCCTCCATGAAACCAAAGTCGTAACACTCACCTCAGAGTTTTCTAGTGAAGAATAAATGAGATAAAATGTGGAGGCATCTGGCTCCTGAATAGTAGTCATAATTATTACCGGGAGCATAGAGTAGAAATTTACCAAGGTAATATCCCATGAGCATACAACCTTTTTTTGAAAGCCCTAAGATCCTCCCCACAATCATAAAGCATGCACTCCAAGCCTAGCATCTGATGGCCTGTCCTTTCCTACCTCCCTCATCTTGCTGAATGTAATATCAGAAAATTAAAGAATATGAGGTGGAAGGAAATTTAAAGTCCTAAATGCAATTTGTACTTTGTAAGAATAAGGGCATAGAAGCCCAGAAAGGTAAGGTAAGGTAATTTACATAATGTCACACAGCTGGTTCTTGAATTCAGTGACTTGGACCCCTGGTCTAATATCTGCTGCATCACAACCATGCTAATGCTGCCTCTTCTGAATCTTCACACGCTATCTGGCACCTCGCCTGGGGCTGACTTAAGTTCCATGGAGGCGCTTAGCTTGACTTAGCTTGACTTCGGTATGGAACAACTTCTCCTGAAGAAGGTACTCAACTTCTGTTTGATGAGTGCTGAGTACTTCTGATAGTGATCAGAGTACAAAAAGAAACAATGTAGGGGCTCCTAGGTGGCTCAGTCAGTTAAGCATCTGCCTTTGGCTCAGGTCATGATCCCAGGGTCCTGGGATTGAGCCCCACATCTGGCTTCTTGCTTAGCGGGAAGTCTGCTTCCCC